>NW_015539816.1:156417-178415 GCF_001515605.1 Sinocyclocheilus anshuiensis | reverse complement strand
GCCAGTGACAGCAGCGGCAATCCACCTGTCACTCAAGTGGCCACGCCCTTAATTATGCAGAACTTTAAAGCTTACTATAATTTAAATGGATGAGTTATAAAAAAATGAATTGCAGTTTTAGTCACTTCCGTGTTGGTTTCACGAGAGTGACCGGAAGGTTGCCACTTGGGTGCAAACAAGTGCGCGCACAACCGCAGATGATTTCATTTTCCACTCAAGTCGAGGCTGGGGTGTGCGATATACAGTATATCTTCTAGTTCCAAACAAAGATCACAGCACTGTTTTGCGTCTCCGAGCAATGGACGGTGTTTACTTATTGAATGAATCAGCTTTTTGAACGAATCGGTTGATAAAAATGATTCAGTGATTCACTCATTAACACAGTCAAATGCTTTGTTTCTGAATGAATCGGTTGAATCTCAATGACTCACCCATTAACAGTCACTTGCTGCCACCTACTGGCGGTTTTAATTTCACATTTCTACTATTTTTTTCATGTTTTAAATAATTTCAAATATCAGTATTCAACGTTTTATGTTACAAACAAAACATTATTTATCCATCTGTAACTGCAGGTTAAATGCATCCATGCCCCCTCTGAGATACATTAAACCGTGTGAATACATCTAAATGCTATTTCAGATGCAGATTCCAGAAATGTTTTATGTTGGAATGAAAGACACTAAGTACCGGATGAAGTGCTTCTTATTCTTACCCAAAAATACAAAATGGAAGAAAGAGTTAAAACTGAACACAATCTTGCTACTGCTGAACTTTTTTATATATATTTATTTGCTTCTTTTCCATTTTGCATTTACTTGTACTTTTACTTTCAATACTTAAGTATGTTTAAGAACTTAAGTACAATAAATATAACATACTTTAAGACTTTTACTCAAGTAATATTCTAAACGGTGACTTCAACTTCTACCAAAGTAATTTTCTGGTAAGATATCTGTACTATCTGTACTTGAGTATGGCTTTCAGGTACTTTATACACCACTGAGTTTATCATTGTTTGTTATAGTACTGTTTACATTTGTTTCTTTTTTTTGTATATGCCTCAGCTGCAAACCTTCAAAACTGCAGCCCCCTGTAAGACAGTGAAGGATCTGACCTCAGGGGCAGCCATGTCTCAGGCTCTGCATCAGATGTGAGTGTGTTTACATTTATTCACTGGCAGATGCTTTTATTCAACGCAACTTATATAGCTTTCGTTGTATTTATTTCATTACCCATGACTTCAACGTTGCTAGTGCCATGTACTACCAGTTGATCTGCAGTGTTTCTTTGACTCATCCTTTCATACTTAACTGTGTTTTACATTTCTCACTCGCCCCCATTTTTTGTTTCCTTCCTTGCTCTACTAAATCAGATTAGTTTTTTCCAGGTCAGCATTACAGATTTATATCTCAGCTTGTCAGTGTGTGAATATTTTATGACTTGCATTGGGTTGTGGGTAGTCCTCAGTCATATTACCTGAAACTAGGGATATGCCGGTATCAAATTTTCATGTTGCGATTAATTGCTAATACTTTTATCACGGTATATGGTGTTATCACAGTATTGAAATTTAGTTGCAAAAAAGTGTTATCATAATACAGTATAACAGGTTTAATAATTTTTTATAACAAAAATAACTGAACATTTAAATAGGCCAACAATAAAGCAATACACAAAAAAATGTATAGGCTAAATTTTAAAAATGTACACTGATACAATAAGGTATCACTTTACAATAAGATCTCATTAGTTAACCTTAGTTAAAGCATTAATATTCACAATGAGCAATACCTATATTTGCATATTAATCTTTGTTAATAAATACAACTCTTAGTTCATGTTAGTTCATTAAATAACACTGTTGCAACTTTTGATTTTAAGAATGTGTTATTAAATATTGGAATTACCTAAGATTAATGAATGTTTAGAAGAATTTTTCATTGCCAGTTTATGTTAACTAATGAATTAACTAATTCAACTAATGAAGCCCTAATGTAAAGTGTGACGAACAATAAAGAATCAAAACACTTTCAAACAATATCTAGGGTGTGTTGTAGTCACTGATCTATATATAATGATCAGTGGTTGTAGTCCAGATTAAAATGTAAAAAATTGAAAATAAATAGTCTGTTAAGTCTAAATATTTAAGTATTTGACGCTGTGATTAACACCATAGCGAATACAAAAATCTGAATGGCTATTTAAATCATTTAAATACGAGTCAGAAACAGAAAGTAGTGCAGCTGCTTTGTTTACAGGGTTTCCAGGGGAACGGCAGCATTTAAATGAATTATTATTATTATTATTTCTGCAGTTCAGCGCCATCTGCTGTCAAAGAGTGAAAGTGTGCTTTCATCCAGAGCGTCTCTCGCATGTTCCGCTGTGTGCCATTAACAGTCACTTGCTGCCACCTACTGGCGGTTTTAATTTCACATTTCTACTATTTTTTTCATGTTTTAAATAATTTCAAATATCAGTATTCAACGTTTTATGTTACAAACAAAACATTATTTATCCATCTGTAACTGCAGGTTAAATGCATCCATGCCCCCTCTGAGATACATTAAACCGTGTGAATACATCTAAATGCTATTTCAGATGCAGATTCCAGAAATGTTTTATGTTGGAATGAAAGACACTAAGTACCGGATGAAGTGCTTCTTATTCTTACCCAAAAATACAAAATGGAAGAAAGAGTTAAAACTGAACACAATCTTGCTACTGCTGAACTTTTTTATATATATTTATTTGCTTCTTTTCCATTTTGCATTTACTTGTACTTTTACTTTCAATACTTAAGTATGTTTAAGAACTTAAGTACAATAAATATAACATACTTTAAGACTTTTACTCAAGTAATATTCTAAACGGTGACTTCAACTTCTACCAAAGTAATTTTCTGGTAAGATATCTGTACTATCTGTACTTGAGTATGGCTTTCAGGTACTTTATACACCACTGAGTTTATCATTGTTTGTTATAGTACTGTTTACATTTGTTTCTTTTTTTTGTATATGCCTCAGCTGCAAACCTTCAAAACTGCAGCCCCCTGTAAGACAGTGAAGGATCTGACCTCAGGGGCAGCCATGTCTCAGGCTCTGCATCAGATGTGAGTGTGTTTACATTTATTCACTGGCAGATGCTTTTATTCAACGCAACTTATATAGCTTTCGTTGTATTTATTTCATTACCCATGACTTCAACGTTGCTAGTGCCATGTACTACCAGTTGATCTGCAGTGTTTCTTTGACTCATCCTTTCATACTTAACTGTGTTTTACATTTCTCACTCGCCCCCATTTTTTGTTTCCTTCCTTGCTCTACTAAATCAGATTAGTTTTTTCCAGGTCAGCATTACAGATTTATATCTCAGCTTGTCAGTGTGTGAATATTTTATGACTTGCATTGGGTTGTGGGTAGTCCTCAGTCATATTACCTGAAACTAGGGATATGCCGGTATCAAATTTTCATGTTGCGATTAATTGCTAATACTTTTATCACGGTATATGGTGTTATCACAGTATTGAAATTTAGTGTGTTATCATTGTTATCATAATACAGTATAACAGGTTTAATAATTTTTTATAACAAAAATAACTGAACATCCAACAATAACAACAATAAAGCAATACACAAAAAAATGTATAGGCTAAATTTTAAAAATGTACACTGATACAATAAGGTATCACTTTACAATAAGATCTCATTAGTTAACCTTAGTTAAAGCATTAATATTCACAATGAGCAATACCTATATTTGCATATTAATCTTTGTTAATAAATACAACTCTTAGTTCATGTTAGTTCATTAAATAACACTGTTGCAACTTTTGATTTTAAGAATGTGTTATTAAATATTGGAATTACCTAAGATTAATGAATGTTTAGAAGAATTTTTCATTGCCAGTTTATGTTAACTAATGAATTAACTAATTCAACTAATGAAGCCCTAATGTAAAGTGTGACGAACAATAAAGAATCAAAACACTTTCAAACAATATCTAGGGTGTGTTGTAGTCACTGATCTATATATAATGATCAGTGGTTGTAGTCCAGATTAAAATGTAAAAAATTGAAAATAAATAGTCTGTTAAGTCTAAATATTTAAGTATTTGACGCTGTGATTAACACCATAGCGAATACAAAAATCTGAATGGCTATTTAAATCATTTAAATACGTTTGAGGTTTCTGGGGTAACGGCTGCATTTCTGCTGTTCAGCTCCATCTGCTGTCAGTGAATGTGTTGTCATCCAGAGCGTCTCATGCATTCCGCCATGCGCTTCTCATCCGTGCTTGTTTGTATCTGAGTGCGCATGCGTCTGTGACGCAGCATACAGCAGTGTTGTGACCAGTTGATGGGAAAAGTATTCTTAAAATGCATTCAAAATTCTGAATAATTTGTAATAAATAATTATTATAATTAAGTGCCCACGATAACAATATCGTGCATATATTATTAATAGTATTAAATAGTATCACCGTGATATATCGCATCACCGTGATATATCGCATCACCGAATACCGGCACATGTCTACCTGAAACACATTATTTTTTGTTGAATAAACATTCAAGTTTAGTGAAATTGATATATTTTCATCAGAGAGCCTGAGAGTGTGACGTAATTCTGATTATATTAAGGTAGGAAGGGATAAGAACAAAATATATTTGATTTCATTTTGCCAACTGATCTGAATGAAAGCCTCTAAAAGTATCTGAATTAGATAAGACTGTGCTGCACTGATCAATATATTTCAATTACAGAGATCCTTCATGGTTCAATGAGAGCTGGCTGGCCCACATTAAAGAGGATGTTGGAGATAATGTGAGACTCAAGGTAGACTTATTTTTCTTTTATGCCTTTGTGCTTAAATCTAATTTTGAGAACATGCCAAATATAATGTGTTAGTCAAAGATAAAGTCTTTGTTTCTCTCCATTTTTACAGATGAATAATCTAAAAAAGATCATGCAGATGATTGTTGATTATTATAATGAGGTAAATGACGCACTATTTCAGATATCATCAGTCAGACTTTAAAGGTGCAGTAGGAGATCTTGGGAAATGCTAAATTTAGCCTGATAGCACTGAAAGCGAATGTCCCACCCTCCCTGTAATCGCCGTCCAAAGCCACACCCCCTGAACGCATTTACGCTCACAGACCAGAATACCAGAGACAACATTACTACAATAGGTTACATCAGCGGTTCCCAATAATAGATAGAATCTAGTTTTTTTTCTGTCTTTTTTTCTTTCTTCCAAATCTATGCACACTCCACACTCCAGATCAGTAGGTGGCGGTAATGCACCTTTTTGACCGTAAGTGCCCTGCGAAGTGGACATCACCGGATATTCCGCCATGATTCCGGTTCGAAGCGAGCGTATATGTTCCATACAAAGGGCATTCAATTGTGCGAGATGTAAATTTAAATAGTATTTATTTACAGAGGTATATTATGTCACACTTCACACTTCTCTAGTAAGTTTCGTCTGTGTGTGAAGACGCTGCGCAGCACAAATCCGTGAATGAATGTTCCAAAGTGAAGTAAACTTCAACGGATTTCCCCTGCTCAGGGAGTATGGAGCAAAGAACACTGTGTAGGGAGCATGTCAATCTGAACACAGTTCATGCACGTAGCTCACTTCTAATGAGCTGTTTATCTGAATCAGGTGTGTTAACTAAGCGAGACATGCAACATATGCAGAGCGGGGGGGGCGCGAGGACTGGAATTGGGAACCGCTGGGCTACATCATGTGTCATTCACCGGCGTGCGTGAACGTGCTGATGACGTATCCTGTCTGCGCGAACAAAGACCACTTAACTTAATGATTGCTATCGGGATGTGTAGAGACTTTCAACCAGCATAACAAAAAACATTTCAGAAGACAATCACCTATTGCACCTTTCAGAATTAACCTTTCATCTGACACAAAGCATTCTGAATTCACACATTCCATACAGTCACATGATGGATGGTTTAATTGTATGACTGTGTTAATGCCTGCAATTTGTTTTCATAATTTATTTCAAAGATTCAATAACTGCTTAAACTGATTCATTCTAATAATGAGTATGTGTTCTGATCACTTTGGGTTCAGGTTTTGGCTCAGCAGATCACAGATTTCCCTCTGCCTGATCTGGTGCGTGTGGTAGAGCAGTCTGATCAGGTAGAGCTGGGACGCCTCCTGCAGCTCATCCTGGGGTGTGCAGTCAAATGTGACAGGAAACAAGGTAGTTAAATGGATAGCTCACCCAAACCTTAAAATGTTGTTATTTACTATCATTATGTACAGCTATTTTCCTGGTGATGCATATATATTTCATTATTTTAACCTTGTGAGATTGTTTTGTTGTTCAGATTATGTCCAGATTATCATGACTGATGCACCTGTATATATATATATATATACATTCTTTAAAAAAGAATAAAATGAATTTCAAAGCTTTTTGTATTGATTACAGCTTATGAGCAAGGAGACTGTGTCTCAGTTAGGAACAGAATATCCTGGAGATGTTGAAAAACAGGTAAGAAATACAGACATATAACATCATCACAGTGTCAGTGTGAGAAAGTCAGTGTTGATATTGTTGTTAAATGTAGTATATTGTAGTATTGTTCAATGATGCTGGTTTTTTGGTAGTTAAAGAAAGCCTTGGAGGATCTGACTGAAGTCATGGCAGAGAAAGAAGAGTTGGCACAGCGCTGTCAGGAGCTCGACATGCAGGTGAGGGGTTTGTATTAACAAATATACAATAATATTAGGAATGTTAAAAGTCAAGTCACAAGTTATATACAGTAATATACAGATTTCAAAGGGCCTTACAGTAATAAACAGGAAAATAAGTGTTACAATTCCTCAGTAATGAAATTACTTCAATTTCAGTTGTAAAGCAGCTCTACAAAAAAAGCAATGTCATTATTCAGTTTAATTTAGTTGATTCAATTCAGTTCTATAACCGTGTCATAGTAGCAAATTTTATAAGTTATGAACTCAATTCTGCTATAAAGCTTGCTTGACAACTATTGATACTTTTGTGACAGACTTAAGTAAGATTGTGGCAAAAATTGTTCATGCATTGAAACCAAAATGGCACATCAATATTATTACTATTATTACTTGTTTTAGATATGAATATACACAGGTGCTGAAATATTTACAAGCTGCCTACATGAAAAAAGGCATTGGTCAAAGAAATCCAGAGACAGCATTTGTTTAAGTGGCTGTGTTTGCAGACTGTAAGTGTCAGTGAACAGCATTTCTGGTTTCTGCTGTTCTGTTCATTCACCGTCATGGATGAACAGATTTTGCCTATAAGTGCAAGTATTTTTTGTTTGTCTCTGCAGAGGCTGTGTTTTAGCTTTACAAATAAATAATCTGTCATGTACAGTATTTCATGACATTTTTAGGTATCTATTTTCCTTTTGGAAATTGTTGTAATATAGTACATTTAAAGGTCATTTGCAGGATTTGAACTGCTATGTTAATTTTCCTGTGCACAGAAATGGGTTAGAAATTCATGTGTTGCTGATTCTTGACAGATTAAGTTGTAAAAGTATCCATGGCCTATGAGAGGTAAGTTTAAACAAATGCATGGCAACCTAGCCTAACTAAAACACTGCGTTGCCACTAACCAATCTAACCACTGAAAAACGGGTCTTATCTGGGGGTTTTGTGTGGCAAAAAGAGCTCATGGATTCAGTGCTGAAATTATTGGGTTATATATTGACGCACACTCTAAAAACAAGAATAATACGCATTTGCTGTTGGGGTGTGGGAGGTTTAACATGCTTAGCATTAACAGCGGATTTGTTTAATTTAATTTGCAAATTAAATATAAAACTGCATCAATTTGGAGTTTATGTGTATACACACAACTGTAATGGATAAATTATTTAATGTTTAGTTAGTTTTGAAAGTGTGTTTTTTTGGGGGTTTTTTTGTAAACTGGTTTATTTCCTTTTGTGGTAAGTAGTGGGGCAGCACAATGTTTTTAAATGTAAATCTAGTTGTAATCTGTTATAATTCAATATAATATAATTTTTCAAAAATCTTTACATCATGCTCTATATATACACTACCATTCAAAAGTTTAAGGTCAGCAAGATTTTTCAAGAAAGTAATAAATTTTTTCAGCAAGGATGCATTAAATTGATCAAAAGTGACAGTAAATTTATTTTTAATGTAAACATGTATCACATGTTCCACAAAAATTTTAATGTAATATTAAGAAGTGTTTCTCAGCATATTCAAATGGCTTCTGAACGATGATGTGATGTGAAGGCTGGATCAATGGCTGTTGAAAATACAACTTTGCCATCACAGGAATAAATTACATTCTAATATAGGCTATATTAAAATAGAAAACAAAAATTGTAGTTTTAAATAGTAATAATTCTTACTGTATGCAGCTTTGGTGGGCATAAGATACTGACCCCAAACATTTGAACGGTAGTGTACATTATACAGTACAACCCTACATACAATCCTATGTTCAAATATGCCATACCTGTTGTATGTACTGTATGTCATACAATACATGCCTTGACATAGTAAACATCAGGTTTTCCAGAAAGCCCTGATGTTTGACCTTTTTGCCATTTAAACAGGTGACAGTGCTACAGGAGGAAAGGAACAGCTTCCTGGCAGAAAATGACCTCTTGACTGATCGAGCCAGTCAGCTTGATACTTTTGAAGACCCCAGCACTCCATCAGGGAGGAAGCAAAGCCAGCTACAACTAGAGCTAGAGCAGCTTCTGGAGGAGAACTTCAGGTAGACACAGTGTAACTTTCCAAATATTGTCTGAAACTTGCTTGATTTTAACTTGCTGATGTTCTGAATATTGTTGTGGATGCATAAGTAGACAAGCATTGAAATAATAAACCAAGTGTGGGTAGAATGTCTCAGTTTGAAATAGCATGCAGTGTAAATAATGAAAGTGTGTGTATGTGTGAAATAACCAGGCTTGAGGCAGCTAAAGATGATTACCGCATCCACTGTGAAGAGCTGGAGAAACAACTAGTGGAGCTTCAGCATCGCACCGATGAACTGACCAGCCTGGCTGAGGAATCGCGATCACTTAAAGATGAATTAGACATATTAAGGTGTGTGCTGGGTCATATTTTAACAAGTAGTTTTTGCCAGCATCCTCTTTGGGTGTTTTGGGAAGGCTCTATGATGGATTTGTTTGTTTAGGAGCTGCTCTGACAGGGCAGTCAAGCTAGAGGCCTCTGTTGAGACGTACAGGAAGAAGTTAGAAGATCTAAGTGACCTCAGACGGCAAGTGAAAGTTCTGGAGGAGAAGAATATGACCTACATGCACAACACAGTCAGCCTTGAAGAGGAGCTACGCAAAGCTAATGCTGCAAGAGCTCAGTTAGAGACATACAAGAGACAGGTATAAACGTGCTAGTAGTTTTACTTTTAGGAATTCTGAGAAAGGTGATGAGTGAAATATGAGGTAAAAGATAAACACTACATTGTTTTTGGAACTTCAGGGTCAGGAGCTCCACAGGAAACTGTCTGATGAGTCCCGTAGGGCTGATAACCTGGCTTTTGAGATGAAGAAATTTCAGGAGAAATATGATACTTTACTAAAAGAGAAAGAGGTAGACTGACATATTCACCTGCAATTACTCATACACATGCCAAAACCTTGTGACCATTGTGTTTGTGTGTGATTCATCAGAGGATCAGCATTGAGCGCGACACTCTCAGAGAGACTAATGAAGAGCTGCGATGCACTCAGGCCCAACAGGACCAGCTGTTACACGCAAGTATGTTTGCAGATACCACACCTGGCAATGGTGCCATGTGCCGCTAGGAAAAGATTGCATTTGAATGAAGACTGTTGCTCACAGACATGAATCAGTGCAGGCGGGCTCTGCTGAGAGCGATAACAGTTCCTCCACTCCTGAGATTCGTTTGACGTAGCCAATTTAAATTCAAGCAAATCTGCTAGTTCAGAGGCAGTACAGCCTGTTTGATTTTTATTCCGACCACAGTGCAGCCTTGAGCCCAGCTCAAGTGATCTGTCTGGGTCACTTCACAGCTCAGTAAACACAAACTGAAAATTTAGTTTAGAAGATGGTATTAAACTTGAACGTGTGCTTATTTCACACTTCACAGGAAAGTATCAAACAGGAAGTCCAAGCCATGATAACCTGGCAGCTGAGATGTTGCCCATTGAGTACAGGTATGTTATATATAGGAAGTAAAGCATACAGATTTGCACATTTTTTCCTAATTTTAAATATGGATTTTAAAATGCCATTTATTCCTGTAAGGGTAAAGTTTATTTTTTTTTAACATCTATTACTCCAGGCTTGAGTATCACTTGATCATTCTAATATGCTGATTTGGTGCTCAAGTAACATTTCTTATGATTATCAATGTTGAAAACAGTTTTGTGGAAACTGTGATCTTTTTTTACGATTCTTTGAATGGAAAGTTGTGATTAATTTTGTTCAGAATTGTCTTCATATTTGGTAGTCTGATCAAATAATGAGTGAAGAAGGAGATGGTTGTGTTTACTACTGTTTTTAATATCACACTTCAAACAGAAGGTGAATAGCAAGACTAGTATTCTGAACCTAATGTCTTTGTGATTCACATACATCTAGAGTGAGTGCATATAAAATCTTAGCTATCATTGAAGTATAAATACATGTATTTTGTATATGTTGATGTGTATTTCTGCTTCTCCAGGGAGAAGTTCATTCGTCTGCAGCATGAGAACAAGATGTTGCGGCTGCAGCAGGAGGAGTCAGAGAATGAGCGCATAACTGAGCTGCAGGAGCTGCTGGAGGAGGCCCGGCGCGGACGCAACCAACTGGACACTGAGAACAGGTACAGATTGACATAATATATCAAATGTAAACTTATCGAACCATACAGTAGCTTTTCTACATATGAACATGTGTTGTTTATGTGTATTAAGGTTAAACAGAGAAAGAATCAGTGAACTCCAGCAGCAGGTAGAGGATCTGCAGAAGGCCTTGCAGACACAAGGAGCCAAACCTGAAGATGTAAGTGTGTTTGAACCACTTGGTGGTGCTGTTTTTGCCCATTTTTTTTGTCAGTGATACATGAGCATGTGCTTTGCAAATTATCTAGTCTTTGATTTCATTCTGGAAGTAGTACTTTTCATTAAAAAGTCGCATTGTATGTTTGCTTTCATACAGTCTCATCTGAAAAGGAAGCTGGATGCTCATATGTAAGTTTAGACATTTAATCAAATTAGATTTCTTTGTTGGTTTAGCTATGTTTGTACATCTTATGCACTTTCTGAAATGGATGGTCCTTATGTTTTTTTCCCAGGGTGCAACTGAATGAAGCACAAGATGAAATCATGAAGAAGAAAGAGCTGTTGGAGGACCTCCAGCCAGATGCTACTCAAACCAGTTAGCCTTTAACTTTCGACCTGACCCTATATTTTATCCCACATTGCTTTTCATGACCTCAGAAAAAGACTGAGTCACATACACCCACTCAAACCATCAACTTTGTGTCAAACTGTAAACTTTGATGTCCATGATATAGAGTGATATTATGATCCTCTTTGAGTCTTTAAACTTTAAATCTTTAAAGTTCCTCTCAGTTTTAGAGATAAATGTCACTTTCAGGTGTGAAGATGGATGAGCTGGTTGCAGCACTGAAGAAGAAAGATGAGGACATGAGAGCGATGGAGGATCGATACAAGATGTACCTGGAGAAAGCCCGTGATGTACTTGCATTAACTTCAGCTCTAAAATACATAGCCTGCTTTACCACTGACTGTCTTATGCTCTGGTCTGTTACAGTTTTGTAGGCATTTTGAAGTCCTCTATATTTTCATGTTATTGAATCATGTAAAATTAAGAGCTGATGAAAACTTGATATATTCTGTCATACTCTGCATATTAAATAACTACAGGTTTAACCAGCCAATATATGCATTCTTGCATAATTTTAAGCTCCTTTACATGCCTTATTATAACAGAGTTATTACTCATAAATTCCAATGATTATACATCATATTGTGCATTTCCAAGGTGATTCGAGCTCTGGATCCCAAGCTAAATCCAGCCTCAGCAGAGATTCAGTCACTGAAAGCGCAGCTCTCTGAGAAAGAGAAGAAGATCATTGCTCTGGAGGTAGAGCTGCCATCTCTTCTCTGTTTACATGTTACTTACATCTAGCAATTTCAGATTTACTTTCTCACTCACAATTGAATTCTTTTTGTTGTTTCTTTCTCTTTTCACTCATATCTTTTCTCATCTTCTCTTCTTTACTCAGCGGGAGTGTGAGCAGGCCAAACTGAGGGAATATGAGGAGAAGTTAATTGTGACTGCTTGGTATAATAAATTCAGTCACTGAAAGCGCAGCTCTCTGAGAAAGAGAAGAGGATCATTGCTCTGGAGGTAAAGCAGCCATCTCTTCTCTGTTTTACATGTTATTTAGATCTAGCAATTTCAGACTTACTTTCTCACTCGCAATTTCATTCTTTTTGTTGTTTCTTTCTCTTTTAACTCCTGTCCGTTCTCATCCTCCCTTCTTTACTCAGCGGGAGTGTGAGCAGGCCAAACTGAGGGAATATGAGGAGAAGTTAATTGTGATAGCTTGGTATAATAAGGTACAGTGACAGGACTCAATAGTTTACAAAGTACAGTGTAAATTAAATATGCTGTTATTTATTTATTTATTAGATTTAAGATTCTGTAAGCCATTTATTTGTTTGTATATTTCAATTTAAGGTGCTGCAATTAAAGATGATATAAAAATTATTTATTTATGCATGTATGTGTTTGTTATTATTTTATTTAAAGGGACAGTTCACCCAAAAACAAAAATGGTCATAATTTACATTACCCTCTTATTGTTCCAGACCTGTAAGAGTTTCTTTGTTCTGCTGAACCCAAAGAATCTATTTTGAAGAATGTTTGTAACCAAACAGTTGAAAGTAGCTATAGACATATATTGGCGATATTGGCTACCGTCACCTATTTGGTTACCAACATTCTTAAAAATAGCTTCTTTAGTGTTCAACAGAACACAAAAACTCTTACAGGTTTGAAGCAAGTAAAAGGTGAGTAAATGATGACATAATTCATTTTTGGGTGAACTATCCCTTTATGGAATGTCACTTAAAAATGTCCCTATTATTTGATAGTTTAAATTGAAATAAATGTCTTGAAATATCTAAAACTTTAAAAGAAACAGTCTGCAGTACTTTGCTTATGTTCTGGAATTTTCTTTTGTCATATTGTGCAAAACACAGAGTTTGAACTTCCAGAAGATGGCAGTCGAGTCACGGCTTAGCGGGCGATCCAACTCTCTAGTGCCACCCGGCCAGTCCTTCCTGGCTCAGCAACGTCAGGTGACCAACGCCCGGCGCACCATGTCTATCAACGTGCCTGCCACTTCTTCCAAGTAACCTTGTCCTCAGTACCTCCCAGCTTCCTGCTCTTCTCCTTCTTTCCCTCACATGTACACTCAAGTGACCTTAAGTACACTTCTAAACAAGGGGACAAGCCTGCCATGATGAACATTAGCATGTCCTCATGTGATCACTCTCTACAGTTACACATGTATAATAATGTACATAAGGGGCTGAACTCTGATGAACGTTACTCAGTCAGCACACAATTATGTACAGTAGCAGTCTTTTTCACTTTCAGTACTAAACACGCACCTGTAACAGTCTGCAGCAGGGTCACTTCTGAACCAGCATCCATACTAAAGGTCACAGGTCAATCTTTTGTCAGGCTCACTCAGATTGTGCGGGAAGAAATGCATTTAATGCGTCCTGTAATGGTAGCATGCATGCTTTTGCTAGAAATGACTTCCAACGATACACTATGCAGTAATGCAGCCGTGGAATATATTTGTAATCGCGCAGGTATGTTATATAAAACATTGAAAGTATATGCAGACTGCACATTTTGCCCTAGCCAATCAAAATCCGTCGATCAGGATGATAATGTATTTGGTGCTGGACACCAAAGTACTTAGTTTGTTCCTATTACAGTGACTTTCTCAAACAACAACAACATGCATTGAAACTACATTAATGTATACATTAAAAAGTCATGCATATAATCACTCTAATTGATTAAATCTGAATCCAGGTGCTTCATTCAGTCGGTTATGGTATTTTATATTCAGTTGACTGTGATAGGACTCTTGCATGCTCTTTTAACAAGCAGACGGGCCTTTTTTATCCACTTAATGTTTCCTGTCTGTGTGAAGACCTCAAGTATCAGGATTTTAACACCAGCACAGAATTATAGGAGGCCATAGCAAACTGCTGTGACGGCTTTGAATGTGTTGTACGCCATTCTTTAAATATATATGCGTGACTTGTAAAACATAGCTGCATTGTGAAATGGCTTTTGCTGTATTGTGAAAATCTGCTCCTGCTTAGGTTGACCCGACTGAGCTATCTGCTAATAGACTAGCTGTTGCATTTCGAATAAAACACACTCTGTTTATGTTGGGAGATACAGTACTCTTAATTCAGTTTTAAATGGTAAGGTTAATCATTGCGGTTCTGATTTGTCTTTTCTGGTGTTTTATTCAACTAGGCTTTTTGGCCTGTGATGGGTAAATGCTAATGTTTTTTGAAATGCTAATATTTATGTATGATGTGTTCCAAGGAAGAACTCTTAAATTTGTGTACTCAATTTTATGAGCACTGCCATTGTTTGTGAGAGATGATAAATAATAAGACTGGATTCATATGGTATTAGAGTAATATTTGGAGTTAAAGAGCACTTGCAGCCTTCATTTACATGTGATGAATAAACACTCTAAAGTTTGTTTTGCAATACTGCCTTCTTGCGTTTTAATGATCCCAAGGTTGAAGTTTTTACTCACGTCTCACCACTAGATGGCGACTAATTTAAACATTTCCCGCTACGTGTCACTAATGGTGCTGAATTTACACACAATTTTTAAAGATCTCAGATTTAATTTAATTTGAATAAATTAAATATATGAAAACAAAAAACTTTATATGTTATATTTTGCACGGGTAGCATTTGCCTTCACATGAATACACAATAAAATGCTTGTTTTAATGATCAGAAATCCAGCCAATACAACTGGATGAGGCAATATTTCCTCAGCCTTGAGAGGGCACACAAAAAATTCAACACAAACAAATTGGATTTCAACATTATTATCACAACAAAATATTGCTTATGTTTGCTGACTATTATCTTTCTCTGTGCATTATCTGTCACCTTAAAAACTTGAACTTCATCCCCTTCATCTGAAATCAGTGCCAACAGCTAGATGATTCTATAATGTTTAACTTGTCACAATGGCCTTTTCTCTATTTTTTTCTAGGGCAATGTTCATCCAACACTATTAGTTTTTGTAAACTAGGCATTACTAAGCAGGTTTTTGCAGGTTTGATATGGGAACTAAAGATGCATTCTCTCACACCCCGTTAATCAAACAAGAAGTGAGTCGGCAAAAGAAAGCCCATAATCTCCACTGATCTGTTTTCTTAGACATGTTAAACAGACATAATGTAATATTAATTAATGTGTATTATATCTTTTTTTATAATATTGAATTATTGCTATAAAAGAATTCTCATAGTGAGTATGGTTTGTTCAGCGTGTCGTTGCATGGATCTTGAAGGGGTGTGGGGTGCGTGTTACTCCTATCACTCCATCAAGGTTGAGTTTCTCACCCTCTGCAGCTGAAAATCGAAATTTTCTGAATAAAATGACAAAGAACAGGAAGAGTTCCATTCTAGCGAGCTGCTCCCCCAGACAGACCCTCTTTCCTGTGAGAGAGACAGAGGGGAGACATTGATGTAAATAAGCTTTTTTTTATTTTTATTATTATTATTATTATTGAAAACAAGGATTTTGCTCACCAAGGCTACATTTATTTGATCAAAATACAGTAAAAACTGTAATATTGTGAAATATTTTTAGAATTTAATAATTATTTAAGCATTCGTTACTTCAGTCTTCAGTTTCACATGATCCTTCAGAAGTCATTCTAATTTGACAATTTTGGACGATATTGTGCTGCTTAATATTTTTGTGGAAACTGCAATACATTTTTTAGGATTCCTTGGTGAATAGAGAGTTCAAAAGAACTTTGTTTATTTTAAATAGAAACTTTTGTAACAATATAAAAGTCTTTAATGTCACTCTGATTAATTTAATGCATTCTTTCTGAATAAAAGTATACATTTTTTTTAAACAAAAATCCTTACTGACCCCAGACCTTTAAATGGTAGTGTAAATAATTCATAATAAAGTCTCTTTTTGTACTTCTGTTTTCACTTTACCTGCAGAAAAGGCCATGAATGCGTCCCTCCTCACAAACTTGCCCTCTTTGTCTAAAAAGTGCCCAGGATTAAACTTGTAGGGTGTCTCCCATTCATTCTCATCAAAGAGAACAGAGTGCAATATGGGTAAAATTGCTGTACCCTGGTTGAAACAATAAAATAGGAAGAGTTAGATTTCATAATTTAGACAAATTATCACAGTTATCCCTTTCAGAGGGAACCATTTTTTGTCAATCAGCCAAATGAATCTCTTTTGGTATTGATATTATTTTTACAATAGCAAGATAGAAAGTTAGCTAAACAAATTAGTTACCTAACAGAGTATCACTCACCTTTGGGATGAAGCACCCTCCAATGCTTGTGTCTTTGTCAGCCACACGCAAGCCATTCATTGGTACAATGTCTCCGAATCTCAGCATCTCATGGATGACAGCCTCAGTGTAGGGCATGTTGGCCTTGTCAGCTATACTCGGCTCCCTTGAGCGTCCAATCACTCTGTCAATCTCCTCCTGGACTTTTTCTACAATTAATACCATAAATTCAAATGTCAGTTATCTATGGATTATGCATAGATTCTTTGTAGAGTGTATTTTTCACCTTGTACTTCTGGGTAAGTGATGAGGTATATGAGACCCCAACATAATGTGGTGGATGTAGTTTCGGTCCCGGCTAGAAACAGGTCTAGAACACATGGAACGATGTTCTCTTCATCAAAACCGTCTGTTGTTTCATGTGGCTTCTGTTCAGGGATGGAAGACGTAAAATTTAAAGTAAAGTTGCTGTATTCCTACAAATAAATGCAAGTGAAAGAGGCTAGTTTGAAGTTCTCCTGTCATTTTAATAGTTGTATTACCTGCATCATCTCAATAAGGAAGCTGTCAATGTAGTCCCGAGGCTCTGAGGGATCCAGTTCGGCCTTGTGTTTGACAACAACCTCTTTAACGAAGGCTTGCAATAATTTGTAGTTACTGAACATGTCATTGTGCGCCCCAGGAAGATGCTTCATAATGGCTGGAAATGCTTCATAGAGCTGAAGGAAAAACATTTTTATTTACTCATGTGTCTGTACTGTTGCTGCATGACCAGAATTAATCTTGAATAGATATTTGAAGGAATAGTTCACCCAAAAATAAAAATTTGCTCAAGATTTACCCAACCTCAAGTCATCCAAGATGTAGAAGAGTTTGTTTCTTCAGAACAGATTTGGAGAAAATTGCTCACCAATGGATCCTTCTGAAGGCACCCATTCCCTGCAGAGGATCTATTTGGAAGCACATGATATACTGCTACATTTCTCCAAATCTGTTCTGATGAAGAAACAAACTCATCTACATCTTAGATGACCTAAGGGTGAGCAGATTTTCATTTCTGAGTGTACTATTTCTTTAAAATTATTTATTTCATTACCTGGCCCCAAATGGAGCCCTCTAATTTAATGCTTTTAGATATATATTTTAGCATTGTCCTGAATTGGTGGTCTGCATAATCAAATCTCTGGCCGAACACCATTTGACAGATGATATTGGAAACAGCATTGTTGAACAGGATTGTTGGGTCAAAAGCAGCTCCTGAGAAGGACAAAAAGTAAATGAGTCCTGTTATTTACCTTAAATGGATTCTTATTTACACGCAAACCAGGTATTGTGTACCTTTCTGTTTGTCAATCTCATCTAGCAAGAAGCGGCTCTCTTCACAGATGGCCAGCTCCATTGTTTTCTTTCCCAACCCAAAGTTCCTCAGTGTTGACAGAGCAAAGCGCCGTTGTTTCTTCCACATTTCACCATTACTGAAGAAGAGTCCAGCTGTCCAGACACAAATAATCAGTACATAATCGTGTTCTGTTGGATACTAAAACTTTTTTTCCCCAACAAACAATCAGTGAAAGTATGTACGTAAACTTCAGAAGATGATAATCGTCAGTTCCTGGAGCTTGATCTAAAAATTATATGAGCTGTGTTATTTTCTGTTCATTTTATGTAATTCAATTTTTTTGCAACCTTTTACCAAGCTGTAGGACAAGTCTGAACAGTTTGGGACAGTTATAAATACTTTTTTAAATATTTATTTTAGAAGTAAATAACAGCTCCAAATGATGTAACTACTTGAGTTTCACAATTTAAAGGAATGTTTATCTTTTGTTAATAAAGGGGGCTTGCTTCTCCAGATTCACAATAAACAATGCTTTTTGCTGAACTCTTTTGATAGGTCATAACCATTTGACCTACCATTGCCCGAATAGACTCGTGATTGCACTGGACTGTAGGGCCGATTCACAAAGTTTTCAGCTTGAGTCACCAGGGCCTCCTTCACCAGTTTATAACCAGTGATGAACACCACTTTGTCTCTTCCTAATCGCAGACTGAATATATTGTTGTAGGCGTGGCCTAGCTGTGAGGAAAACAACATTTCAGAAGTTTGAAGCATGTGACTGGAGCTAATGCAAATCGTTGGGTTCATAAATATTTTTTGTCAGCAAACTGCAAGCATAATCTAAAAGACATGCACCATTTTAACAACTGTTATGAAATTATACGTTTTTATATACTAAAAAACAACAACTTACTTACACATAGTAAGAAATGGTTATAAAAACTGAAACAGAAGTGAAACAAGTAGTAGGAAAGAAGAAAAATAAAAAGCGATAATTACTTGGTTTGCAGTGTAAATAGGGGACAAACGATGTCAGTGCAAAACACATGAAGATTTTGTCTATGGTTCAGTTTAGGAGATTATGTTCATTGACGGATAATTCATTAAAATGTAAAATGGTGAATTAATAGCATACTGCTTTACTCAGTTCAGAAACCTTATAGCATATTTGAATAGAGGACAAGATTAGTATATGTCCAAAACACGTTCCATACAAAGCTATCACTGGGGCAGTGTCCAAAGGCACAAAAGATAAAAGGTAAATTTTTGTACATTATTTACCCCTTAATATCAGTACCTTAAACGTACATATTATCACTTAAAAAGTACATATTAGTACCTGAAGTGTATATTAGTGCCTTTTTAAAGAGTACTGGCCAAAAAAAATTTCTGAGAGTGTACATGGCATTGAATTCATGTTTTTGTCTAGATTTGAAAAGAAGGTAATAGAAAAATTGCAAAATCACAAAGATACATGACTCAATTCTTCAATACAGGTAGACAGGGTAAAGGTAAATAATGAAATGATAGAAACACAACTGTGTTCTGTGTGTTTGTATGTGTATATTTGGTGAGGAGTACAAAGACAAGTGTGTCTTGCCTACAGTCAAGCATGGTGGTGGGAGTGTCATGGTCTGGGGCTGCATGAGTTCTTGAAAACCCAAGAACCAAAATTAGTGGATTTTGAAAACACTGCCTTTTGCCTGTCAATCCATCACAGTTGAATTACTTGGCTGAAATATATATTTTGCCATCATTTTGCCATCATTTTGCCATAAGGAAACATTTTGAGAACATTGTCAAGATACAACAATGCACAATAACTAGTAAAGCTGTTTTGTCTGTTGGTGTTACTTAAGTACATAATATTATTGTACCTTGAATATCAGGGTACTTGATAATGTAAAGCAGAGCCCATCGGAGTGTGTTGGTCGTTGTTTCAGTTCCGCCCTCAAACAAGTCTACCGTGCACCACACCAGACTGTCAATGTTAAACCCTGCCTTGGTGTCATTCTTCCTCTAAGGCTCCAAATGAAGCACAAGGACATGAATCAAGAATCCAATGAATTCAGTAATATTCTTGGGTACATCACCTGCTGTTGATGCAGAGCTCCAAATTATGTTACTATGTTTTACCTTCTCTGTTTCTAGGCATCAATATCATCTCTGGGATTGTTGCTGTCCCAGTCTTGTCTGTGCTGCTCAGCCTTTTCTTTCAGGAAGTTTGCTAACTCCTGATAATTTGAGATTATTGTCTGATGAGGTCCTGGCAACCATTTCATTATACCTGGGAAGGCATCATATAGCTTAAAAAAAAAAAAAAAAAACTTGAAAGCTTTGTTAAAATGATGAGTAATTTCATGGTAATACTGTGCTTCAAGCTTTGATGTTTTGTACACCTATATTTTAACAAAATCATTCACTCAACACAAGTGTTATAATATGTGAAAGTATTTAAGTGCTCTTTTAAATGTTGTATTTTCAATGGACGCTACCTGGTTCCACACAGATCCTGTAAGAAACACTGACTCTGCGATCATTTGTAGAAGCTTCTGGAAATCAACATCATCATACTCATATCGATGGCCGAACAACAAGCTACCAATAACATTAGCCACTGCGTTGTTTGACCAGAGGGTTAAATGGGCAGCCTGCGTGACGAGGTAAAAACAATGACAGAATCATGAATATTTGCTGAATATTTTGGTATAAGACACTTCAGAAAAGTTTTTTGAAATGATATACTGTAGGCTAGTGAAAACTGTTCTGCATATTAAAGTGTGATTACACTCTTAAAACAAAGATTCCAAAAAGGGGTTTTCACGGTGATGCCTTAGAACAGGGCTGTCCAAACTCGGTCCTGGAGGGCCGGTGTCCTGCAGAGTTTAGCTCCAACCCTAATTAAACACACCTGAACCAGCTAATCAAGCTCTTACTAGGCATAGAAACTTCCAGTCAGGTGTGTTGAGGCAATTTGGAGCTAAACTCTGCAGGACACCGGCCCTCCAGGACCGAGTTTGGACAGCCCTGCCTTAGAAGAACAGTTTTGGCTTCCCCAAAGAACCGTGCAGTGAACAGTTCTCAAAATAACAATGTTGTTATTAGATTAAAGTACATTTCAATAATCTAAAGAACCGTTTTCCAGTATAAAAAGACCTTTTGTGCATTGGAAGGGTTCCATGGATGTTAAAGGTTCCTCATGGAACATAGATTCAATAAAAAACTGTAGATGGGTTCTTACCCTGCTCTTCTTTAAAGGCTCCACACAGGAAGTAGCACTCTCATTGAATATGTTTTTCTAGAGTCTTCCTCCCCTCTCCAAAGTTTTTCAGGTGACTCATGGAAAACTGCTGTTGTTTCCTCCATGAGTAGCCATTGTTAAAGGACAATCCTTTCTCGGTCAGGGGTCGGCGTCAAAGACAATGGAAGAAAATTGTGTTTAGACCTGCTGTACAATCAGTGAGGATGATTTTGTTCTATACTCAAAATTATTTGCATCAATAATTTGCACCTATTGAGCAAGAACACTTTGCTTATCTGCAATTAAGCTATATACTTTATAGCAATAAACACCAATTATCCTGCTACTTTCATTCCATATATACAGCAGCTGTTTTGTAAACAAACATTTTGAGTTTCCTTTGTTCGCCTTATTACAGTCACTTGCCTCTGCCTTTATAAAGTGTGTCAAATAAAGGAGAAACAGGGCGGTCAGTGAAGGTTTCCCCTTGAGTGATCAAAACATCCTTCACCATTTTAAACCCAGACACATACACTATTTTATCACTTCCATTTCTGACACTGAAGATGTTCCCATACTTCTCAATCAGCTGGAAAAATAAAAAGTAAATTAATTAAATTACTAATCAAGTAGCACATATGAAAATACAACAACAACAAAAATCATGGCATTCTATATTTACTTAATTTAAAAATATATATTAATATAAAAAAAATATATTATTGATATATTGTATATTAAATTAGTAATTATTTCAGTGGTGTAATAAATTCATGCATGTCACACCTCTGTTCATCAATTTGCACTGGCTA
>NW_015539816.1:147654-155916 GCF_001515605.1 Sinocyclocheilus anshuiensis | reverse complement strand
ACTTTTATTGTCCTCATTTGTAAGTTACTTTGGATAAAAGCATCTGCTAAATTACTAAATGTAAATGTAAATGTAATGAGTGCCTCACCTGGTCTACAGTTTTATAGATAACATCAGTGAAGACATTTCCTAGGATGGGTAGCGGCCAGGGTCCTGGTGGAAAATTTGCTGGGTTTTTATGTCTGATCAAATCTATAAGCAGCAGCAGTAAACAAATCAAAAACAAAAAGCTTTTAAAATCCAGGCACTCATATAGGGAATATAAAATCATGGCTGATTCTATGGGCAGCCGACTCCTCTGAAGTAAACCGACTTATTTTAGCCAGGCTGTTGTGAATAGGGTGTGTGTGAGAAAGTACACATTCACTGTTTATCTGAAAAGAGAGAATTAATGTGGGTCTCAGCAACAAGGGGCCAAACGAGCAGTGTGGGAGTCATTATTTAACCCTGTTATGTAATCAGTGTTTGTAGTTCATGCTATAGTTTCCAACAAAAACAGAGCCCCAATTCAGCCTCTGTGAGAACCTTCTACATTGCGAAAGAATCTCTACCAGGAACAGGTCATAAATAATGACTGAACTACACAGTTGAACTACATGAGACTGAAGAGATAAGCCATATGCACGCTATGCAGACAGCAGATAAGAACATCTGTGCAATCGTGACAATGCTAAAGTGTTTTAGTTTGACAACATTTTTCTTAATGCATAACAGTATAACACTACAGCTACAACACAATATAAATGTGTGTAATGTATGAATGCTTATGGACGCTTGCCTCCATAGGGTCTTTGTTCCTAAATGAATAAGTAGTCTAGTGGGGTTGGGGAGGTAATAAGACACCTTGTTTTGCTCTCTTCCTCTTATTGTACTATGTTGTGAAATGTACTACAGGCCTAATACGTGCTGCTCCATTTTCAGTCTGAGAGGTTTGTAAGTGTAAACTTTATCACACTTTTTAACACTGGGGACAATTAATACACTGTAAGAAAAGATTTTTAAATAAAGGGAGTAGAAAAAGTCTGAAAATACTATTTCAGTCTTGCTTCTTACACGTTTAATTGAATGTGTTACTTGCCATTTCTTTGTAATTATTTGTGAAATGTACTAGCAATTTTTGAGCGGAAATCGTTTCTACACTATTTTTTTTTATTCAGTAGCAAGTGTTGATTGATCAAATAAACTCATTAAAAAGTTACAAATGAATGCAGACCTCATGCATATCAGAGAGGGACATTTGTCCTATAAGCACACACACTGAATCTAAAAAGGGATTTTGTCCCTGCTATGTGTAGTAGTCTGTACACTCAGTGTTTGAGACTACAAAAGGAGAGGCCTTTCATGGTTCTGGGGCCCCAGCAAGTTACACAATACCCCAGCTGTTGTTAGTAATGAATCTGTGACTGTGAAACATTCCTTTACTCTGTTGTAGTTAAAGTAACTCTAAGAATTTGCCTTTTTAAAATGAAACAGTTCTATGTATCTATATTTATCTATTAAAAAAAAAAGCGATATTTCATGTGACAAATTTTTTACTAGTGTAATTTATTTACATGACAAATATGATTTTTTACACATCTGTAAATCATTTACATAGTGCATTAATACAGGTATCTATACATGTACATTTTGTACATCAAAATCATTCATACATGTACTGATACATTTACATTAATACACTGAACTCATGTTTACAACATTGCAACAATATTGCAATTTGAAAAAGGTGGAAATGATAATCATCCAGAAACACATATCAGAAAGCATACTTTATATCTAATCTTACTGACTTTTTATTGTTCTAACACGAGGACACACACATACGGTATGGAGAAGGAACATTTGTGAACCATATCTCTCCCTTCAAACTGGGTTCCTCTCCTGGACATTTGGTGATGGTGAATTGCTGCAGCAGAGTGGTGAAGAACAGGAAGATCACCTGACGAGCCAGCTGCTCTCCCAAACACGCTCGCTTACCTGTGAGCAGAAGCCACTCATTGTTTTTGGTGTCAGAAAAAATGACACTGATTAAATTATACATTATTGCACTTGTTAGTTTTTCATTCATTTATAAAAGCATACTGCCCTGTTAATTCACTTAACAGGTAGTTAGGTACATCAAGTTTCAAAAGTGTGTGCTAGTTTTGCTCTTCTGTACTTGTCCACAAAAAGATAATTACAAGCAAATCATACAAAATTGGTTTAATTTTAGCCATAAAGGTAATTGTGGTTAGTGTACATACCAGTTCCCTTATAAACTTTGTGAAACAGAGGGACATTTGGACGCTCAACAAAACTGTCATTCTGAGTAACGAGGGCCTCCTTTACCATTTTATATCCCGACACGACTACCATTTTCTCACTGCCCACTCTTAAGCTGAATATGTCCCCGTAGACTTCAGCCAACTGAAATTGAAAATATTTATTTTAATTTGTATATATCAATTAGGAACATTAATAGTTAAAATATTTTCCAGTCCAGAAACAGGACAATAAATTAAACCATCTCTAAAAGCTGAAAGATTTGACAATAAACTAACAGACATGCAAAAAAAAAAACAAAAAAAAAACATGAATTTAGCTCCCACCTTATTCATGGTCCTAAAATCCATCTTAGTGAAGACAGTTCCCAGGAATGGCAGAGGCCATGGTCCTGGAGGGAACTTGGAAGGATTCCTATTTTTGATAATATCAGCAAGGAGCAGAAATACAAAAAACAAAATGATCCAGCTTTTAAAATCAAAGCTGTCATAGATCAAGTGCAGGATCATTGTGGTAGAGGAAATGACAGATTCCCTTTGTCTTATTTGCACTCAGTGGTCTGTATTTATACAAGTACTTTTGTACAGAACTGGGAAATGTAAATACTGGAGGGGAGGAGTAGAGAGATATTACATATTACATAAGGCACTCCAGATTCCATGAAGTTGGAGAACAGAACCCTATGGAAACACATTTATCAAAGTAAAAGTTTAAAGATAAGAACAAGTTATTGCAAACACATGGGCAACATCACAGTTCTGCCTGACATGTCTACATTTGCTCTGGAGGTTTTTCAAACGGTTCATATTTTCTTTCTGCAGCTTTAATCATACATGTATATATAGAAATTGACTGTTCTTTATCTTTTTTCATATCCATTGAATGAATAAGTAGTTGAGAAATTTGGGGAGGTAATAAGACACCCTTGTTTTGCTTTCTTTCTGCAGCTTTAATCATACATGTATATATAGAAATTGACTGTTCTTTATCTTTTTTCATATCCATTGAATGAATACGTAGTGGAGAAGTTTAGGGAGGTAATAAGACACCCTTGTTTTGCTCTCTTCCTCTTATTCTCTCAAGAGATGTTGTGAAATGTACTACAGGCCTAATACGTGCTGCTCCATTTTCAGTCTGAGAGGTTTGTGAGTGTAAACTTTATTACACTTTTTAACACTGGGTGCAATTAATACTTCAAAAATTCTACTTTAAAAATGCAGTAGCAAGGGTTGATTAAACAAACAAACTCGTTAAAAAGGGACAAATTAATGCGGACCTCCTGCACATCAGGAATGGACATTTGTCCTATAAGCACACACACTGAATCACTTGATTATCAGTAAAAAATCACCAGCTCCATTTGAGAATAAAATTGGTTTAATTTTAGCCATAAAGGTAATTGTGGTTAGTGTACATACCAGTTCCCTTATAAACTTTGTGAAACAGAGGGACATTTGGACGCTCAACAAAACTGTCATTCTGAGTAACGAGGGCCTCCTTTACCATTTTATATCCCGACACGACTACCATTTTCTCACTGCCCACTCTTAAGCTGAATATGTCCCCGTAGACTTCAGCCAACTGAAATTGAAAATATTTATTTTAATTTGTTTATATCAATTAGGAACATTAATAGTTAAAATATTTTCCAGTCCAGAAACAGGACAATAAATTAAACCATCTCTAAAAGCTGAAAGATTTGACAATAAACTAACAGACATGCAAAAAAAAAAACAAAAAAAAAACATGAATTTAGCTCCCAACTTATTCATGGTCCTAAAATCCATCTTAGTGAAGACAGTTCCCAGGAATGGCAGAGGCCATGGTCCTGGAGGGAACTTGGAAGGATTCCTATTTTTGATAATATCAGCAAGGAGCAGAAATACAAAAAACAAAATGATCCAGCTTTTAAAATCAAAGCTGTCATAGATCAAGTGCAGGATCATTGTGGTAGAGGAAATGACAGATTCCCTTTGTCTTATTTGCACTCAGTGGTCTGTATTTATACAAGTACTTTTGTACAGAACTGGGAAATGTAAATACTGGAGGGGAGGAGTAGAGAGATATTACATATTACATAAGGCACTCCAGATTCCATGAAGTTGGAGAACAGAACCCTATGGAAACACATTTATCAAAGTAAAAGTTTAAAGATAAGAACAAGTTAT
Organism: Sinocyclocheilus anshuiensis; assembly: GCF_001515605.1. Taxonomy (NCBI): domain Eukaryota; kingdom Metazoa; phylum Chordata; class Actinopteri; order Cypriniformes; family Cyprinidae; genus Sinocyclocheilus; species Sinocyclocheilus anshuiensis. The sequence continues at coordinate 151,486 of NW_015539816.1, read as the reverse complement.
TGCAAACACATGGGCAACATCACAGTTCTGCCTGACATGTCTACATTTGCTCTGGAGGTTTTTCAAACGGTTCATATTTTCTTTCTGCAGCTTTAATCATACATGTATATATAGAAATTGACTGTTCTTTATCTTTTTTCATATCCATTGAATGAATAAGTAGTTGAGAAATTTGGGGAGGTAATAAGACACCCTTGTTTTGCTCTCTTCCTCTTATTCTCTCAAGAGATGTTGTGAAATGTACTACAGGCCTAATACGTGCTTCTCCATTTTCAGTCTGAGAGGTTTGTAAGTGTAAACTTTATCACACTTTTTAACACTGGGTACAATTAATACTTTTTAAAAATGCAGTAGCAAGGGTTGATTAAACAAACAAACTCGTTAAAAAGGGACAAATTAAAGCGGACCTCCTGCACATCAGAAATGGATATTTGTCCTATAAGCACACACACTGAATCTAAAAAGGGAGTTTGCCCCTCCTGTGTGTAGTCTGTACACTCAGTGTTTGAGACTACAAAAGGACAGGCCTATCATGATTCTGGGGCTCCAGCAAGTTACACAATACCCCAGCTGTTGTTAGTAATGAATCTGTGACTGTGAATCATTTCTTTTCTCTGTTGTAGTTAAAGTAACTCTAAAGGCCCGTTCACACCAAGGACGATAAATATAAAGATAACGATAAAGATAAAGTTCAAAAAATCGTTCTCAATATTAAAGAATAGCAGAGTCCACACCACAACTATAACGATAAAGACAAAGAGAAACGATATCCTTGGAATCACTTTCAAAATGATTTTTTTCCAGCTGATGAACGATAAAAAAAAACACAATTTGACAGCCAATCAGAATCCATCCTGCTGTAACGAGTTTGAGAATAAACAGACGATATAATTCGCTCCTATAAGCACACACACTGAATCTAAAAAGGGAGTTTGCCCCTCCTGTGTGTAGTCTGTACACTCAGTGTTTGAGACTACAAAAGGACAGGCCTATCATGATTCTGGGGCTCCAGCAAGTTACACAATACCCCAGCTGTTGTTAGTAATGAATCTGTGACTGTGAAACATTCCTTTACTCTGTTGTAGTTAAAGTAACTCTAAGAATTTGCCTTTTTAAAATGAAACAGTTCTATTTATCTATTTAAAAAAAAAAAAGAGATATTTCATGTGACAAATTTTCAACTAGTGTAATTTATTTACATGACAAATATGATTTTTTACATATCTGTAAATCATTTACACAGAGCATTAATACAGGTATCAATACATGTATATTTTGTACATCAAAATCATTCATACATGTACTGATACATTTATATTAATTAATTAAACTCATGTTTACAACATTGCAACAATATTGCGTTTTGAAAAAGGTGGAAATGATAATCATCCAGAAACACATATCAGAAAGCATACTTTATATTTAATCTTACTGACTTTGTATTGTTCTAACGTGAGGACACACACATACGGTATGGAGAAGGAACATTTGTGAACCATATCTCTCCCTTCAAACTGGGTTCCTCTCCTGGACATTTGGTGACGGTGAATTGCTGCAGCAGAGTGGTGAAGAACAGGAAGATCACCTGACGAGCCAGCTGCTCTCCCAAACACGCTCGCTTACCTGTGAGCAGAAGCTGTAACGAATTTGAGAATAAACAGACGATATAATTCGCTGGTGTGGACGCTAATATCGTTATCTTTATAGTTATCGTTCTTGGTGTGAATGGGGCTTAAGAATTTGCCTTTTTAAAATGAAACAGTTCTATTTAAGTATATTTATCTATTTAAAAAAAAGAGATATTTCATGTGACAAATTTTCAACCAGTGTCATTTATTTACATGACAAATATGATTATTTACACATCTGTAAATCATTTACATATAGGCCTAGTGCATTAATACATGTATAAATACATGTACATTTTATACATCAATATCATTACATACACTGATACATTTATATTTTAAAACCAAGTTTGCAACATTGCAACAATGTTGTATTTGGCAAAATGTGGAAATAATGCTAACATAAAAGAATTGTAACTGACTTTTGGTCTAACGTGGGGACACACGCATATACGGTTGGAGCAGGAGCATATGTGAACTCTCCCTTCAAACTGGGTTCCTCTCCTGGACATTTGGTGACGGTGAATTGCTGCAGCAGAGTGGTGAAGAACAGGAAGATCACCTGACGAGCCAGCTGCTCTCCCAAACACGCTCGCTTACCTGTGAGCAGATGCCGTAATGCAAAATTAAAAATCCCATTGTGGCATTAACAAGAGAAAACTTGACAAGTAACAAATTAGAAGTATGATGACATTATATTAATCAAGGTACATATTTTTCAACAGCCTCACATGACAGAAGTTCAGCTGTTTTAAGTAATGTAGTAATATTTTCCAGTAACAAGCTATGAGTATAAGAGTATAACGAGAAGCACGAGCAAGACTGATTTTAATATCTGACAAACACGTTCACCAAAATGCTCATCTCTCACTGTAGTGAAATCTAATTCATTACTGAATCAGTACATCCTAAAAATGTCCTCTCCCGCATGTAGTTTTATGAAGTCCAAAGTCACTCTTGTAATGCTTTATGACAATAATTCAATGATTGTATAATTAAATCTGTTTTAAGTAATGTAGTAATATTTTCCAGTAACAAGCTATGAGTATAAGAGTATAACGAGAAGCACGAGCAAGACTGATTTTAATATCTGACAAACACGTTCACCAAAATGCTCATCTCTCACTGTAGTGAAATCTAATTCATTACTGAATCAGTACATCCTAAAAATGTCCTCTCTCGCATGTAGTTTTATGAAGTCCAATTCATCAAGTCAGTTAATCCTAAATATCCTTTCTCATTTGAAGCATTGTAAAGTCAAAGAAAAACAATTCACCAATTTTACTGACTTGGTTAGGTAAATGTAGTTGTTTTGTTGTATAATGTAGCACGCCCGCCGTCCGACTGGTGGTGCTGCAGTAAGTTTTCTGTTTAAATAAACAAAGAGAGACACAGTTGTGCTGCTTTCAGTCATGGAGTCGCTCTTCTAAAGTTGTTCAGATGACCAAAGCACAAGGTTTTCTTGCATAATTAACATTTTAATTGTTTGGTCAGACATTTACATATTCATAGATCGGGGATTAAACGTGGAGTTATGTTCTGTATGCTAAATATGAATATATAAACAAGCGTATGTGCACAGTACCTATAAATGCACTTTGCATCTGCTTTCTGCTGATTGCTGATGAGATTGACATGCTAAATGGCCGACTGACCAAGTACACTCTCATTAATTTCGTTCACGAACGAGATATGTACCAGTTCATTCAACTCGTTCACGAACGAGATGTAGCAGTTCATTCAACTTGTTCACGAATGACATGTACTAGTTCGGTTATTTCGTTCACGAACGAGATATGTACCAGTTCATTCAACTCGTTCACGAACGAGATGTAGCAGTTCATTCAACTTGTTCACGAATGACATGTACTAGTTCGGTTATTTCGTTCACGAACGAGATATGTACCAGTTCATTCAACTCGTTCACGAACGAGATGTAGCAGTTCATTCAACTTGTTCACGAATGACATGTACTAGTTCGGTTATTTCGTTCACGAACGAGATATGTACCAGTTCATTCAACTCGTTCACGAACGAGATGTAGCAGTTCATTCAACTTGTTCACGAATGACATGTACTAGTTCGGTTATTTCGTTCACGAACGAGAAGATCTCTCGATCTCGTTCAAACACTGTCCCTTTTAAAGGGGTCATATGATGCAATTTCAATTTTTCCTTTCTCTTTGGAGTGTTACAAGCTCTTGG
>NW_015539816.1:136585-147623 GCF_001515605.1 Sinocyclocheilus anshuiensis | reverse complement strand
AAGAAGTAGCACATTGATCTGCCAGTCGCGGGTCTTTCATGCCGAGAACGCTGCTCATATTTTATGCATAATGATGCATTTAAAAGTTAAAGACCAAACGGATGTTTATAAAAGTTTACATTGCTGTTGCAGATTAAATATAACACAGATAACATGAAATAAATATTTTTTTACAAGGTTAAATGTGGAAAATTAGTACCTCAAACCCTTTTTTCCAAGCCTCTCTACCTAACCGCCGGTCACGCACATCCGCCATGTTTGTAGTCTTTTAATGCGTTTTATTCATGTTTGTAGTTCTGGACAGAATCCTTCACCAAAGCGAAATGGATTGTGGGCAATATTAGCCATTAGAGTGTGCACGAATCCACACTTCAAAAATTCACCTGAAATAGTAGACCATCCGGGGACTTCTGGCACACTCTTTTCAACATACTATGCTTTGGGACACACTTATTCTAATCTCACATACTATTTAGGATGGATAGTATGAACATTGAGACGCAGGGATAGTTCTGCTGCTTTCAGTCATGGAGTCGCTCTTGTAATGGCCTCTTCTCCGCGACTCACCGTTAACCACACAGTCCTTAATCAGCACAGCGTCTCCCCCTACTGTTCACTGAGATTACTACGCATCACCATTAAACATAATAACAGCAAACAATATTATAAACACAACAAAATAATCAAACACATGGGGAAAAAAAATAATTATTCCTGTGACTACACATACAGGGAGTCACATATAACAGCCTGAGAGTTCATTCTTTCAAAACCACTCATTGTTTTTGTTGTCAGAAAAAAAATTTCACTGATTAAATTATACATTATAGCATTCGTTTTTATTCATTTCTAAAAGCATATTGCCCTTTTAATTCACTTCAGTGTAATTAGGTACGATAAGTTTCAAAAGTGTGTGCTAGTTTTGTTCTTCTGTACTTGTCCACAAAAAGATAATTACAAGCAAATCAGACACTGAGATGTTATATGTGAATGTTTATAAAACATTACCTGCTGAAAAAGGCAGAAAAGCATCTCTTTTCCGAAACTGGCCATTTTCATTCAGGAAGTGTCCTGGGTTAAAGGTGTCTGGTGTCTCCCATTCATTTGGATCATGCAGGACTGAAGACAGATTTGTTGAAATAGAGGTGCCCTAAAAAAGAAAGAATCAAAACTACTGATTTGTGCAGCAATCAACAATTACTAATAGTCTTTAGAATAGAATAGAATAGAATAGAATAGAACTCATACCTTAGGAATGAAGAATCCTCCTAGTGTTGTGTTTTTAGCAGATTTTTTTAGGGAATCCCAGCGGAACAACATCTCCAAGTCTTTGCATCTCATGGATAACAGCCTCAGTGTAGGGCATATCAACTCTGTCAGCCAAACAGGGTTGACGTGACTGTCCAATAACCCTGTCTATCTCTGCCTGCACCTTTTCTGAATGGGAAATACAAGCTAGTCATAATGTGGTGACAATATGTAGATTCTTTAAAAAATTAAAACCAGTCTCACTCTGTATTTCTGGATATTTGATCATAAAAAGTAGACCCCAGCGTAATGTAGAAGCAGAGGTCTCTGTCCCGGCCTCAGTCATGTCTAAGCAAGATATCACTAACCCTTCTATGTTAAAACCAGCCTCAGGGTCACTCCTTTTCTGTGAAAAATAAAAAAGAAAGTACTGAATTATTCAAAATTCAATTTCAAAAAGAAAATTCCACCTTTTATTACTGTACCTTTTCCATCTCAGTCAGGTAGTTGTCTATAAAGTCACGTGGGTTTGAAGGGTCCCAGTCTTCTCTGTGTTTAATGATCTCTCCTCTCAGGAAGTTATTTGTTATTTGCTTATAGTTAAAAACTTGTCTGGTGGGGGCCAGGTAAGTATTCCAAGAGCCTAGGACACACATTATATAGCTGTAAAAGATGACATAATTGGTGATTAATTTAGATTTTTAATTATAATTATCTCACAGGATATTAGAAATGGAAAGCAACATCTAATGATGCTACCATGAATCAGTACCTGTGCTCTAGGAGAGCCTGCTAATTTAACACATTCAGTGTCAAGACACAGGATTCTTTGATAATATTCATTATGATAGTCAAAGCGTTGTCCAAATATTAAGCAGGAGATGATATTTGAGACAGCACTGTTTAAGGTGACCATGAGGTTAAAAGGTCCTGTTTGAGAAAAAAAAAAGTTGTTTATGTTCATGTATAAGTATATATATATTAATATATATATTAATTTTTATCTCCAAATTAAAGGAAGTTTGCTGTCTCCCATTTGCGGACATTTGGAGATGGGAAGAAAAGCCTTGAGCTCAGAATCCAACAAGAATGTGTCCACCTTTGTAATGCTTTTAGGGCAGAAAAGGGTATGGTCTAAATGTCTGGATTATTTTATGAATAGAATAAAAAATTATTTGGAGATAAAAATTAATATATATATACTTATACATGAACATAAACAACGGGTTTTTTTTCCCTCAAACAGGACCTTTTAACCCCATGGTCACCTTAAACAGTGCCGTCTCAAATATCATCTCCTGCTTAATATTTGGACAACGCTTTGACTATCGTGATGAATATTATCAAAGAATTCTGCGTCTTGACACTGAATGCATTCAGTTAATGGGCTCTCCTAGAGCACAGGTACTGATTCATAACAGCATCCTTAGACACTACTTTCATAACCTGTGAGTTAATTATAATAAAAAATTTACTCATCACCCATTATGTCATCTTTCACAGCTGTATAATGTGTGTCCTTGGCTCTTGGAATACTTACCTGGCCCCCATCAGACTATTTTTTCCAACTATAAGCAAATAACAGACTTCCTGAGAGGAGAGATCATTAAACACAAAGAGAACTGGGACCCTTCAAACCCACGTGACTTTATAGACAACTACCTGACTGAGATGGAAAAGGTAACTAAAATGTCATTTTATTTTAATAAGTTTTTAAAATACAAATTTCTAGGCATCTGTTTTGATACTGCCATTTGATCAACCTAAGGCTGTTTTGATAAGAGAGTTTTTGCATATTTTTGTACTGATTCCCACTTTTGGAGAAAAATAGTGACCCTGAGGCTGGTTTTAACATTGAAGGATTAGTGGTGACTTGTCTAGACCTGATTGAGGCCGGGACAGAAACCGCAACTACGACATTGCGCTGGGGTCTGCTTTTTATGATGAAGTTCCCAGAAATCCAAGGTAAGTATTGATTTCCAAAGCAGGAATAATCATTTTTATTCTTTTGAAGCATGTAGGTTATATGTCATCTTTAAGTTAGCTTGGAAATGCATCAGGTCCAGGAGCTTTCCATGAATAAGTTTATATAAAATACACACTATATAAGTAATATTATATTTCCCATTCAGAAAAGGTGCAGGCAGAGATAGACAGGGTTATTCGACAGTCACGTCAACCCTGTTTGGCTGACAGAGTTGATATGCCCTACACTGAGGCTGTTATCCATGAGATGCAAAGATTTGGGGATGTTGTTCCACTGGGATTCCCTAAAAAAGCTGTTAAAGACACAAAACTAGGAGGATTCTTCATTCCTATATGAATTCTATTCTATTCTATTTAGGGTAGGGGTCCTTTCTAGAATAGTGAAGTTTTCATTCTCTCTTTATTAGGGGACCTCTATTACAGTAAACCTGTCTTCAGTCCTGCATGATCCAAATGAATGGGAAACCCCAAATACCTTTGACCCAGGACATTTCATGAATGAAAATGGCCAGTTTCGGAAAAGAGATGCTTTCCTGCCATTTTCAGCAGGTAATGTGCAAACATACCATCTGATGACTTCTCAAAAAGTGATATGCCTGTGTTTAATCCTTGTTATTGACTTTGGGTGAGTAAATGATATTTGTCTGTGCCACATTATGATTTTAACTTCATCTGATGGCATCTGCTCACAGGTAAGCGAGCGTGTTTGGGAGAGCAGCTGGCTCGTCAGGTGATCTTCCTGTTCTTCACCACTCTGCTGCAGCAATTCACCGTCACCAAATGTCCAGGAGAGGAACCCAGTTTGGAGGGAGAGATATGTGTGTGTCCTCACGTTAGAGGATACACATACATTATTATTACATACTGTATATCTGCTATGATAGAATATCTATTGTGTAAGTATTCATTATTTATGTTACCATTAAGTAGGCTACACGGTGGTGGTTTATCTTCAGTGTTTTAATACTAATACCTACAGTATTTGTTCTGATGTACAAATGTGTCATATATTACAACATGCATATCTAATGTATTAATAAAAGTTGTATACTGTGTATGATTTGCTGTGTTCTTTTCATGTTTATGTAAATAAATCACAACTTGGCAAACCATTTGTCACAATAAATATCTCTGTTTTCAAAATGCAGCATCATTGCAATAGTCATGCATGTCAAGTTAATAATTCACCCTTGTACTCTGTAATGAGCTTGCAATTATTGTACAAATTAAAATGTACCAAAGTATATGAAAGCACAGAAAAAAAGTAAAAAGACAAGCCAAAGTACATGTATGATTAAAGCAGAAAGAAATTATTAACACAGTTTGAAAAACCTCTAGGCAAATGTAGACATGTCAGGCAGAACTTTGATGTTGTTACGTGTTATTACGTGTTTGTAATAACTTGTTCTTATCTTCAAAATTTTACTTTTGATAAATGTGTTTCCATAGGGTTCTGTTCTCCACCTTAGTGGAATCCGGAGTGCCTTATGTAATATGTAATATCTCTGTACTCCTCCCCTCCAGTATTTACATTTCCCAGTTCTATACAAAATTTATTATACCAGTAAGCACCAGAGTTCCAATAAGACAAAGGGAACCTGTCATTTCCTCTACCACCATGATCCTGCATTTGATCTATGACAGCTTTTTTAGATTTTTAAAGCTTTTTTTTAGACAGATTTTAAAAGCTGGGTAATTTTTTTGTATCTCTGCTCCTTGTTGATATTATCAAAAACAAAAATCCTTCCAATTTCCCCCCAAGACCCTGGCCTCTGCCATTCCAACCCGATCTCATGAAAGTGCGTATAAATAGTACGCCAAATAAAAATGAAAACGCGATGGGTAGGTTTAGGGTTTTTATTTGGCGTACTATTTATACACATTTTCATGAGACCGGGATCGCCATTCCTGGGAACTATCTTCACTCAAATGGATTTTAGGACCATGAATAAGGTAGGAGCTAAATTCATATGGTTTTAATTTGCAGGTCTGTCACTTTACATCCATTTTAGAGATGATTTCAGATTATTGAGTGAATAAAGTAAAATAAATATTTTCATTTCAGTTGGCTGAAGTCTATGGGAAGGTGTTCAGCTTAAGAGTGGGCAGTGAGAAAATAGTAATCATATCCGGATATAAAATGGTAAAGGAGGCCCTCATTACTCAGAATGACAGTTTTGTTGAGCGTCCAAATGTCCATCTGTTTCACAAAGTTTTTAAGGGAACTTCCTATGCATCCGCCACAAGTAACCATTACTCAGTATCGTACCTTCATAATATGAATGAATGAAAGAATTTCAATAACTAAATGGGTACTATTAGAGAGAATAATAAACCTTAACTGTAAGAATAAAGGTACTTACCAATTCCCTTAAAAACTTTGTGAAATAGAGGGACATTTGGACGCTCAATAAAACTGTCAATATGAGTAATGAGAGCCTCCTTTACCATTTTATATCCAGAAACAATTATCATTTTCTCACTGCCCACTCTTAAGCTGAATATGGTCCCATAGACTTCAGCCAACTGAAATTCAAAATATTAACATATCCACTGACACAATACTGTCTAAAAAGAACATTAATTGGCATGCAAATAAACAAATTATGCAAATTCCTCCTACCTTATTCACGTTCCTAAAATCTATCTCAGTGAAGACATTTCCCAGGAATGGTAGAGGCCAGGGTCCTGGGGGGAAACTGGAAGGATTCCTATATTTGATGATATCTACAAGAAGCAGTCAAACAAAACTTAAAATGATCCAGCTTTTAAAATCAAAGCTGTCATATATAAATTGAAGAATCATGGTGTTGAAGAAAATAGCACGTTCCCTTTGTCAAAGACTATTAAGTGATGGATTCTGCAGTTGACACATTTTTAAGCTAGACAGGGAAACAGGGTCGTCGTTCGGGGGATGCAACTGGCCCTGCCTTTCACTCAGCCACTGCAGACCCCTCTCCACAATTAATGCTTGGGAGGCCCTCCTGAAAAATGTAAACATTGCAGGAAAGGCGTGGAGAAATATTCCAGGAAGGAGGGAGAAACAGACTCCTACTACTAACTATGTATAAATATTTTGAACACATACATTTGTCAAGAGAATCTTTAAGAACATGAGATAATATATTAACAACTTACCTTGGATTTCATATACTTGACAATCATTTCCTATTTCAAAACAGTGTTAAAGAGTGAATTTGATAAATTGTAAGCTCAGAACTGAAGTATCAGGTCATTCTCAGTAATCTGCAGTGTCTCTTGTGCCCCACTAGCCATTTAATTTAGTTTCTTTTAAATTCGTTATAAATAAATTAATCACTGATTAGTTGTGGTCTTTAGCAAGTTACATACAGTCATGGCCAAAAGTTTTGGCAGTGACATAAATGTTGTGTTTTGCAAAGTTTGCTGCTTAAACTGTTGTGGTGTTCATTCACATTGTTTCTAGAGGGAAGAAGCGCTTCCAATCATTGTGTTCTTGTTAGCAATGGTTACCTCCAAAGAAACACATGCAGCCATCATCGCGTTGCATCAAAATGGCCTCACATGCAAAGATATTGCACCTGAAAGAGCCATTTACCCGGATTAGCACCAGGACCGTCTCCTCCTGAGGAGTCAGCTACGGAATCGTGTCACCAGCAGTGCAGAGCTTGCTCAGGAATGGCAGCAGGTTGGTGTAAGTGAAGCATCCTGAGACCATCCATGAGTGGGGTTGCTTTTCAACCAAGGGAGTGAGCTCTCTCATAATTCTGCCAGGAATAAAAAATGGTATCAAAACGTCCTGCAAGAGCGACTTCTTCCAACGATCCATGAGCAATTTGGTGATGATCCATGCATTTTCCAGCATGATGGAGCACCATGTCACAAAGCAAGAGTGATAAAGAAGTGGCTCGAAGATCATTACACTGAAATTTTGGATCCGTGGTCAGGCAACTCCCCAGATCTCAATCCCATAGAGCAGGGCTATTCAATTGTCCCAATCCGGCCCGCCAATCATCTTCATCCGGCCCGAGGGAAGAGTACACGCAGGTCGCACATAGGCCTACGCCTTGAATTGTTTTTGCACTAATTAGTTTGTCCACAAGGTGGAATCAATGGCCTGGGCCGTTGTTTTACAGCCGAAAAAGAAAAGCAAGAGATGCAACAACAGCAACCTACCGAAGACCGCAACATCAATAGACGGCAGCGTTGACAAGCGCTTGTGTGAGGGGCTTATGAGATATCCACAACTCTAAGTTTAAACGAGTATAAAGACAGTGTTATGTCATAACATCTGGCGAGAAATAGCGCAGACACTGAACGAAGCTGATTATCAAATGGACTACAGTTTGAAAGGCTGCGCGTTCGGCTGTTCGCATTCGTTGAGCCGCTTCAGTGCGCTAGTAGCTCTTCAACCGACAAAAACACACAATTATGCCAAAACTATAAAATACAATTTATTATAGTTTGTGAAGATTGTTTAAAGTTCACTTAATTAAAAGTTATATCTTTTTTAGAGCCTACTAAATGTTAAAAATATTATTCAAATTTCCCACTTTTATATCTGTAGCCTAATCAGCGAGGAGATCCCATTAAACATAAAACATTAGATAACAGCTTCAAAAAGATCCAAATTATGACAAGACTCACAAACCATTGATAACAGTTGCCAAAACAATCTTCTTACGTTATCTACAGTTTCTTCAATCAGTCAGGTAAGACTAAGACAAGCAAATATCTCGGTTTGAAAAACAGCGCATGCTCATTTAAACAAACTCGAGTTCAGCGCGGTACGGTTTCTTCAGACAGGTAAGACAAGCAAATATCTCAGCTTGAAAAAGCGCACGCTCATTTGAACAAACTTGAGTTCAGCGTGGGTCGGATAGGCCTTTTTAGCGGTCCGCGTGTCTAAGCACCCTACCATATCCCAGAATCACTTGCGCGCAGATGACGATGGTGTTTATATTCAAAGAACACTGCGGGTGAGTTCTGTGGGGGAATTCACATTGAAATGTAAGTATTGTGTTTTCATTTACTCATATACCTAGTGAAAGTGTTAAAAGCCAGGCCTGCGTTTCCCGATAACGGTGTCTCTTAGCGCGCTACGAAGAATCTAAAGGTACACCTTAACTAGGGGTATACCTTTCCTAGGTGTGTTCCCCGAACTATACCTTAGGATGTTGCTTAAAGGAGACATATTATGCCCCTTTTTACAATATGTAATATAAATCTCTGGTGTCCCCAGAATGTGTCTGTAAAATTTCAGCTCAAAATACTCCACAGATCATTTATTATATCATTTTGAAAATGCCTATTTTGAGTGGAGCAGAAACACGCTGTTTTTCGCGCCTGTCTCTTTAAATGCAAATGAGCTGCTGCTCCCCGCCCCCTTTTCCAGAATAGAGCTGCACCATTACAGCTGGTACCTGCTAAAAAAACATGTTTTGGTTCTGATTATCATGTTTATTGCGCTGAAATCATGCGCCTAAATAGGCTATAGCCTAATTTAAATCCAGGATCAAAATGATGGGTTAAAATGTAAACCTGCTTATTTTTAAAGGTTTAAAGTTTGGTGCAACAGAATTATTAGATAAACCTTGATTTAATCTAGATTTAAAATTAATCAATGCAAACCATTTAGCTATAATTTCATTTGAAAAACTGAAATTGCACATTAGGCCTAATGACTGAAGTGGGCAAGCGACAATAGGCCTAGTGATAATTTAAAATATAATTTGAAGAAGTGTTTCTTTCACAAAATGAGCATTGAATATATAACTATAAAATCTACTATTTTTATATATACTATATTTGTCTCCCTCTTCACCAGGCACTCATGTCACTTTCATTTCTTTCAGGATAAATAAATGAATTCACGTGTTGTAAATCAGTCTATAGGCCTAAAGCGCACATAGCCCCTAAATTTGGCAATCAACTATGCATATTATAAACTTAACATTTAATGTACAACATTTTTTTCTATAAAATGATTTTGTCTTTGTTACTCTTAGTTATAAAGAATGATAGTACAGTCTTTCAACCTGTGCAGAGCACATGCCCTTTTTGCCCTTACACTCCGAAGTGCCCTTTTTTTGGTGATGGTGTTTTTTTTCCTTCGATAAATCAATGATATTGGTCACCCTTTACATCGGTCTGTCTGCTTTACAAATATTTAGCTAATGAAAGGTATTAAAAAGAGCTCGTGACTAAATCTTGTTGGATCCGCTCAAACTGTCAGTAAACCTAATAACTCCACCCCCTCTACCTTGACTGAATGAACTGAAGTTCCACAGCAGCTGAACTAGGTCTGCAAGGGTAAATAAAGATCTTGTTGTTTGAATAAGTACAGCGCTTTCTTTACGCAAGAAACATTATGTCTATAAAGACTCATAATTTATGTATTTGAAACTGAGTGCTGCGCCCATATAGCTACAACAAACACCTGGGGCACGTTCAAGCTCAAACCGGTGTGCACCGTTTTGCTACGATTTCCGGTTTGAACGACATGTTTCCAAGAGACAGCTCGCACAATGTAATTAACATCCAAATAAATTCACAAGAGCAAGTATATTGTTTGCACATGTTTATTTATATTAAAGGCAAAATAACTAAAATAATAAGAGCACAAGTATAGATCTGGAACTTCTTTAAGTCTGTCTAAATATCATTTGGTAATTGCAATGTCTTCTATTGTGTGCTAAATACTGATTAATGTTACATAAAAATAATATATATATTTATATATTTTGCTATTGTATTAGGAAGTGACACTTTCATAAACTTTTCTATCCCCCTCTGATTTTTGAGACTATTATTTTGTGTTATTTCATTTGTCATAAAGGGGGGGGTGCCCTTTTTCAGTTTCAGCACATGCCCCTCAAAAGGTCTGTGCATGGCCCTGCACTGGTGGGAGACCCTTTGTGAAAAACTAGCTTGCTGCTGGAGCTTGTTTTAGTCCGGCCATAAGGGGGTACTAATTCCTCTACTTGTACTCACTAAAAAATGTTGGGTTAAAAATAACCCAACGAACCCAACTATGGGTTGGTATAGCACCTTTCCATCTATCGGTGTGAAACCAACAGTGATGCGACGTCTTTGAAAATCGTGCAGTGTCAACTCGGCATTAGATGGCGCTATTCACTAAGCGTTTAGTGTAGGTTTACCTTGCAAGCAGAGGACACACGTACATTTCATGGAGCTGTTCAAACAAAGTCTTGGAGCTGTTCCGCCTTTCCGGCCGCAGTTATCTGTCAATCATACTCTGTGGAGGAGACGCATTGTACAGAGGATTTTTTCCACAAGGGTTCGCACGGTTTCATATAACACGCACACTTCCTGTGAATCTTGGATATAGGATACATTATGTGTTTTATACATGTGTGTGCATATATATATATATATATATATATATATATACTCATATACATTATGTGTATACATGACTGTGTACATAATTATATATGTGTATTATACATTATGTCACACGTGATCCTGGACCACAATTTTTTAAAATTGAGATTTATATATCGTTTGAAACCTTAATAAATAAGCTTTGCATTGATGTATGGTTTGTTAGGGTAGGACAATATTTGGCCGAGATACAACTATTTGAACAACTGGAATCTCGGTGCAAAAAAAATCGAAATATTGAGAAAATAGCCTTTAAAGTTGTCTAAATTAAGTTCTTAACAATGGATATTACTAATCAAAAATTAAGTTTTGATATATTTACTGTAGGAAATTTACAAAATGTCTTAATGGAACATTCATTAATTATTACTATTATGTATTACTCTAGCACTTTCTATTCTATTTTAATTCATCGTTA
>NW_015539816.1:76810-136419 GCF_001515605.1 Sinocyclocheilus anshuiensis | reverse complement strand
TTTCTTTGTGTGTGTGTGTGTGTATAATATATATATACACACACACTCACCTTGCTACGTGTACTGCGTTAGGCTAACCAAGACTTGTCATTTGCACTTATATATATATTGTTGCTCTTTTGTTAGTTTTGACTGCTTTTATTGTCCTCATTTGTAAGTCGCTTTGGATAAAAGCGTCAGCTAAATGTAAATGTAATATCCTAATGATTTTTTGCTACAAATATAGCCTTATGCCTATATACTACACATTAGATCGTGTTAGTGCTACTTATGACTGGTTTTTTGGTCCAGGGTCACATACGATTTAAGACATTTAACTTTATTATGTTTTCATTTTTGCTGAGTACAACCACCACCAAGACAAATGTAACTGAGGAATGTTTATTGATGTAATGTACAACTGAAATGGTATTATTGCAAATAAGCTCTAAGTCGGCATTTCACATAGGCTTGTTCAAAGGCAATGACAGGTGGGTACACAAAAATGTAAGCAGAAATGTACAAAGTGGTTGAAGGGAATGAAAAAGCTGGTTTATTACAGGCTGCACTCTTGCAGCTTCTTGTCAGCCTGCTTCAGGGAGACCCAGGTGTTCAGCATGGATGCTCGAAGTCTGGCCCAAACCAAATGGTCATTTAGACCAAGGATCTGAGCTGCGAACCGAGCAGCAGCTTCTGGAGAAAGAACCGTGGAGCAACCCAGACCTAAAAGAGTAAGAATGACAGAATGTTTCGTTTTACTATCGTACACTATCGTTCAAATGTTTGGGGTCAGTAACATTTACCAATAATAATAATAATAATAATATTATAATACAAATAAAAATAGAAGAACCCATTAAATTGCTCACAAGGGTCAGTTTGTTTGTTTGTTTGTGTTTAATGCCATGCGAGGTTCTGTGGCTATTTTCATGACGAGAAAAATGTATGGCTAAGTTATACCAGGGCCCGAATTCATGAAAAATCTTAGTGCTAAGAGTTGCTCCTAGTAACAAAATTCTAAGAAAATTCTTAGAAATGTGGCCTCTTAAAATGAAAGGAAAGATTCTAGTAAAGAAAAAGTAATTCAGAAAGCATCTTAACACTTAAAAGAGGTCTTAAGGTCCAAAATTGTTAGGAGTACAGACGAGGACTTTTAAGAGGCTTAAGAGTTTCTTTAGCAGTGGAGAAAATGGACGAAACATTAAGAGGGAGAAGAAATGTGTTGCACAATGCATGACAGTGAGTTAATAAGACGCTACACATTAGATCGTGCAGGGATCATGTTTGTGACCAATCTTATTAGAGACACGCTAACATCTCCGACACAGCGCAGAAATGCCATAGTGCCAGAAATGGAAGTAATCACTACATTAACATATTTGGCAACTGGAAAATTGCAACCATGCAGCAGTCATGATTTGGGTCCATCACAACCTTCTATAAGCAAAGTGATAACACAAACAATTACAGCATTTTCAGAACCTTATTGTGTCACTGTTCATTTCCTATCAAATACGTTAAGTATGACAGCATGGTAAATAAAAAATAAAGAATACTGTAATTTCAAAGTGAAGGCTTATAATATAGACCCTACTCTTAAAAGCGCTCTTTTATTTCCTTCTTGGACAGCCAACCAATCACAGTCTTCAAAAGACTGTGTCATAGTTAGCAACGGGGTCAGCCCCGCATCCTCACCAAGATAAAAGTTTGTCTTTTCCTCGCTCCGAGTTGCTCTCAGATTGGTCCTGAATCACTTTTAAGCTAAGACTCCTAGTTAGACATTTTTAAGCTAAATTAGGAGCTCTCTGAGAGGATTCTTAGAATCTTTAAGAATACAGGCCCAGGTTTTTTACTACTTATTTTTGCTAAAACTCTAAAACTGTATTTGGCTTAACTTTGTTAAAATTCTCTTCAAAAAAAGTTAACTGAATAAAAAAAAAGGTCTCTCAGGATTCTCAGAAGGGTCAGTAAAGACATTTACAATATTACAAAGATTTCCATTTCAAATAAACAGACTTTCTATTCATCAAAATATTATGAAAAAATGTATCACAGTTTTCACAAAATTAACCAACTGTTTTCAATTATAATATTAATTAAAAGTTTTATATTTTCTATTAAAATAGAAAACAGTTATTTTAAATTGTAATAATATTTCATATTACTGTTTTTACTGTATTTTTGACTGACTCCATTGTAGTCTAATTACAAACAGATAATCATATGTTTAAAGAGATTTAATGACATTTAAATTGATCTGTACCGCTAGGCATGCGAAGAGATGACCAAATGTCCTGAGCACCCCAGTCGGGGGTAATAGGGGGACAGTTAATAACCGGATACGCAGTGTTTCCTGACATCACAGGACCCAAGCCATTACTTCTGCCTGCCACTGCAACAAAGATGGTGGGTACACCATCACCTGAGAAGAAAAAAAAATTTGATAGATTTAATTATGCAATAAACCTACTCTACAGTGTTCTGGATTAAAATATTGAAGTTTAAAACATTAAAATTAACAGTAGTTTTTTTTTTTAAATCTGCAGAAAGGACATTCTGTTTTTAGTGTTAGTTGTGTTTGATCATACCCTCGTATTCAGCTTTGATGCGGAGTGTCTCATCAGGGCCTTTATGGGCAGAGGTGACTCTAAGGTGGCAGGGAATGCCATAAGAGCCACAAGCCTTACGGATCTTCTCACAGTGAGCCACATCTGAAGTCGAGCCCATTAGAACTACAACCCTTCCTTTTGCCTGTGACTCCAGAAGCAGCTATATACACACACAAACAGATTCTCATCAGTCACCAATGTTTCAGTTAGGATCCCCCACAAAAATAGCATTTTTGTGATATGAAGCATTGTGGTGTCACTGACAATAGCAAAACAACAACAATCATCTCTTTAATCTATTAGGAATCCTATCTAAAGTGAAAAGTTTTAGTCAGGAAAGCTGGTGAGATTCATTCAAACTGGGAAAAATGCATTTAGATGTTGTGAAAGACTTTACTAGAGGAAGAGGGATGGTGGGGTCATCACGGTGTTCAGAGGTTAACAGGTGAAAGCCTGATAGCACAAGGCCACAGAGCTCTATATTAATGTTCAGCTTCTTGACGCGGGTTATAATAAAAGAAATTGACTGCAGTCAACTTTTAATTCGTGAGAATCTTGTTTAAAGTCGTGATGAAGCAGACTAGAAGAAGATATTTTCTTCCATATTGTAACATACATGCAAGTGTAATGAATTATCAAAAAATAGAGCGGACACTTGGTTATATGATTGGTTGCACAGGCAGATGAATGCAAGCTTTAAGGGGTGACATTTTAGCAGACTGAAGAAAACAAAAAATGATATATTTAACTTCATTTGTGCATGTTTGTATATGTACACATGAATAGCTCAAAATAAGATCAACAACATGCATTTAAAAATGAGAAAAGGTGAATTTTAATGCTGACTTTGTGCAGTTTTAATATGAATATATATCCTTAAATTGCAGGAAGTGTAGAAATGTAATGGAACAAACACAACAAAAACAATCATTTTGTAAAACATTGTACCTTGACTCGCTCTGCAACCCACTCAAAGTTTCTCTTCACCATCTGCATGGCCTCAGGAGTGACTTCTTTCAGGTCACGGTACACCTTCACAAAGAACACCATGTTAAACAGAGTCATACTCATATAGATCACACTAGAGCTTGGTTAATTCTCTGTTATCAGCATGTTTCTGGAAAGATCATGATCATAACAGAAGGATATCTGCTTCCTCAGAATTAATACCAAACTCTGTTAACTCTGCTAGTTTTACTCCAGTAAAGAAATTGTGTAAATCCTTTTCATGCCTGACATGTATAAGTGTTTGGTTATTTACCTGTTTGTCTTTCTGCTGGCTGCGATCCCCAGCAGGCCAGAGCCTCCACGAGTCGTTGTCAATCACATCAGCCAACACAATCTCTTTAGTGGTCACATTCACACCAAATTCAATCTAAAATTAAAGTTTATGGCCATTAAACATTTACTGTAGGGGTCAATAGTAGCAAATGTCACTACCACCAGTTACACTAACAGAAACTACCTTCAAAAGTGTTAGCCCAATACACTTAGGTTTCTTACTTTCATATCCACCAGCGTGCAGTCCTGTGTGGCCCAAGCCTTCTCCAGGACTTCAAAGATGGCCACCGTGCTTTTGCTCATGATGTCCACCTCACAGCGGCCAATAGTCAAACCTGCCAGCTCAAAACCAGCTGCCAAAAGCTGCTCCTCTGACCACTGAGGGTCATTACTGGCATCATCCTGAACAGAGAACAATGGAAGAGAAACTGAGGGCATCAATATGGGAAATGGCATGACATTACATGGATGACAAAACCTTCTCCACAACTTTATTTCTAAATAACAAAACCTCACCTTAAAGAACATCTCCATTTTTAGAGGAGAGAAGCGGTAGCCCTCTTTGACCCCAGGGTTGCGTTTGAGGAAGGAGCCTGTGGCTATCCGTCTGCAGACCCACTCAATGGGTATCATTTCACATCGAGATGCCACAAAAGCAGTCTCAGAATGCTGCCTGACAAATGCCGTCTTAAACCCTGAAACAAAGTGGTAGAGTCATGATTCGCATTACTGTGTGCATCCTATTAGAAATGGCTAAATTATTTGTCTAGTATATTAATGGCATTTTCCAGCAGAGTATATCACAGCAGCAGTACAGCAGCCATATCACCCTGCAGCCCAAGACTGGTTGCCCACTGAAGCTAAGCAGGGTTGAGCCTGGTCAGTACCTGGATGGGAGACCTCCTGGGAAAACTAGGTTGCTGCTGGAAGAGGTGTTAGTGAGGCCAGCAGGGGGTGCTCACCCTGTGGTCTGTGTGGGTCCTAACACCCCAGTGTAGTGACGGGGACACTGTACTGACAAAGAGCACCATCTTTCGGATGAGATGTTAAACCGAGGTCCTGACTCTCTGTGGTCATTAAAAATCCCAGGATCTCCTTCGAAAAAGAGTAGGGGTGTAACCCCGGCATCTTGGCCAAATTTGCCCATTGGCCTCTGACCATCATGGCCTCCTAACCATCCCCATATCTGCTGATTGGCTTCATCACTCTGTCTCCTCTCCACCAATAAGCTGGTTTGTGGTGGGCGTTCTGGCGCAATATGGCTGCCGTCGCATCATCCAGGTGGATGCTGCACACTGGTGGTAGATGAGGAGATTCCCCCTTCTATGTAAAGCGATTTGAGTACCCAGAAAAGTGCTATATATAAATGTAAGGAATTATTATTATTACAGTGATATACTGACACTGACTGTGCAGGGTATAGGTATGACAGACAAAGACACAACATGCTTTCACGCAGTGAAACTGGGACAGCAGTCTTAATAGCCTGAAAACAGCAAGCATGTGTGTAATATTCAGTTTAATTAAAGGAAGCATGGCTGTCACAAGGCAGTCATTTCCCCAGAGTAAAACCTTCACCAGGAGCTGCACATGGTTTACACACCAACTTTAATTCACTAAAATTGCAGAGGTTGTGGCAACTATTTTAAAAGTAAATGCCCTCTAGGGATCTCTTGCAACACTGAATTTGGGCCTACCTCATGAATGTCTCCAACTAGATTTAATAAAAAAAACCTTTGTTTGAGCACTATAACATTGCTGAATTTTTATTCAATAAACATCATGTGATTGTGGACCAACACTACTTGCTTGCCTGTTTACAGTACAGTACATCATCATTTTGAATGAATATTATTTGTGCAAATAAATTAACCAGCTTGCCCAAAGATTAAATAAAAATAAATCAACAGAAAGGAAATCTCACCAGCATCCTGTAAAAGTTTGAACACACAGCTGGTGGTCTTGTTGGCAATAGCTGCTTTGCCCTCCATCTGATCCTTCCGAACCGCATTGCCTGCTGTGATCTGATCTTTAGACTGGACCAGAACATGACCCGGCTCATCCACAAGCTCAAAGATCTGCTTGGTCTTACCCTCGTTCAGTTTTTGACCTAGTTTCAGTTCTACAAATATAAGCCAAGGCAACAATAAACATTAATTGATGTCAATTTATGTGACTTTGAGATGTAAATCACTGCAAATTAGTGAACAAGCACATATGGGTCTATGACTTTAAAATTAAACATTTTTGCAATACGTAGTTGGTCAATCTATTTAATATTATATTAATATAATTATATGTAATACTAATATTTTGGGGGCGGGGAAGTACACCGAATCAAAATCAGTGTGGCATAACCGACACATGGAAGAAATTTTTTCTGAAATTTGTATTTTTTTATTAATTAGACTAATTCATTTTTAAATGTCACATACCTTATCTTATTATGAAAAGACGTTGTGTTGAGGACAAATGGACTAAGCTTAGGAAAAAAAACTTGTCACGTGATTTAAACTAGATTTTAAAAGATGTCTACTTTATTTTTACAGAATTGACATTGACCCATATTCTGATTTAGCTTGGCTGAAAATACGTATACTAGCATATTACCTCTAGTAATGTTACTAATTCTGTTTGAAAAAAAGAGCTGAAGTATTTTTTCCCGCCGTATGGGTGCATTTTATTCACTGCGTAATTGCACAGTGGTAAAACATGGTGAAGAGAGAAATAATCAAGCAGACAAATAAAACCAAACTTACCTGTTGTGTTCGACATCGTTGTTGAGCTTCGTTTTTCCTGCAAATATGATTAGAAACTTGATTATTCTGTGTCGCTGGGTTTCAGGCAAACGTTTCAAGAAGTATATTTGGACTTCAGAGAAAGGCTGATATAAAGTGCGTCGCGGAGGAGTGAGACCAGAGCGAGACTCAACTCATTTATTTTCCCAAGAGCAACGCGTTACGACCAGTTAAGACACTCTGCCGATTCATAAACGCCAATCAGAGTAATGCCATCTTCACCACGTGGGCAAAATCTTAATCTGCATACTTTAAAAGACAAAAGACTTATCTATTGATATTATTTAGAAGCAAACAATCATTCTAAACCTTTGCAAACTACATTGAAGTTAGGGCGCGTTGCGCAAGACATTGATCGTTTTACCTACCAGACTTTGTACGTTTTAAGTTATTGATTGGACAAAACTTGCTATTTTTTCCCAAAAAAACTTTACTATTTTTTCATCTCCTGTAACTTGGACTTCAGAGCTGGAGTTTTTGTTCATTTGAGCATTTGTGTTGCCAGAACCTTCGCCGCATGTTCCGCTGTGTGAGGAAACACGTGCTTCGAGTGACTCCAGCCAGCGTGGAAATACACGCTAACGCTACAAACCCATTCAGCTCGCCTCAGAGTCAGAGAGGAGGACATGGAGTTTGAGGAGTCGGGCATTGGCGAGGAATGCGGGGTGTTCGGCTGTGTGGCAGCGGGAGAATGGCCAACACAACTGGAGGTCGCGCAGATTTTGACACTTGGACTTGTTGCTTTGCAGCACAGGTAAGTGTGCCGCTGCTGCTAATGTGCTGGTTCCATAGAGGTGACTTTTATTGTGGAGTTATTGTTTGAGACTATTACTATAGAACAAACATATTAAGATCATATTAAATTAAAAAATATAACTTGGTTTGCTGGTTTCCCAACCTGGCTAGGCTGTTTTGTTGGATTTTAAAGGGGGTGAGGTGGATGACCATTGTAAACCAGCTAAGACCCGCAAAGCATCTTAGATTGGTTTAAAAAGTTTTTTCAGCAGGGATCTATTTGACCTAATTTGCATCTCACCTAGAGACTCAGCAAGTAAATAGTGTTTAAATCAGTTTTTTTTTCATTCTGGTGGTTAGACACGAGGACCACCCACCCCTGACCCCAGTCAATCTGGGTAGTCCAATATTCAAAAAGCTTTATCTTAATCATTACCTTTTACAAATCTTAACAGATTGTACATTACTGTACCACATTTAGAAATATATATTTTTAATTTTTTTGCATATTTATTATTTTATGTTAATATTGTCTTTTTGGAATTTTAAAGCATATAGGATACATTATGTCACATATGATTAATATATCCCTACTGGGGATGTCTAAGCATGCTTGTTTTAGCTTTTCTCCCAGTCTGGTCAGGCTGATTTTTGAGGGGTTTTGGGTAGTTTTCAGATGGTCTGGCTGAAAGGCCAGTTTACTCCAGCTAAGACCAGCAAATAATCTCTAGGCTGGTTTAAGTTGTTTTTTCAGCATGGATCTCCTTGTGGTTGGAAATCTTCCCTGTTAGAAAACACTGACATTAAACGAACCCCTTGTTTCACATATGGTTTGCATGGAATGCAAACTAATAATGTAGTGATCTTTATCATGAACATGCATAATTCACTTAGGTGCAACTTTTGCAATCGCCTGCTCTATTCTCTTACTGTTACATAGTACCGTACTACAAATGCTGATATAGCTCAGTTAAAAAATGCGCGTGCAATAATGGTTTGCAATACCCTGCAGCTATGCAGTTGAATCACAGATCAATAGACTTCCATTGTCCTGCTGTCTCACCGATTGTCCAGACGTGATTGCATTAGATGCCATTGAACACACAGAGGTGATCTCCATGATCGGAATGTATTGATCCTCCTCTTCTTTGCATTGGAAGTCTATATTCTCAGACCAGTCTGTGCTGCTTTCTCCATCATCGGTGCTCTGATGAAACCGTTTACAAAGCAAACGATCCCCTAAACACAAGATATAGTGTTATATGGGTCAAAGAACGTTGTTCACTGACAATTTCTTAATATGCTACTTTTGTCAAAAAACTATAATAATAGAGACTGTATTTTATAATTAGCCTAATATATTTTCAGTAATCAACAATATATTTTCTTTTATTATAGTGTAATGGCTCTTAGTTCCATCCTGATTCCCTTTCTTTTGACATTCAGATGACAGAAAAGTTCAGGATTGTTCGCCACTGTTGTATTGTATAAAAATTTAATCATTTTCATCTGTTTTGAAATGCTGTCCATGTATCCTATGAATGTGTTCTTGTTCCTGTCTTGATTCTATTAGTCAAACTGAAGTCACAAGATTAACTCACACCTGAGTCTCACTCTGCTCATTACAAATTTGAGTAATAATGAAAAACCTTCATCTGCAGCTTTCCTCTTTCTTCCTTTGGTAGCCGCTGCATGCTCTCCACTTGTGCATGATGGGTCACTGCTATCTACATTGGAAATGTATGCACACATATTGAGACAAACACAAAACGTTTCATTTAAAAGGATAAGTCAGTGGTTCTCAACCGGTGGGTCATGAGCAAAAAATAGTGTCGCTACCAGCAGAGGATGAAACAATACTAAGTGCAAATAATAAAATGCAACATGGTGTAATTAGTGTAACAAAAGAAATAGGCCTTCTTGTTTAAGGGAGAAAAATGCTTCCCATATCTTGTGATGCTGACGTCAGAGGCTTTGTATCATTTTACAAATTTGTCTGTCAGAAAATGCAACATGGACTGTGGTTGCATCATCCTCAAACATTCCCTCATTTTCAAAAACCATGAACAAAATGTTGCCAGTTAAAATAAAATATAACTTAGACTACAATAAATATGGATTCAAGAATTGAATCAGTGTATTGATGCAATGTATTATTGTCTTAAAAATATATATTTTTTTAAATCCATGTTACATGTGTTTGTTTTTAATTTTAAGAACTTTTATTTCACTTTTTCATTTAGTTTACTTTTATGATAAAAAAATGTGGTCATGCTTTGGGCCACCACATGATATCTAATGTAAAAACTGATGCAAAACCAGGTGAGAACCACTGGTGTAATTAATTTTATTACCTGGGATCCTTCTGTACTTATGACTGACGTCGTATATAACAGCTGTGATGGAGTCAGAGGAGACATGCTGTTCATATTCTATCTGAGGGCTGCCAGTTGACCTCACAATCGTGGCATTCATTTCAGGCATCCCATATTCAACATTTGACACTTCCTCTGGTCTTGTTAAAATGCCTTCGGTCTCGACTTGGTTCTGAAAGACCCTTGCAGAAATGGCAGGAGATCTCAAAGTGGCCTCATCTATGGGTGGCTGGTCATATCTAACCGCAACAATGTCATTGTACTCCTGTGGAAGTCCACACATGGAGTGCTCCTCAAATGATGGTGGAGTAAACATCCTAGAGTTTCTCAGTAAATTATTTGTGTCAGAAAACTTGGCATAGCTCAGTCGACTTCTAGGAGGCTTGGACAAAAGGACATCCAGCTGTTCGTAAAATCTCATGACACGGCGAGGATCTCCGATATCGGCTTTTTCTCTCTGCAGAGAACGGTAGAGGTACTTCAGGTTTTTGTACTTGGTGCGACACTGTTTCCAGTCCCTTTCCACTCCCTGCTGAAGAAGCCTGCGCGAAATCTGCACAAATATGTCTTTGTTTCTGGTTGAGCCCTGTAGTTGTCGCTGAATCCCTTCTTCGGCCCAGATCTGAAGCAGTGCGGCCACCTCTTCCTCACTCCAGTTTCTGCCCGAGTCGTGCACTGTGATTATGTTCATCTCGTTTGTAGCTGCTGCTGTTGTCGCTGAAGCAGAAACCAGTTTTTAGAGTTTTTTTTTAAAAGCTGAAGATGTTGAAACAGCATTGAACATTTCCGTTTATATCAGAACTCACCTGTCTCTCTTGCAATCAGTGGATGAGTGGCGGCATTCATTATTGTTTGCATCTCTGCCAGACTTTCATCTTAAAGAAAGGCATGAAGATGCAGGAGGTGAACTTAATGGCGAACTTGAACCATCACCATTTTGTTGTAATTAATAACACAAATCTTACCGTCATCGATCTTAATAACCTGTTCTTCGACAGGTTCACGCCTCATGGCCAACTGGTCCCTGTCTGGTACGTTCCTAGACGACTCGTCCACTTCAAATCCACCCTCAATGTCTTTGCCCTGCATTATAGCATCAAGCTCAGCAAAGAACCTTATCGGCCGGCCTTGACTCTTGCTGACTTTGTAGTCATATTTCATGTTCTTGTATTTGGTTCGGCACTGTCTCCAGTCTCGCACCACGCCATGCTGCCGTTCCAGCCGACGTGCCATCTCCTGGAAGATGGCCTTGTTTCTGTGGGAGCGTTGGAGCTGTTTGTAAACCTCCTTGTTGGCCCAAACAGTTAGGAGAGCCCGAACCTCCTTGTCAGACCAGTGCCTTCCCCCTTCCAGTCCTAGAAGTAAATTGGTTCTTGCTTAAAAACAGGTTTGGCAACATTAGTATTTAATATAAACAATAGGGGCTGGATTTATAAACCCAGCAGGTGGGTTTTTAAAATCCACCAGGTTTTTAGACTTTTTGATTACAAGGCCCTCCATAGACCACAACAAAATTCAGCCCCATGACTTTTCCAGTTGTTTGTGATTTTTTCTGAAAGAGAATTTAAGGATAAGAATGTTTTAAATGTTTTTTACTCACAATTTCGACCCACTAAAGGCTGATTTATACTTCTGCGTTGGACCTACGCCGTAGCCTTTACGCCGTAGGCTATGCGTCGGTTTTCATTTATACTTCTGCGTCGTGGTCCGCGTCAATGTGCAGTACACATGCAAACCGCTAGTCAGCAGTGTCCACGGGCATGTTGCTGGTGTAACCCGCAGTACCACGGCAAAAGCCGAAGAAGCGGCTCGTCGGAGAAGCATTACAGCCGTGACGGCGGCAAATAAATATCAAATCATTAAATCATTATTTAAAACTACAAAAAGGAGACAACAACGGAACAGGAGATGATGGCATTCTTTCAATCTGCACAAGGACTTGTACCACGGCAGATCAACATTGTTTGTTGCGGACAACTACTGATGTATAATGCTATGTAGTATAATAAATGATAAGACACTTGTTCTTTGCTTTGTTTTATTTTATATAAGAAGGTGTAACATTAAAATATATTAAAGTGCACATAAACACACAAAACTCAAGTACATATGGAGGGAGGGGTTCTTGCAGACCAATCACAGCGCTGGCGGTCTGCGTAGAATTGACGCGCTGTTAGATTTTTGGAGAGGTGCACGTCAGGCTACGGCGTATGTGTGTGCGTCTATGCGTAAGCTACGGCGTAGGTCCGACGCAGAAGTATAAATCAGCCTTAACTTGTTTGTGCTTGACATGGCTAGAAAAAATGTATTAATTAAAAAATGCCCATGGAGTAAGATATAAGTTTTTCAAGACAATGTAAGTCCTGTTTTGAAATATGTTGTTGACAGGGGAATTAACATAAGAATTATCTGGATTTTTTTTGGCATTTTTAGTTGTTTTGTCATTTAAGTCATTTGGAGGCCCCCTAGTGGGCCCTGCCCCCTGGTTGAAAACCATTGTTGTTGTTGTAGAGTGAAAGTTACTTTTTTTAAATTATTTAATTGTATATTATTTCTTTATATTATTGTAATTGTTTAATTATGCAAGCTACATATAAAATATCAAAAGAGAGCAAATATCCAATTGTAACACGAATGCTTCATCCAAAAATGTTGTATCTTTGTTAATCTTGTGATTGTTACCTTCCTGAAGAGCTGGCAGTGAAGCAGGCTCCTCTCTTCTGGCAGCCGTCGGCTCTTCATCTGCCACGTAAGGCCTTTGGGTTGGCGGCCTGCTATCTGCAGAAGAGTGTTTGTAGGCGGTCTGCGTAGGCCTCCAGTCTGGAAGAGCCATGCTCCTACTCTGGGCCTTACATTCAAGCCAGTCCCTACACACCCCAAGCTCTCTCAGACGGCTTGAGATGGCCTCATACTTGGCCCTGCTTTCTTCCTCTTCCCAGGCTTGTCTCTCCCTCCACACGGAAAGCAGAGCTTTCACTTCCTCCCCTCTCCAGTGTCCAACTGTGTCCCTCTGCCTCTTGTCCTCCCCAGCATGCCTTTCTTGGTCTGTTTCAGGCTCCATGTTTCTAAGCTTGCCTAGAAATGGCTTCTGTTTGTTCGTCTCTGCCTTTATCCTCTCTGCTGCCCCTCCCTGTTGACTTTAAGCTCAGTATCCAAGGCAACCAGACGACTGAGCCAGTTAGGAACAGCCACGTGACAGAGAACAGCCACATGACTGGCTTAAGCTGCGTGTGTGGGGGAGGGCCATGGAAAAATGTGAGAAGTGGCTTGGCGAATGAGCTGCACTTGCTGCGTCAATCTTACTCAATAAGACACGTGGAAAAGGCTCAGAGGTGTTTGGCTGTGCTAACATGTCTATTTTGAATGTATTTTGTGGTTATTTGGTCACATCTCTGTGATGAACTGTCTATGCTTTTCCTCTGGCTTTCTGTCTCCTTTTCACTCATACTCACACACTCACTCTCTCTCTCTCTCTCTCTCTCTCTCGCTCTCTCTCACATGCTTGCTCTAATCCCCCCCCCTTCTCATTCTCTTGACTCTGGCTAACCGCTTCACATAAACCAGTTTGATCTGCTTTAGTCACACTCTGTGCAGTCATTCACTCATAAAAACAGTTTTGGCTTGATTTGGATTTTGTTGGTGTAAAATAGCAAAGGGGAAGAATGGGAGGGACACGTGTTCTATTCAGACTCTAGTCTCGCAAAGACATGTTTTCTAGTGGATTATCACTTCTTCAACAAACACCATCAGTGTGTCTCAATATGTGTACTTTTTTTATTATTATTAAAGGTACATTCCTTTATTCAAAAAAATGTAGCACATCAAGAAATTAATAGTAAATCTGTTTAAAAACGGTTTATGTTTCAGCGACGTAGCGGCTGGAACAACAGCATTCAAACAGTGATAATCTCAGGTGCTGATTATGTGCCTTATTCAAAGTTAAACGTGTCTAATGTGAGTTTGAATATCATTTTGTGTGACCTTTATAGCCATACTGAAAACAACAACCGATCTTGAGAATAAATAAATAATAATAAATGAAAGTAAAGATGTACGTTAATACTGTGAACTATCAGTCAGTATGTAGTTTTATTAATGTTAAAAAGGTTTTATATTTATGAATTAGATTATAAACTTGTCCATTTCGTTGGGAGTGCAGTGCGCTTCTGAATGGCTGTGATTTTGTCACTTCGCGCTGTCGCGTCGCGTGTAGTTAGGACAGATCATTCTATAGTAGATCATTCGTATATTGTTATCAGTGATTAAAAAAAACTTTGTGTGATGCCTCCTCCACATCTCTAGGTGTCAGTATATATTACCTTTCAAAAGTTTTGGGATATATATATTACTTTTTTATTAAAAAACAAATTATTTTTAATGTAATTTATTCCTGTGATGGCAAAGCTGAATTTTCAGCAGTTATCAGTGTCACATGATCCTTCAGAAATCATTCTAATATGTTGATTTGCTGCTCAAAAAACATTTCTTCTTATTGTTAAAAATATTTTTGTGAACATAATTTCAGGATTCTTTAATGAAGAGACAAATACCAGCATTTAAAAAAAAATATATATATATATATCAAAAATGTGGTGTCAATTGATTTTTAAAATTAAATTTATATATATATATATTTTGTGTCATTATAAATGTCTTTACTGTATTTTTTTATCATTTAATGTGTCCTTACTGAATAAAATTTAATTTAAAAAATCAGTTGACACCACATTTTTGATTGGTACGTCTTTGTAAGTTTAAGAAAATTGCTAAATCTGCATAATTTATTGTAGATTATTAATGTGAAAAAAAAACCTCTTTTACAGTACTCTTTGTTCAATAGGGGTCAGGAGAGTGCTGGAATTGTCACGAGTACTGGAACAAGCCCACCGACATACACCACCCTGAAGGTAATGTACTAGGAATAACACAGCATTTCGATGCGTACAGCATCTTCCTCTCACTTAAAACATGATTTGTTCCTTTCCCATGGGCCAACACATTTCAACATACAGCAATGAATGCAAGATTAGACATGCCTGACATAATTGCTTCTCACAGGGCATGGGTTTAGTGAATACAGCTTTTAAAGCAGAGGATTTGCTGAAGCTGCGCAATGGCAACCTAGGCATCGGACACACGCGTTACTCCACCACGGGCATTTCAGAGCTGCAGAACTGCCAGCCTTTTGTGGTAGACACGCTGCATGGCAAGATTGCAGTGGCACACAATGGAGAACTGGTCAATGCCTCCGCACTGCGCAAAAAGGTGGGATTTGATTCATAGGGATTACATGAGACTCGACATAGAGTTTCAGGAGAAGAGAGGAGTTTTTTTTTAAATTTGATATAAAGTATTTGTGTGTTGTAGGTTATGCGCCATGGCGTTGGCCTCTCCACCAGCTCAGACAGTGAGCTTATTACCCAGCTCCTTGCTTTGACTCCACCCATGGAGGAGCTAGATACTCCTGATTGGGTGGCTCGGTATGTTCTGCATGTCCTTCCCCATCTGATTGGGTCACCACTTGTTAAACCCTGTCAGTATTAATGATTGCAAAATGAAGTCCGCTTCTGCAGTCTTAATTTTTATGTATTTTTATTGTTTGTTTTTCTTAGCGTAAAGAATCTGATGACAGAGACGCCTACATCATACTCATTGCTAGTTATGTATAAAGATGTAATCTATGCTGTGAGAGACCCCTATGGAAACAGGCCTCTATCTATTGGACGTCTAGTACCCATCTCCAAACTACACAACTCAGGTGTGTGATTCAGCAGTGAGGGGAAGAGCTGCAGGGGGTGCATGTGGCCTGTCTGTGATGTACCTTAGGTCTAGGATGGTGCTAAACTCTTTTTTTTATTTTTTTTCATTCTGTAGGTGCTGGAGAAGCAGACACAGAAGGCTGGGTGGTCTCTTCTGAGTCCTGCAGCTTCCAGTCCATTGGTGCAAAGTATGTTCACATCATTCCAACAGAAATGCTTGGATTAATATTTTTGGCTATCTACATATACTTCTTTAAAGGAGTTTCCATCCCTAAGCCTGCACACAGTAGCTGTTGCTTATTTTATTAGTTTGTTTATGGTGTATGTTTTATTTTTCTGTTGTCAGGTATTATCGTGAAGTACAGCCTGGAGAGATCGTCCAGATCTCTAAAAACGGAGTGAAGAGCCTAATTGTTGTCCCACGCCCAGAGGGAGACCCTCCTGCCTTCTGCATATTTGAGTATGTTTACTTTGCCAGGCCAGACTCCATATTTGAAGGCAAGTTCATAATGTTTAAAATCATTCTTATGTTTTGAGTGAAAGGAAATATTGCGATATAACAGTAATGTTTGGGTTAAACCAAATGATTGGGGTCAGTAAGACTTTCAACCACCTTGTATTGTTACAGATGTCGATGGTATATATAAATGAACCAGCTGTACACTTTCTTCGTGTTTTCTGCACTCAGATCTCCTGGTTTATTTTTCAGTAAATGTCCATCGTATGATGCTTCCACATTTTTGTATCCCAGCTCACAGATATTTAGATCTAACACTGTGCACTATGGGTGTTGACGTTTCTATACTCGTGGATCGATTCTGCAATTTTCTGAATGCATCGTGATTCTCTTTGGAATCGATTCTGAGCTTAGTTTTTATCAGCTGATGGTGCTCTTGCCTAGTTTTAAACTGCACACTTAAACGCTCACGAATAAGAGCAGTTGTGTGTTCAACTGAGTAATTTAAGTGGTTAAATGTACTTGCACCTCGGCTTTTATGACATGAGATTAATGTAAACACAGGCCACTGAGAACACTCTGGTAATTCGCTTTAACCTTTTCGAACTTAATGAATGATAATTTTAAGTTTAAGTGGTGTGTGTGTGTAAGGAACTGGAAGCAATCAGAGTACGGCAGTTTCTAAAGCACGCAGTGCCATCTGCTGTTAAAAACTAAGCTCAGAATCGATTCAAGAGAGAATCGCGATGCATTCAGAAAATCGAAGAATCGATCCACGAATCGATTTATCGTGGCACCACTACTTTTTAGCAAAAGGGAACACGGCAGGCCTTTTGCTCTGTTTTCTCTAGTCCCCTTTAAAAAAAAAAACACTAGACAATTTTTTATTGAAAACGCATCTTGCCAGCAGTGAATTCTATTTCAAACAACTACTGTACTTATAAACTGTTTATCAAAGAATCTTGATTAAAAAAACATATCCTGGTTTCCATTAAAATATTAAGCAGCACAACCATTCTCAGCATTGGTAACAATAATAAATACAGTATTTCATGAGCAGCAAATCAGCATATTAGAATGATTTCTGAAGAATCATGTGACACTGGAGTAATGGCTGCTGAAAATTCAGCTTTGCCATCACAGAAATACATTTTATTTTAAAATAAAATGTTAAAAGTTATTAAAAACAGTTTTCAAAAACAAAATCTTACTGACCACAAAAATGTTTAACGGTAGTAAATATTGAAATCATGACATATAGTAATAGGTGAAATAAGTGGGGTTTTTTCTGTCTTACAGGTCAGATGGTATATACAGTGAGGCAGCGCTGTGGACGGCAGTTGGCCATTGAGGCTCCCACTGATGCTGATGTAGTGAGCACTGTTCCAGAATCAGCCACACCTGCAGCATTAGGATACGCACAACTAGTGAGTAATAATCATGCTGTACACATCAGTCTTAATGCCTTATTGGTTCATGTTGTGCCCTTACAAAATTTTACATTCTGTCTCTTTCTCAGTCTGGCCTTCCATATGTAGAGGTGCTGTGTAAGAACCGCTACGTGGGCAGAACGTTCATTCAACCAAACACTCGCCTACGTCAGCTTGGAGTTGCCAAGAAGTTTGGGGCGTTGACTGATAACTTTGCTGGCAAACGAGTGGTGCTTATCGATGATTCCATTGTGAGGGGCAACACCATCTCCCCTATTATTAAACTGCTGAAGGAAGCAGGTGCAACAGAGGTAAAAAAATATATTTGAATCAGTACTGTATGTTTACTGCTTTGATCTGTTTTAACCAGCAGTGTCTTTGTGATGCCACATGACACATCACAGGTCCACATTCGAGTTGCATCACCTCCAATCCGGTTCCCATGCTACATGGGCATTAACATTCCTACCAAAGAGGAGCTAATTGCTAATAAACCAGAGTTTGAGGATATAGCGGGTTACATTGGTAAGTCAGGAGCAGAGATTTGCTTAATCGCTAAGGTTTTGTAATGAATACACAAATTATGAAAAGTATAAAAACACTTCCCATCTGAAAACAGAAAAATTTAATTGATAATTATATTTTCTTTGCTTTTAACAGGTGCTACAAGTGTCCGTTATCTGTCAGTTGAAGGTCTGGTATCTGCTGTTCAAGGTGGGATAGAGTCACATGGGAAAGATGAGAGGATCAGCACTAAGACTACTAGATTTGGTCATTGCACAGCCTGTCTCACAGGAAAATACCCAGTGGAGCTGGAGTGGTGAATTTCGGCCCACATAAATGTATATTCATTTCTGTATAGAATAGTTTTTTTTTCTGTTTGTTTCTTTTGAAATCATTTGATAAAATGACTAAAACCGGAATTAAAACTGTGGTGCTGCTTTAACATTTGTTGCAGTTGTAAATGTCATAAGGCAGGCTATATACTGTTAGAATTAAACAAAATAAAACATTCCATGCATTTTTCAATTTTCAAACATTCCTTTTAAGAGCTGCATTAAAAGCATTCCTGTTGCTGTCAGATTTCAAACCGCTAGTTTGGTTAAGATTCTTGTCTAGTAAAAACACTATCTTGTAAATATCAAAACTATTTTATTAGATCTGTTTCAGTACCCATGTAAGCTTCTCAACTTTTTTCTTACTTAATGTGAGCATTAGCAGCTGTTCTTAAAGAAACAGATTGTCTTGCTTTTCTGTTAGTCCTCAAGAACACACTAAATGAAACTGTATGTGAAATGCAGTTGTTTATTAAAAAATTTGTTTAAACAAAACATTTGAATTATTTACAGACAAACATATCATTCACCAATGCACATGTACTTAGACACTTGTTTAAAAATAACACTGGGTTCTATTAAAATTGATCATATTAAAACACGAGAAAGTGATGGAAATATATTTACACAAAAACAATGTAACAAACAGCTGCATTTACAGGTACATATATATTTCAAAAAAGAAAACAGGACTAATTTTTAAGCTAGGTGTCTACACATTGATGTCATCCCATGTTTTTTCACTTGGGTAAACTTTATATAGTCACAACATATATTGTTTATCCCACAAGGGTTAACAGGCAGGCTGTGGGATGTGTACAGGAAAGCTCATCATTGCAGAAAACTGTACTGCAGTCGCCTCCTGGAGACACTGAAGAAAACAGACTCAGTTAGAGACTCAGAGAATATCTGATCATTCTCAAATAAAGCACAAAAACCTCCATATTTCAGGAAAAACTAAGAAAATTTAGGAATGCACAACATATTACCATGTTGGTTATTGGCCAGGGCTGTTTCCCAAAAGCATCGTAAGCCTAAGTTGATCGTAGCGCCATTGGTTTCAATGGGTCTACGATGTACTTAAGCTTACGTATGCTTATTTTGCCCATTTTTACTCTAAAAGTTCCTTTAAAACAATAATTTGATAACACTGTTAGATGTCTTTTTTTTATTGTACATATGTTGTAATGCCCAAATTCACTATTTATAGCTTTTAAAGTTATACATTTTGGTTAAATTTAGTTTTATTTACACAAAATAGGTGTAAATAACATTTTAATCTCAACTTAATTAGACAGAATTTTTATATTGGTGGTACATCCCTAGAAAAAGTCATATGAACTAGTTCTGTAAGAACTTAACTGATAGCATTTTGTGCTCAAATTACCTAGGAGAGAGTGGAGAGGTACCCTGATTAAACAGTCTCATGGGTGACACAGCTGTTGAAATAAAATATTGGTAAGTTAACATTTTGTAATATCTGTAAGCAAGACACAGAGGCCATGATGATGCAGAGCAAGTATTTTTAAGAAATTAAAATGTGACTACAAACCCTCCACTAGATGGACTCCGCTTGGGGCATCTCTCTGCAAAGCAAGTGGAGAAACCATTGTTTTACTGCATAAATAAAGTTTTTGTTAAACTATTAAAAATCATTTTTGTTAACTGAAATACCTTTAAAACGAAATAAATATTAGATCAAAAACTTAAATGGAAATTTGAAATCAATAATGCTCTTACCCAAGACAAAGCACGTGGGTTCATTTGCATGCTTAATTTAGCCTCCCTGATTCTCCTGAGGTTTCCGGTGCCCCTGAGGAACCGTGGACTGGGGCACTGCAGCAGGACGGCTCTATCCCAGGTGTGTTTGTCTTCAGTAGGTTCTGATATGCCAGGGCTCATATATTGGTCTCTCAACTGTAGATGTTTAAGTGGAGAACGACTCTCTCGGAAGCGTTTGAATCGGAGTGACTCTTCCACTTCAGGTTGACGGCGGCGTTTCTTGAGCTTAGCCCTCAGGGGTGTCAGAGCGAGAGCAGACATGCTGGAGGAGGAAAAGCTGGGGCTTCGGGATGTCTCCTTCATGTGTCTCTCACACAGGTGACACTGGGAGGAAGGACACGGTGATGATGTGCCACGACAGATGAAGTGGTGATACAGCTTTCTGAACTCGGCATCAATCTGCGGTTCGCTGAATGAGTAAGTGGACTGCGGGCCAGAAAGAGAGCGTTGACGGTTGGATGGAGTAAAACGCAATGGTTTCTCCACCTTCGATAAGCTTTGGTCAGGGTGGACATAAACAGACCGCCAGGGTGATGACAACGGCACCTGTTTGACACCATAAGGAGATCTGAGGACCTCAGAATGGGATAGATGGTGGACAGGAGACCTTCGCTTTGGACTTGCTGTTGCATTTAATTGCCTTTCTATGTTCAGCACACTAGGTCTGAAGCTACTTTTCCGACTAGGAGACAAAACACCAATGAGACCGCGCTGTGGGGAGGGGACAAGAGAATGTATGCGGTCCCTGAAACAGTCTTTGTCCAATGAGGAAGGTCGGGAGGTGACTGATATTCCTCTCTGGTCAATTAGAGACAGATCGGCTTTGCTTTGTCGTGGAGAACTAAGGACCGATGAGGCTGGAACAGCATGGGATGTTGGTCCAACATCATAGGTTTGGTCCAGATCTGGAGATTGGTCACTAAATGAGGGGGAACCTGAATGTGGAGGCGTGGACAAATCAATCACACGAGCAGGTTTACTGGTTAAATGCAAATCAGTCCATGGACACTCATCCTTCACACTGGTCACGTCTGTGCTGTTCCTCCTGGGTGAGTAAAAACAGGCACTGGCCTCGCAGGGTGAATTTTTGAGTGGCGAAGACCTTGGTTTGTTCTTCAGCAAATGTTGAAGTTTGTCGCTGCTCTTGAAAGAGCTGCTAATGTTTCTTCGAACTGGACTTTGACTGGAAAATGAGATCTCTGTTGTTTTGTTGAGAGTGCAGTTGTGTCTGTTCTTAAAGGATGTGTTGCGATGCGTCGGGCCGGTTTGCCAATGTTTGCGGCGGTACTTCTGCACCACGGCCCTCGCCGAATCAGTCATGTGCTGTCGCCGGTACGCTTCGCCGATCTGGTTGAGCATGCTGGGATAGACATCCAGGAGGGTACTGCCATGGCTGCTCAGTGTTTTCTCCAGTTCTTCATCCTCTTCTTCAGGTGGAGATAGCTCACCCCACAGAGATTCAGGAGATGTGTTATTCAGAATCATAGAGAGTGGGAATGATTCACCTCCGTGCCCTAGAAGATTATCATTGAGACATGACTTGGCTCCAAAACGAATGTCAGCTCATAAATGAACATAAGAGCATACAGTGTGTAGTTCATAAATATTTTACTGTAAACAACACAGAAATACTAACTGAAATGTTTATTTTGTGCTAAAGTGCAGGGTTACTTTGTTTTACATTTATATAAATATTGCTTACACAGATTTTCCCTGTTTTCCTTTTGACCTGAGCTATTAAGATCATCCTCAGTGACCCCTGACACATCCATCTGAAACTGGTGGGAAAAACAAAATAGAAGTTAAAAAATATATATTTTTGTTCTTTTTTACAATCTATTATTTTCTTTTTACTACCTGATCATTCTCCTGGTCCTCAAACTCTATAAAATACAAGACAAAAAGATTAAGCATGAGAAATGTGGACATGGTATTATACTCAAAACAACTGATATCAATTACCCAAAATAACAAAATTATGTTCCTTACCCCTCATTGAATAGTCTGATTTAACTCGAGTCTGACTCTGCATATAAGAAAATAAATGTAATATCCCAGTACAACCATTGTGCAAACTTACACACATATGGGCTAACAAAAAAACGCTCACATTTTAGGTCAAAGCTAATGTAAACTTGTGTATTACTCATACTTTCATTATTACATACTACTGAAGAACACCAACATCTTATTTACAGCAGGAATTTATTATGTCCATTTATTCTCGCTGTAGTATTGTTGTTGCCGCTGCCGCCATGTCGTGAAGGCGCTGTGTGTTTCGTTGTGAAAGCGAAACTACTTTGTTTGGCCTTCCAAAAGAGGACGATATCTGCTTCGTCATGCCTGGAACTGATCCGTGCTGCTCGCTGAGGAAATACATCAACTTCGCGCTGTGGATCGCCGGATCGGCTTTCACCGTGGACGAAGCGGAGTCCAGCCCGGGGTCGTCACATGTGGTTGGGGCGTATGGGCGTACCACAGTATGGTAGGGGCGTAACATTTCCGTCACACACCTGAGGTATTCGGCCAATCACAACACACTGGATAGCTGGCCAATCAGAGCACACCTCGCTTTTCACAACAATGAGCTTTGTGAAAATCGACGTGTTTCAGAAAGGCGGGGCATAGAGGAGAAACAATAATGTACAGTATGTGGAAAATAATGTTTTTTTTTTTTACTTTAAACCGTATAAACACGTTTCATTACACCAAATACACAAAATAATGTTCTTTTTAGCAACATCATATGACCCCTTTAAATAAACAAAATCTAAATATTTCAGAAAACATTCTTCTAGATATGCGTTTTCTAGGTTATATTTACAACAATGTCTCTCACCTTTAATGTTTCCAACTCACGTTCTCCCTCTGCACTGTCAATGGGCACAGGACCTGTAGTCACATAATACACAAACTCAGAAACAAATCTGAATGTATAGGTGAAAACAACACAACATTTATTTTTTTAACCTAACCCACAGCAGCGAGTAGAAATGCTTAGATGTCAGTTTTTAATTTCTATATTTTGGCTTACCTCTACCAGTCCTGCAGGTCATTGTTTTCAGACAGACATCTATCCCAGGATCATTCAGACTAGAATACTATAAAGGACGCAATAAACATGCTCTGTTAAAGCTACACGTTACTACATGGATTCGCTAGTTTTTTTTTAGAAACATAACATTCGGTAAGACATGCACCAATACATGGACTTCATCTAAAACGTTCGTACGTTTGCTGTAACTCTAACGTTGCGTACCTTCTGAAAAATAGCTTCCATCGTGTTTCTGAACACATCGTCATTTCTCTTGAATTGATCTGCATATAAAGGTTTTGCAGACATGTTGCATTAACAAAATCGATTGCAAACCAATTTATCTGACCAACATAAATTGAGATTTTGCATTTAGCCAGCGGCTCGCCTGGACTTTCAAATTTTTCCGCGAGTAAAAAAATCGAACTGTGATTGGACGTTCTTTCAAGCACCACGAAACGTCATCTTAAAGCGCGAATTTGTCAAATGGGGTGTACGAGTCATTTCCACGAATCGGTTCTTTTGAACAGTTCGTTCAAAAAGCAGGCACAAAAGAGATTCTTTGTCCATGTGGTTCTCTGCAATTTTATAGGCACAAATGACTGTTTATTTCTGTTTTGCGATTACGTTTTATTAAAAAAAGTTGTATATTGTAATATCATGTGCCCTAGATACTTGTTGCAGCCATGATTCAGCACATAAAGTAATTTGGAACTTAAATGTACTTTGCTTTTACATCAAACAATACAAAAAATGTACATCTGTTGTCTGAAAAAAAAAATCGATGTTTACATTAATGAGAACCGCTCGGACAGAACAAATGACGCGATTCAGTCTGATTCGTGAACGAGTCGTTCAAACCTTTGTGAACCGGTTCAAAAAGCATTCGACTCAAATTCGTTCGTAATTGGTTATGGCTAGTTTGCAAAACAGGCGCTCCTAAACGGATGGGAATAGATAGAAAATTTACGTTGCAATTTCTCAGATTATGATTTAATATAATTTTCGCTCAGATATGACAGCAAAATTGCTTCATGAATTGGTGCACGATGCAGCGCGTGCTCATGGTAATAAAACAGCTGTCGCGTTCGACAGCAGCATTGCAGCGCGCGTCTGTTTGACATACGATGAAGTTATTTCCCTCGCAAATGAATTAACTGGACACTTGCGCATCTCTGTCCAGAAACATGATGGTACCATAGGGT
The DNA here is from genome assembly GCF_001515605.1 of Sinocyclocheilus anshuiensis. Lineage (NCBI taxonomy): Eukaryota > Metazoa > Chordata > Actinopteri > Cypriniformes > Cyprinidae > Sinocyclocheilus > Sinocyclocheilus anshuiensis. The sequence continues at coordinate 112,139 of NW_015539816.1, read as the reverse complement.
TATTCTGTCGTGCAGATGTCCTCCTTCCTGCCTGGATTGTTGGGTACGATTAGTTATGCAGTGTGTGTTGCATGACTACCGGGTTATTCTAGCATCTAATTATTACACTAAACAAATGTCTTGTAGTTTAGTGCATATCATTAAAATGTTTTCTTCTCTGAACAGTATTCTGCAGTTTCCTGCTGCATATGTACCTCTTGATCCTGCATCACCACCTTTGTGCAACCTGAGAATGATAAACAAGTGCAGGCTGAACTACTGTTTATTACAAAACGAACTGCTTAATGTAGGTATATTATATTATATTATACTAGTCATTATATATTATTACTAATATTGTTGTTTCATAACCAACAGCAATTCCAGAGTGCATTTTCCAACCTGCTATCCCTGGAAATATGTGCAACATTGTCTTCACATAGGCTCACTTTGATAAAAATACAAAGTGAACAGGACGCAAACATTCAAATGTCCGATCAGCGTTCCAGCTCTGTTATGACCAAAGACATCCAACAGAGGGAGCCTTTGGCTTATGTTTTGCACACATCCGGAACAACAGGGCTTCCAAAAATAGTGAAGGTCCCACACAGGTGTATTGTGCCTAATATTACACATTTAAGGTAAGAACACATTAAACTTTTAGTTCAAATGTGCATTTATTATGTAATTTATTTTTACGTGAATGTATGACAATGTGGTCTTAATGCGTTCACTTATTTACCTGACAGCTATAGCAAAAATATTGTGTTGAAATTGGAGGATAGAATTCATAAAAATAAAGAAATAATTAAAAAAAAAATATTTTATCAACAGATCTGTCTTTAAGATGACTGCAGAAGATGTTGTATTACTGTCCTCTCCATTAACTTTTGACCCCTCTGTGGTGGAGGTGTTTTTGGCCCTGTCCTCGGGAGCGTGTCTCCTAATTGTCCCCTCAGCTGTTAAAAAGATGCCACGCAGACTTGCAAATGTGCTGTTTAAACGAAACAAAACGACAGTCTTACAGGCAAGTAACTTTATTCCTCACCAAACCATCAGTCGTGGGACAGACTCCTTTTTGTGACAGCCTATAATTAGAGATTTTAAAAATCAAATCACTTCATCTGTCTATTTATCTTTGTCATGAATGTGTACACGCTGTGAGGAGATGATGATGGTGCTGTAATCAACATTGGTAGTGGGTGTAGTGAGCTGAAATTTCTGCATTATGCAGATTACAGAGATAATGAGTGTGTTCTTTGGCATTTGTTCATTTATCTACATGCACCAACAATTTGTTTTCAATATTTTACTGTAACATGTTTTGCATCACTCAGAATTTCATTTCACACTCCAGTCCTTAAAGGGATAGTTCACCCAATAATGAAAATTCTGTCATTAATTACTCACCCTTATGATGTTTTAAACTCGTAAGACCTTCGTTAATCTTCGGAGCACAAATTAAGATGTTTTTGATGAAATCCGAGAGCTTTCTGACCATGCATTAGACAGCAAGGGAACTACCACATTCAAGGCCCAGAAACGTAGTAAGGACATTGTTAAAATAGTCCATGTGTCATCATTGGACAGTGGGCAGTGTGGTTAATCATGGCTGACCATGAATAGCATTTTTCTGACATTAGCATTTATAGCTGAAACCGTTTATGCCATGCTTCCTCCACACCACTAGGTGTCAGTAAAGTGCGAGATGACATACACAACATATAGTACTGTTCTATACTAAAATATTATAATTGACTTTTAATTATTTTCCAGGCCACTCCCACTCTTGTGAGGCGCTTTGGAAGGCGTATCCTTCAGGAGGAGGTGCTTAGTGCTTATTCACCCCTGAGGTTATTGGCTTTTGGAGGGGAGCCATGTCCATCTCCAGGTCTTCTCAAGAGCTGGAGACAGGAAGGCAATGGCACACACATCTGTAATCTTTACGGTACCACAGAAGTTTCTTGCTGGGCAAGCTGTTACAAAGTCCCAGACAAACACCTGTGCTTGGAGGGCATGTGAGTGACATACAGAAACTAATAAAATGACAAGCACATCATAAAATAATAAAACTGAAAATATAAAAGCTAATTCAAAATATTTATTAAAAACTCGAATAGTATGTAAATAATACTAAAATAACACTCTAGTAAAGATGCATCAGCTACAAAAACAGTCATATTAACAGTCTATAGAGAATGTTTTCTCAAAGTCCACTGCTTTATTTTGAATTGACATAAAAAATCATGCTAAATTAGTATTATTATTGACCCATTTCTTGTAATGCATTGTTTGTTTATGTATCATATGTATTATTTTAAAGAACTGATCAATTTGTGCCCCTTGGAGAGCCGATGTTGGATACCGTAATGGAGGTGAGAGATGAGACAGGACGTCTCGTCACTGAAGGAGAAGGACAGCTGTTCATTGGTATGGTACAACTGTCAAAACAGTAAAATCATGAAATATATTTTACAGCTTTTAATAACTGTTTTCAATTTTAATATATTTTAAAATATAATTGATTCCCGTGATGTTAAAGCTGAGTTTTCAGCATTATTACTCCAGTCTTCAGTGTCACATGAACCTTCAGAAATCATTCTAATAAGCTGATTTGCTGCTTAAGAAACGTTTCTTATTATCATCAATGTTGAAAACAGTTGTGCTGCTTCATATTTTTGTGATAAATTTGTTTCTGGATTCTATGATGAGTAGAAAGTTCAAAAGAACATGATTTTATTTAAATGCATTTTGTTTGTAGCATTATAAACGTCTTTATTGTCATTTTATTGCATCCTTGGTCTATAAAAGTAATAATTTATTTTTAAAAATCCCACTGACCCCAAACTTGTGAATGTTAGTGTACTTACTTTGACATTCGGTTGTTGTTTTGCTAGTTTTTGTGTTTGTACAGTGAATTTTTGTCCTTTTATTTAGGTGGTCAAGAGAGGGTGTGTCTGCTTGATGATGAAGAAACTGTAGTCGAGGGAACAATGCGTGCTACAGGTGACTGGGTGCAGGTGCGTGATTCCCATTTGTATTTCCTGGGCAGGAAGGATCGGCTCATCAAACGCTTTGGTCAGAGGGTACACCTAGATGCCTTGCAGCAGGTAGGTGATAAATGTGTTATGCAACAACTTTGGCATGTGTTTATAATAAAATCTAAGAGTATTTAAAGGTGCATATATGATCTTATGTGCTCAGATCATTGAGAGTTTGCCTCAGGTGGAGGCGTGTGCAGTGAGCCTGAGTGAGGGTGACAGGCTACTGGCATTTATAGTGCTCACATCGGGTCAACCAGGAACCCTTTCATCCTCTGAATTTCCTCATCAAAAACCTTTCCAACATTCTACACAGTCCTCTGAAGACCTCACCACTGTCAACGTCTCAAGAAACTCCACCTCCCCCTCACTCAGAGTTATTGAAGGAGAGATTCGCCAGAGGTTATCACAGCTTTTGGCCAGTCACAGCATCCCAGACATGATATTCTTCATCCCTGCTCTTCCACTCACCTCTCATGGCAAGTGAGCACCATCCTCTGAAGGCCTGTCCATACTTAGAACGGAAACTGTAAAGATAACTGTAACGATAATTATATTAGGGATTGCTGTTATAGCTGTGGTGTGAACTCTGCTATTCTTATCAATTTAGAGTGATTTTTAAAACCATGTCTTTATCGCCATTGTTATAGTTATTGTCCTTTGAAGTACCGCTAATCATTTTAATTCATGTCAACCAATCAAAATATAATTAATTTATATAATAATTTAAATTTAAATGAACCTTTTATGCTACTAACCATTTATGCATTTATCCTGTTTTTATTTATACATTGTTATATACAAAATACAAATTTATATATGAATGTTTTTATATACATTTCATTCACAAGTATAATATGATTGCAAGTGTCCTTTTTAAGCAATAAAACATAAAAGGCTAAATAAAAATAGACTATGTACTAAAATATTATTATCATTAGACATTTTCCTTTTGTTTCATTAAGCTTTTGCATTTCTATGAATGTGTTTTCATTGTGGTCATAGATTTCAGTCATTTTTATATTCCTGTTGCATGTATTTTTAGGTAAAATAGCCATTGACGAATTGATGAGGATGTGTGACACTCAAAAACAAGATATAAATACACAAACTGTATGGAAAGACATTGAATCTGTGAGAATGAAGTTACAGACCCTATGGAAGGTATAAATAGGATTTACTCTTTTTGCACAAAATGTACTAGTCCTAATGGTCACACTTTATTTTAAGGTCCAATTCTTGCTACTAATTAACTATTAGCTACGACTTTTGCCTCAATAAACTCCTAATTACTGCTTAGTAAGGTAGTTGTGAAGTTCAGGTATTGGGTTAGATTAGGGATGTAGAATATGATAATGCAGAATATGTGCTTTGTAAGAATTAATAAATAGTGAGAATTGGTCCCTATACTTAAGTGTTACCATTCTTATTGTTGGACACATGGAGGTATATCTTAAATAATATCTTTCCCATTGCCTGCTGAGTGAAACTGCCATTGTGTGTTTGTCTGTGTATATTAGGAATGTCTTGGCCTGCCAAATGATGTGGTGGTTGAGGAAAATGCACACTTCATGTTAAGTGGAGGAGACTCCCTTCAGGCCCTGCGTCTCTGTGATGAGATCACTGTTGCCATGGGGACAACCTCTGTGGGCCTGCTGGAGGTCATATTAGATGGCTCTTTCTCAGATGTGGTTAGCCACGTCATGACAGAAATGCATAACAATGCAATCCAGCCATCAAAGAAGAGAATGCTGGATGATTCAGGCTCTTTAGTTTCACCCAAAAGACAACAGAAGGAAATGAGCACAGTGAATGCTACAGAAAGCACAGTGGGTTTTGTAGTTCCCTCAGTGAGAAGGACTATGGGATTTGTAGTTGTGAGACGAGCTGGTGAGGTTATTGATTGGGGTTGTTTTTGGAAAATGCAAGAGAAAAACATCTCAGATGCACTAGGAACAAACAGGAGCAAGCTTACGGTGACAAGTACTTCTGAAGACAGTTTAATATCTAATCCCTCACACGAACTTCATAATATAGCTCAGGAAAATCCTGCTATTAAAAATATCACAGAACCCCATGTTCCTCAAGAAGTTACTGAGACATTACCTGTCAGTAAGAGCCCAGGTGAAGGTTCAGGGGAAGACCGTTCCAATGTCCTGCTGCTGGGCCTGCGGGTCCTCTGGAGCTCAGACACAGGCAGGTGTGTGGACGCCTCTCCAGTGCTGCTGGTGGGTCCTGACAGGACCACCGTGTTCATTGGCTCTCACTCGCACAGACTGCAGGCTCTTGACCTGTCCAATGGAGAGGTCATCTGGGAGCGTATCCTCGGAGATCGACTGGAGTCTTCAGCTGCCATTTCCAAATGTGGAAGCCTTGTAGCAGTTGGTTTGTACTTGATTTTAAAAGGAATGCTTAATTTAATTAAGGGAACTAACGTGGTTGTAATAAGGTTGTTACTGATTTAGCTTGAATTATGGGGGGGTTTGACTAAAAGCAGAACCTAAAGGATTTCAGGATTCAATTTATTCATCAATTTATTTGTCATCCACATTTATAACCTGAGTTTGACCCTTTTTCTCAGGCTGCTATGACAGACAGATATATTTCCTGGATGTTTCCTGTGGGGACACTGTGTGGACGTATGAGACTGGGGATGTGGTGAAAAGTTCCCCTACTGTAGACCCTAAAACTGGGCTGATGTTCACAGGGTCCTATGATGGCTTTGTTTATGCATTAGACCCACTGGTAATATACAAGAGAAATACTCAGTTTTGTTTAATTATATTTCTGTAGTGCTAATCAGTTTTGTTTTACTATTATTAATATACTACTATAGTGTTTATTCACATTTTTTATGTAGCTTTTATTTGTATATTTTCAGTTTTCATTTTAATTTGAGTTTTAAGTAATTTTTATGTGCCTTTTTGTTTTTATTAATTAAAAAATATATATTTCTGTTAAGCTTTTCATTTCAGTTTTAGTTTAGTAACTTTTATTTCAATTAGTCTAATTTTCATACAAGTTTTAAGTTTGAGTATGATATTTATATTTCATTTCATTTCAACTTTATTTCATTAAACAAAAATATTTGTAATAGTTTGTTTTAGTTAACACTAACAATGTTGTTACATCTAAATGTTTACATCTAATTAAATTAGTTGTATTCTGTTTTTTGTAAATATGTTCTTGCATATTCCCTTGACATTTCACAGATTTGTCTCTATTTCTCCCAGGCTAAGACGTGTATATGGCAGCACTATTGTGGTGGAGGTGCAGTATTTTCATCCCCTTGCATCCACTCGTCTCCTAGACAGTTATACTGTAGTACTCTGGGAGGGAATCTACACTGTCTTGATCCAGTAAGTAAATGGTCTATCTTCATAAGAGTGAAAAAGATATATTTAAAAAACATTAAATATTAGTATTGAGTGTTTAAGTTTCAAAGCTTATAAGCCAACTTCTCTGATATGAAAGGTCTTAAGAATGGAGCATATACTGTAGGATCAGAGGTCATGTTTAAAGGCTAACATTTATCTTGTCATTCTCCATTAATTGTCTGTCCAGGACAGTGGAAAACTCTTGTGGACATATTCCAGCAGTGTCCCGTTTTTCTCATCCCCTCGCTGCTCTGATTCCACTGTCTTCATTGGTTCAGTAAATGGACAAATTATTGGAATAAGCCATACTGGAGATACGGTGAGAGGAAAAAGGAAAAGTTGCTCTAAGAGATGATAAATTAAATATACATGACTTTAATCACGATTTTAATTCTTATTTTTCATAATTGTGGTCTTCACAGGTAGAGCAATAAACAACAACGCTTTTTTTTCCTATGTATATTGCACTCATTTTTCAAACCTTATTTTTAGCGAATTAAAAAGAGGCTTATGGCAATATTCCTTTACTCTTCAGATGTAATCCAGTAATATTACAGTTTAATTACAGATGATTATGAGAATGCCTCCATTGATTTTGAGTTATTTGATTGCATTTTGTGCACCAAAGTTTGATTTTTGTTCCATTATTTTGCAGTTATGGGAATTCTCCACTAAAGGACCAATCTTCTCATCGCCATGCATTTCCTCTTTGACATTTTGGACTAATCAGCAGGTTTCTACAACACCCAGCAGAAGCACATTAACATTATCCAATCACACAGTCACATGTGGGTCACATGACGGTCATTTATACTGTGTAAATGGTGATAACGGATCATTACTGTGGCAGTTCCAGACCACAGGCAAGGTGTTCTCATCTCCCTTTGTGTTTGATGGTGATCCATGGGGTTTGAGAACACTAGTGGCTGTGTGCTCCACTGATGGAAAGGTGTGGATTTTAGATGGAGAAACCGGCACACTGAAGGCCACCTTGTCTTTGCCAGGCGAGCTTTTTTCCTCTCCTGTCGTATGGGGGCATAAGATAGTGGTGGGATGTCGCAATGATTATGTTTACTGTCTAGAACTGGCCAAACAGTGATTAATCACAATATGCAACTGGATAAATATATTTTTATGGGTGACTTCCAGAAGCGCCTATTAAAGAAATACATGGATATATTCAGTATGTATTATATTTTAGCATTTATGTTCATTTAGATTTTAGCATTCATGTGTTCATGTTTGTTTTTGTGCACAAACAGGAATTTCAGTCCACCGAGTTCAAACAGCTTCCTTTAATTTTCTCTACATATTTCATAACATTTGCGTCACTTTTTCTGTAATGGGTTTTTCTAAAGTGGAACAAAAAAAAGTGCAATTATCAACAAACTTTTTGTTTTATATCACATACAACACTGTTTACGCTACACTATTGCACACGACCAATGTAAAAACAAAGTGGCGCGACTGCAGTTCAGGAGATCTCCAAAGGAATACAGTCCGCTTCATTTCACTTCTATACATACATACATACCTTACATACATTACATACATACAACATTACATTAGATAGTGGAGTCAGTGGCTCTGCTGAGAGATCAAGGCTTCCGTTTAATAACCATCATTTAGCAGACCCTTTTTATCCAGAGCAACTTCACCTACAAGGACAATCCCCCCTGGAGCGATCTGGGGTTAGCTGCCTTTTTCAAGGACGTAGAGGTGATGCCCGTTAATAGTCCATTCATTCTCTCACTAGAAATGCTTCCTTTTTTGTAAAGGATATTTCCATTGGCTAGACCTCTTGTTCTTACTCCCCTCCACCCTGGGACGTTGCATTTGAAACACTGATCTCCCATCACTTAGCCGTGATGCAGGTTTTGCTAATTAGCGGTAAAAGATGCTAGCACACGCTACGCCAGGATAGCATTGTTTATGTTACAGCAAGTAGACGGATCCCAGGCAACCAATTCTACAGAAACAGGCGGGTGTAGACACTGCAAGAAGTAGATTTTTCATCAATTGACAGCACGGCTCAAGTGCATACAGTATATACTATGATGTCATGGAAACTTGAAGGAAAAATTGTTAGTTAATTACATGAGTAAACAGTGCTGACGTGTCATTATCATGATGAGTTTTAGCAATAGTTAAAATGAAAGTACTCACAGTTGTCACGGACACAGTGAAGATCTTTTTACTTTGCCAAGATATCAAATATAATAAGTTAAGAAATCAAAAAGTGACAACGTCTGTCCATCGGCAAGGTCTATGAGTGTCAACTCATTTGAGTGTATACATGGAAAAAAATAAAAATTACAAAGCCATTTCTTTGATTTACATGCTTGTGGGAGCGAGGAGTGGAATTTGTGAAGGTTTCATCAGCTGTGTTATTATTAGCCCTTGAATTGCTTCCCAGATTTATCACCAAAGCAATAACATACCTTCTTGTTTTACTTGAAATGTTAGATTTGTACTTAATGTGAACCACTCATATTGTTTTAGTAATATCTAGAATCAACAGTTCGACATGCATTGTGTATGTTACGCTGTTAACCACTGGCGACTTCAAGGATATGAAGGGCTGCAACTTCTCTGAAGATTATAGGGCTTGTTTAATTGGCTGTGACACAAATGAGTAAATATACTTTTGATGCATGTTGTTGCAATAATTCAGTATATTGAAACCGGACGGGTGGGTTGATGTAATTGTTTATCCTTAGTGAATCTGATATATATTGAATATAGTGAATATTTTATCACTAAAATACCAAATATTCTGAAATGCTAGAAAGAAAGTAAATTATAGACTTTGTTCAGAGCAAGAGGTGAGCTGGGGTGCTGTGAAGGCTAAGTGATGTGGATGAAGGAGATGACTTATTCGCTTTTTCACTGGTCAGCAGCAATGGATCACTTGATGATCTGTGGGCAGTCACTCCAGGCTTTGGCCTTACGCTTTGCTAGGGCAAGCCACGCAGGCTCGGTAGAAACCTGGGTAGTGTCACCAGGAGGGAAGCGCTTTGTCACATCTTTTGTTGCTGGGGGAGATGGTGTAGAGTCTGTAATTTCAACTGTCGAAAGAAAATCACTATAAAGACTGAGAGATGGCTCTTTTACGCTTTTGTAGTGGTTAGATGTCTCAGTTTTAAAAGCACCACATTATGATGGGAACCATGTCTAAATCCCACTCTGATGTCAGTTGCATTTCAGCTAGGGGAATGTATATGAAAGAAATAACAAAGCCTAAATAACAACTGAGCATAAGACACAAAGTTACCAAAAACAACCCTAGTATAAAGCTACTAAAGGGAAATTTAAAGGATTAGTTCACTTCCAGAATAAAAATTTCCTGATGGTTGACTCACCCCCTTGTCATCCAAGATGTTCATGTCTTTCTTTCTTCAGTCAAAAAGAAATTAACGTTTTTGAGGAAAACATTCTAGGATTTTTCTCCATATAGTGGACTTAAATGGTGGCCAATGGGTTGAAGGTCCGAATTGCAGTTTCAAATTGCATGCCAACGGGTTGAAGGAACAAATTGCAGTTTCAGTGCAGTTTTAAAGGGCTCTACATGATCCCAGCCGAGGAATAAGGGTCTTATCTAGAGAAACGATCGGTCATTTTCTTAAAGAAAATAAAAATGTATATACTTTTTACCCACAAATGCTCGTTTTGCACTAGCTCTGCAATGTGCATGCGAGACTTCGCGCATTACGTAATTACGTTGGAAAGGTCATGTGTGGTTAGTTCTTCGTCCGTGAACTTTGGTTCAAAAAGGTAGCATAGTGCAAAAAAATCCATCTCATTTTCTCCTCTAACTTCAAAATCGTCCGACATCATTGTTTTACCTTTTTTTGTAAAGGGCGTTTGACTCTTTGCATGTTCGCTTTGTAAACACTTGGTCGGTACTTCTGCCTACGTTACGTGTGAACTTTCCAATGTGATTACATAATGCTTGAGGTCGAGCTAGTGCAAGATGAGCATTTGTGATTAAAAAGTGTATAAATTTTATTTTTTTTAGAAAATGACCGATCGTTCCTCTTGATAAGACCCATATTCCTTGGTTGGGATCGTGTAGAGCCTTTTAATGCTGCATTGAAACTGCAATTTGGACCTTCAACCCATTGGCCGCCATTTAAGTCAACTATATGGAGAAAAATCCTGGAATGTTTTCCTCAAAAATGTCAATTTCTTTTTAACTGAAGAAAGAAAGACATGAACATCTTGGATGCCATGGGGGTGAGTAAATTATCAGGAAAAATATTTCTGGAAGTGAGTTAATCCTTTAATCAAATACATTCTTTTATTTTTTTTTTACCTGTGACTGAGCTGGGCAAGGTATTGGCTTTCTTCAAGTTGTCGCGTCGTTCAAAACGGGCCAGGAATGTGTCTGGTCTCTTATTCTCATCTGTTGTTTGAGGTTTGTGAGGGCTGGAACTTCTACTGCCCTTATCCTCTGTGGGACTGACCATTCCAGCCTTTCAGAGACAAATAAAACCATATTGTAGTTATATGGAGCAAGATTTTGGACAAACAAGATTTCCTAAAGAACGAGGTTACCCAGCACAGCACCACAGAAGTAGAAAACAAGTGATCAACAAAATGTTACTTGTCGTGGCTGGTAAAATTTATGTAAAAGGGAAAGCTGCTATTGCTTGTTGCATTATATTGCATTGCAGCTGGTTAAAACTCACTGTTATTACAATTTTACATATAGTACCAACAGTGTAGCTTGTTAATGATAATAGATTGTGTGGTTATATTGATAATGTATACATACGCTATCTCTGTCCTTAGCCTGTTTCTCAGCCAGCTTAGCTTCTCTCTGGCTCCTCTTATCCTCTCGGTTTTGCTGCTGTTCTCTGAAGCCTTTCTGTTTTTGCAGTGCCAGAGTGATCCAAAGTGGTCCTGTCTCTTTCTCCTGTGTCCGTGAGCTGTCCAGAGAGTGCCTGGCCTGCAGAGAGGGTTTTTCTGTGAAGGAGAAGAAATGCAGAAGGTGTCAAATTGACAAGCAAGACTAGAAAACATTTTAGAGTCTTCTACTCCTCTGTTGTACTGTCTACAAGAATAGCATTAAAGGGATAGTTCACCCAAAAATGAAAAGACCTTCGTTCAACTTCGGAACACAAATTAAAAAAAAAAAAAAATTCAAACAAATTAAAAAACAAAAATAACTATTATATTATATTTTATTAAACGATTTCCTGCGTCAGCAGCACCACATGCATGGGTCATGGTACTCTCACAAATGCACGTCAACAGACACAGAAGAGAAGAATTGTTGAATAAAGTTATTTTTGTTTTCACTGCACACAAAAAGTATTCTTGTAGCTTCATAAAATTATGGTTGAACCACTGATGTCACATGGACTATTTTTACAATGTCCTTACTACCTTTCTGAACCTTGAACGTGGTAGAAGTTTAAGGAATATAAATAAATTGATGCTTCGCAAGCATTATAATAATTGTGAAGATACAATTATAGCTCTACAGCGCTTGAGTGTTTCCAACCTTTTTTAATGAGTTCTGTCCTGCGATCTGTTTTTTCTCTCCATGGGATGCTGATGGATGGAAAAAATGACTTCTTTTCTTTAAGCTCCTCCTCTCCTTGTCCATTTTTTTGGTATGGTAGAGATGCTGCAACTTCTTCCTTATGATCACTGCTCTGCTCAGTATCTACCTGTTCTGCTTGCCCTGTCCTTTGTAAAATCATGTCCCCCGAAGTCCTTCTGCCAGGTTTCGGGAGAGGAGAGGGTGGAGGTGTGGCACCTTCAGATGGTTTGGGGGAGGTAGCTGGTTTTTGGTAAGGTGGAGGCTTGGGGACAAAGTTGTCACCTTCGGTGCGTGCCAAAGGGAGAGTATTTCTGCTCAACTTACTTCGAGATTCTTTACTGGGTGCTGCAGCGGTTCGAAATCCGGTAATCTCTTGTTGCGGAGAAACAGGGCTAGACTTTTCAGAGAGTGTAGAAGTATCAGAATCTTGGTCAATGGAGGTGAGAGGCATTGGGACACCTTCAAAACTGTCTCCTGCACTGTACCTTTTTTTCCTCTTCTCTGCAGATTGTTCATTGTGAAAGCGAAGAGAGTAGTTGGTTCTTCTCAACTTGATTCCAAAAGGTGAGGGCCACTCACCACTCTGATCTTTCTGATCCCCTTCATCCTTTGCATCCAAGTCTTCTGATTCTTCCTGACTTGGGGATCCAGTCTCGGACCTCTGTGACTTGGGAGATCCATGTGGCGGACTGGGAACAAGGAAGGAGGGGAGGTCTTTGGCAAACATGCATTCTTCAGCACTATCTGCAATGTGGACAACTTTGCTTCCTCTGTTCTGGATCTTGATACCTAAAGAGGGCAACTCTGATTTTTGGACAGAGGGAGTTTCCGTAGATGGTGATTCTATTTTCACACCTTCTTTGTCTTCCTGACCAAAACTCTCTGAGTTGCTTTTGGAATCAGCAAATTTCTTTCTAGCTGGTGTGATTGAAAACTTAGCACTGGCTGACATGGTTTTCCTGAGGTTGGTGTGAGAGAATGGCACTGTATTTAGATCCTCACTTATTGGCCTGCGACTCTGATCTGGGTATTCTGGATATTTTCCGTCCTCAGCACCTTTAAAAATTTTGGATCGGATACTTGCCCATTCTGCCAGGACAGCAGCATTGGATTGGTCTGCAGATAAGGAAGACTCGTATAAGGATTTGTTTTTTTCAGATTTACGATCTGGAGAAGTCTTGCTCTTGGTTGGAGGAGTGTCCATGGCCTTTTTGCCTTCCGAAAGGCCAAGAAGGGACTTGCAGGCCGTGTCCTTGATCTGATCGAGATTGACTGCGGTTCCACAAAGTTGGGCTCCTGTCACAAGAATTGCAGTATGTGGGATATAAAGAGATGAAGACAGAGTTGGTGAATCTGTGCATCCTGGTGAAGAAGCTTTGGCTCCCTCCCTGGTTTCAGCTGTTGTTTCACCCTGTTGGCCAGTTGATGGAGTAACAGGAGTGAGGTTGACCTTCTGGAATAGTATCTGCTTCTCGCCTGAGGAGACCTTGAAAGTAAAGGGTCTCTGTCTCTCCTCCATCTCTCTCCATCTCAGTTCCTCTGCTTTTCTTTTCCATTCTGAGTCAGTAGCCCCAGCTTTCTCCTCTTGCTGTTGCCTCTTTCTTTCCTCCTCCTCCTCTAGTCTTTTCTTCTCAGCCTCCTCTTGTTGGCTCCTTTCCTCCTCATGGAGGCGTTGCTCTTCCTCTCTCTGCCGTTTCTCCTCTAACTCTTGAATCCTACGTTGTTCTGCCTCTTCCTCCTCTTTTCTCCTTCTCTCCTCCAGCTCCCTTTTTCTTTCCTCTTCCAGACGAAGACGCTCCGCCTCAAGTTCCTGCTGCCTTCTCTCCTCCTCTGCTCTTCTTCTTTCCTCCTCTTCCCTTTCTTTCCTCGCCTCTTCCTCTCGTTGCTTCCTCTCCTCTTCCTCCTTATGCAGCCTTTCCTCTTCCTGTCTGCGCCGCTTTTCTTCTTCTAGCCTCTGCTCCTCGATTCTCCTCCCTTGTTCTTCCATCTTTCTCTCTTCCTCTTGTTCCCTTCTCTGAAGCTCAAGGCGTTCTAGCTCCTCCTCGTGAAATCGTCGCCTCATCGATTTCTCAGTGGGTTCATAATCCTCTTTGCTTCTATGGATAATGGTATAGTCCTCTCTTGACAAATCAAAGACTTCTTCGTCTTTTTGTGTTTCAGATTCCTCTTGCATTTCAGAGAGATCCTCTTCGTGAAACTCCTGAAATAGGTTAAATTTACAGAAGTTATTGCCTTTGAGTTGTATTCATCAAAGGGATAGTTCACTGAATTATTTAATTTTAATCCAGTGTTGTTTTAGACCCCACTGACATTGTATTGACAAACATTAATCGAAATATTGACTTTTGTGTTTCACAAATCATACAGGTTTGGAACATCACGAGGATGAGTAAATTGATGACTGAATTTAAATTTTTCTGTGAACTCTAACACATCTTCATACATAAAAACTATCCCAATAGACACTGTTCACATTTTAATGAACACCATTCTCTTTACCTGTGTGAATCTTCGGTGTTTGCGTGACACCCTCTGGTTCTTCGGTTTGACAGACAGTTTATGTTTGGCAGCAGTGTTGTCCAAGCGTGGGACAGACTGAGGTACAGCATCGAGACTGATGGACTCAATTGTGCCAGGGGGAGGTGGGCGCTTGGTGCGTGGGGATTTGACTGGAGTTCTATGCTGGACCGTGTCATGGCTGACAGCCTGATTGTAAAGCAATAACACAAACAAGTCTGTGACTATGCAGAGCAGGAAGCATGTTATATTTATGGGGAATCAGTGTTTTCACAGTCTGACACTTTCCTACAGCTTATCTAGAGTACGCCATTAGCAACAAGGTTACTGACAAAATGTATATCTTGAATGCACTAAAAGTTGCTTTCAATAAAAGTGCCTGCCAAATGCATAAATGTACATTTTTGCAAGTGAGGTAATCTGTCTTATAACATTACTCTCTAAAACAGAGCAGTTATTTTTAACAGTCCATATAAATTGTCAAACTTTGACTGACACAGCATTTATGTAAGTAGTGGATAATAATTTGGAGATTAACTTACTTTTTCCTTGGCTTCGGTCTCTGGTGGCTCATTCTCCACCTGAGCAAGAACCTTCAGTGGACTTCGTGGTACCTCTTCTTCATCGGAGCTACCTTCATCTCCCTCACTCTTTCTAAGTGAAGGAGGTCTCTGACCAAATTTGATATTATGTCCAATTTGCCTCTGTCAACAAAAGCATAGAGAGTAAAAAAAATCTTTTTTTTCTGTTTGTTAGTTTGTTTTGCTGCCTTGTTAGTCAAATTAGAGAAAAGGAAGGAATTAGCCAACATTAAGTCCCAAAAATACTAACATAAAACAGTCTAAAATAAATTGTATAAATTTGGTGCAATGCTTATATGAAAATTGTGATAGTGAAGTTTGGTGCAAGACTTAATTGTGTGCATATGAACATTTTTAATTATACAGTTTGTGTGGAAAGTCTCACCTGAATGTTCCTAACTTTGTCTGAAACGTTCTCCTGGGACATTGTCTGTCCTGGATATGTCTTCTCTGAGTCCTCTGGGATAAATACACTCTCGTGTGAAAAAGCTCTGGACCCTAGGGTGTTTAACTCCCTGTGAACGTAGACGTTAACACACTGTTTAATTAAAACATTTCTATTAATGTTTTCAGTACGCAATTCAACAAATAAACTCAGCATCTACAATAAAAGCAATATATTTTGAATACATTACAAAAGGCAGACCGAGCTAAAATGATTATAAAGTTTTACCTTAGACACTCATCATTTTCCTCCTTAACTGAGACCACCCCATTGCAAACATCATCAGTGGAATGGCTAGGTTTAAGTTCAGATCCCTCAAACCCACGTTCTGCTACCCTCCTTTTCTTCTTCCCAAATAGACGCCGGAATGGCTGGAATTTGCCCTGCCGTCGCCGCTCTGGTAAAAATGGGGTCGGTAGGGGCAAAGAAAGGTGATAAATAGTCAGTAAGTAGCATTTATTTGATGTCCGTGAAATGGAGGACCAGATATAGATCAGAGGCTATGGAATCAGGTTATACTGGAGGTAAGACCTTGTCCTAAGACAGGCTTTTATAATTATGGTGACCAGATGTCCTGTTTAAACATCCGGTAATGTCGAGGTCCTATAAAGCCATATGATCTTGAAAAAGCATCACAGAAAAAAGAAAAAGCCAAAAATTAGAAGCCATCTGCTAAAGAAGCAATTTTATATAAAGCTGTTGTCAGTAATATAGAGTTGTTACACTGTTTTGAGAAGAGAGGAGTTTTACATGCTTTACTGAAAACACTTTGGGGGTATTTACACCATGTATTTACAATTATGAAAAGAAGATAGCAATCCAGCCACTCAGATGCTTACAAGATATGACTTGAACAAATTTAAATGCATCTGGTTGTTCAAGCTACATACTGTACATAAACTTACTCCTCTCACACATTTTTAAATCAGTGTGAGCCCTGTAATCCACCTGAGCAATCATGGATGAGACACAATAGATGCAGCAACCACAAAACGTTTTAAAGTACCCAAATAGACGACTCAAATAATACTTCAGTCTACATGAATAAACAACTGAGCATCTTGTATATTGTGCAGATTTTTCAAGGGCAGTATCACGGGGGGGATGTTGTAGGTTCCTCTAAATCTACTCTAAAATCTGGAGGTTTTTTAAAAATGCTTGGATTGATATGTATTGTGAAAGGTGGTATACACATAATTTAACCTCTACTGGGTTGAAGGTTTTACTTAATGCTAAATAAGCTACTTTCTTTCCCATCGGTTACTTCTGATAACATGCACACAATGGATATAATCTGAGCTTCATGACCAACAATCAAACACCAACTTTTAAACAACTAATTCCTAATCTGTAAAAAATAACACAAAACAATCGTAAAGAAAACATTTATAGAATAATTCTCAACCTACCAATTAAAGTGGAAATCTGCAGTTGCAAAGTGTCTCTGGCATGACTGAATCATGTGGTTCCCATGTAACGGCATTAAACCAATGATAAGGCAAGGGACCTTTGGTTTGTAAAGAGTGCTGTGGAGAGGCTCCACTTCCTGAGACTAGAAAGTTATTAGGAATCATAAAATCTACGGAGATAAGAGTAGCTCAAAAACACATATTTACGAATAAAATTTACATATAAAACATGTCAAATAAAATATTAGCTATATACACTACTGACCAATAGTTTGTGGCCTGTAAGATTTTTTAAATGTTTTTGAAAGAAGTCTCACCAAGACTGTGGTTATTTAATCAAAGATTCATTAAAAACAGCAATATTGTGATACATTATTGCAATTTAAAATAACTATTTTCTGTTTATCTAAAATACAATTTATTCTGATGACAAAGCTGAATTTTCACATGATTATTCAGAAATCATTCTAATATCCTAATTTGGTTCTTAAGGAACAATTCTTCTTATTAATGGTGAAAACAGTTGTGCTACTTATAATGTTATCTTCTGTAACATTATAATATGCGTATGTGTGAATATTTTCTATCAAAGCCTGCAGGTTCCTTTTTGGTCCTTCTGAAGGTATTATAAGTACACCATAAGCACGCCGCCAGCCAAGAGCAAAACATCTCCAGACTGTATTTTCTGTTTTTATAGATGTTTGTGTGTATGAAGGCTCAAGACTGTGTGTCTGATTCTCTGTGTTGTAGGAGCTCCAAGTGAAATGGCTGGGGTGACAGGGCCACTCTACACCACAGAGTAGATAAATTCTAACAGCAAGAGATCAGCGTAGATCTGTTACAGGCTAAAAGTGGAAAGTAGTGTGGAGTTACACATTAAGTAAGTGTTGCTGCTCAAAACACAGTAACAAAGAAATTAAGACATTTGGTACCTGGCATCAGTCACCGCTTCTGTTGTTGTTCTGATGCGAGTTCCTGAAGTTATTACTGTTCCAGAGTTTACTGCTTTACGAGCGCATATGACTGGATGATTTTATGATTTCTCATATTTTGTCTCGTCATTTCCCTCTCAAAGCCACGTCCAAGTCACAGTCTGTTCCCAGCCGCTACTACTCCATTTCTCTGGCCCACAATGCAGTGCTGCAGGCATCCTCAATCACTGAGGCATATGATGTGAGTGGACACCACTCAGCCAGAGAAACAGCCCTCAGTGTGTCTCCCTTGTACTCCTCCATACTACAACCACTATACACTCAAACACAGCCTACCTGCTCCTATGAGTGTCAGTAGTGCTAAATAAATTAACTCGGACCTGACTGTTCCCCTCACTTCTTCACAAAAGCTAAAACACACATCTGTCCCACTTGACAACATAAGAATACTCAACCTTGCTCCTCGCACTCTTGTCGTACAATGTTTCTCACTAGCGCAGCAAAGCCAGTAACTTGTTTTTCTCTCCCACCTGAACCTGACTGTTTCCCTCACACTCCAAATTTCAGTATTAGTACATGATTAATTGATATATTTATCACAACAACATAATTGGCCCTGTTCCTTTTGTCAACAGTGCACTTGATTGCCTAACACACGGGTCTACATCTGTAACAACATAAAGAAACAAGCTCAAACTAAAGCATGCCAAACTTCAGCTGTACTGAGGAAGCATGAAATAAGTCACACATGAGATATATTTATGTTAATAAGTTAGATGAGGTTATAAAGTTTGAGGGCACAAGGTTCACTCGAAAAGGTGTGTAAACCCTGGACAACAACAACACGTGATTAAGTCATATTTAAAGGAATAATTCACACAGAAATGAAAACCATTTACTCACGCTCATGTCGTTTCAAATCTGTATGACTCTCATTGTTCCCAGGAACAAAAAGGAGAAATTTTGGAGAATGTGATGGTTACTCTGCTGCATGCAATTGTAGTGAATAAGTACCGGGGACAAAAAGTGAACAAAAGCACCATAAAAGTGGTTCATGTGACTTCTGAAGCCAACAGATCAAAGTTTAAGATGAAAAATGTAAGTGAAATTAGCAATGTCTTGAAAACTCCAAATCTAAAATGCAAATCCAAATCTAGCTCAAGTTTTGAAATATCTCGCACAAGTCAAATGAACCACTTTGGTGGTGGTTTTGCATCCTTTTTGAAGCTTGAAATCTCCTGTCTTCCCATCCTCTTTTCTTTTATCCTCTTTTCCTTTTGTGTTCCACAGAAGAAAAAAAGTCATATAGGTTTTTAAAGAAATGTGGGTGAGTAAATACTGAGAGTCTTGTTATTTTTGAGTGAACTTTCCTTTAAAGACACACAGGCTCATGCACGCAGACACAGCACACAATTCTTTTGTTTTTGTGCCCACACCACACAGTTCTTAAAGAGACAGCACTAATGTTTTGAGGCATTTAGTCACTGTCACTTAAAGAGCAGGCCGTTTGCAAAGATCCTCACTCAGTTTTTTGTTTACCTGGGCCCTCAGATACTGTTACCTCGACCTGCGCGTCAAGCTTAGCCTCCTTACTGTCCATCGCCATGGTTACGACGGGCTTTGTCTGCAGCAAGGGTAGCGGGGGGATAAGTGTGAACTCAGAGGTATTTTCCTCATTGATGTGTTTGGTTTGTGTGTGCAAGTCTGAAAAGAAAATGGAAGGAGATGACAACAATAATAGGAGATAGAAAGGCTTACAGAGATCACGAGACAATTGTATTGCTTTTCCTTATTTTCCTTCTTGGTGCTTCTGGGCCCTTTTTTTTCAAATGCTTGGCCCCTGTTTTTATTATCATCATAGTCTGTTTGTGCTTGTACACAGTCTAGTCTTCTTTTAGTCCCGGGTTTATTTTTTTTGCAATCGCTTGTTTGCGAATAACAGGACCATCTCTTTGTCTTTTCTCAGAGGGAATTTGCTAAGAATTGAAGAATGAAATTCCTCATGCTGCAGGCATATCACAACCTTATATTAAGGGGACTGCGTCTGAGTCTGGATATATGCACAGTTAAAATGCATTTTGGTTATAATTTAATAATGTACTGCTGCCATGATCGAAAAAAATGCACATAAACATCTTGTTTTCTTTGTTTGCGGTGTACCTGACTTCCCTTCTCTAGCTGTGTTATATAATGTCATATCTATCTGTAATGCCTCTACAACTATTGCAATTTAAATGTTCAATATCCATTTTATTTATTTAGTTTTTATTTTATTTAGTACCCTACAAATGGGCTAATACAACTTGTTTGCGAATAACAGGACCATCTCTTTGTCTTTTCTCAGAGGGAATTTGCTAAGAATTGAAGAATGAAATTCCTCATGCTGCAGGCATATCACAACCTTATATTAAGGGGACTGCGTCTGAGTCTGGATATATGCACAGTTAAAATGCATTTTGGTTATAATTTAATAATGTACTGCTGCCATGATCGAAAAAAATGCACATAAACATCTTGTTTTCTTTGTTTGCGGTGTACCTGACTTCCCTTCTCTAGCTGTGTTATATAATGTCATATCTATCTGTAATGCCTCTACAACTATTGCAATTTAAATGTTCAATATCCATTTTATTTATTTAGTTTTTATTTTATTTAGTACCCTACTTCATCTGGCAAAAATCAATCCCTTCAGGATAACATAAGACAACCCTCCTGACAACCTTGTTTCTGTTTTTTGATAATGATCAGCAGACTGTATGAACAATGTGTTAATGTTCTAATTTATATACAGTTCTAATATAGACAGAAAAGAATGCCATGTGCTAAAAGAATGGTTAGTGCACTTTACTTGTGCAGAAGTAGTACTGAAGTCCAACTAAACTATTGCAAGTACACTTTAGGTAGACTTTAAATATCTTGCATTTGAAGACCGATATTATTCAAAGATCATACGATACTCATCAATAGTGACAATAAAACACATTTTAGGTTTAATATTTAAAAATGTGCATTGTGCACAAGTAGTACTCTAAATAAAGGTTAATTATAAATTTTATATCAGTAAGTCTCGAGCGATATGTTAATAGATTTGAACTATATTTAGTATAAAATAAATGTTTTTTAAATTACTTTTTTACTAGGGTCTTCATACGGACAATCATAATTTATTGTCTTTTTACACTAGGTTGTGGCATTGTTATTGTTCACTAAAAGTAAAACTAAAACGGTATATAAAATGTAAATGTTACATGAAAATGTAAAAAAAAATTTTTTGAAGTTTTGGCAATTTACTGAAATAAGTTTGAGTTGAAGTACTAAAATGACTGAACTGAATTAAATAAAAAATATATATAAAAATAAAAAATGATAGATGAGAGAGAGAGAGAGAGAGTTTTTTTTGGTGAAACGTGTGTGTGTACATACATGCTAGCTGAATGATCAAGCTTCTTATTGTGTGTCTGTGTGGGTGTTTGTATATTAATGTGAAACTGTAAAGTATTGTGTCTGTGAATCACAGTTGTTTGTAGTGTGCACTCAACCTCCATATTAGGTACAGTAGAGTGCATTATCACATCAGATATGTGCTTGCTCAGCAGTTGAAATTAATGGCTATTTAAGAAGCACTTTTTCTACCATCTTATGTTAATGGATCCCCCATACAAGATACTGCAAAACAGCATATTTAAAAAAGCAAAAATGTGAATTGTTTTGTTAACAGATTACCACAGAATCCATTCAAATTCTCATGCATAATATCATTTTGATAAGTCAGTCTTAGTTAAGCACTAAAGTTCCCCAAATTAGGTTTTATTGTTCCATATTGCTGCTCGGATTTTTACATGTGTTCATTCAGAATGCCAGGACACAAAATGTCAAGATTTAAAATGTCGTTGGTTATCAAAACACATTCCCTCAAAACCTGCATTCCTTTTGGCAAACAAAAACCGTTTGGCAGCACAGTGTTGCACTAACTGTTAAACACAGCAAACTGTAAATGATTAGTCTTACATCATCCTTATGTGCAATTGTGTTGTTTCTCTTTGTATGAGAAGACAGTGTCCTCTAATGGCTCACAGGGTCAGGAAAGTCTCTCTGTCTGAGCGGGCTCAGCTGTGACAAAAAAAAAAGCTTGTCTGTTTATGATTCTGGTCCAGATGTGTTTGTACATACACATGCATCTGAGACTGCGACACAAGTGTGCACGTGGTCAAAACTGTGTGCGTGTTTGTCATGTTATGGTTCACGTGCACATATTAGCCAATGATCTTGCTTGTGTTGTGTGCATAATAGAAGCTCCAGACAAAATAACGATGGCAAAAGCGCAAGTCGCAGCCACATGCACTGCAGCAGGACATTGAAAATACCTCAGACAAACAGAAAAGGCAGCAGCAGCGCTACAGTAAGTTAGCTGCTAAGTTAGCTCTAGCTGCTATAGCGCTAATTTAACCCACTGCTGATGTTTAAAGGTACAGACTGACCTCACTACTAGGCTATGTCACCAAGAGCAGCTCTAACCATCATTACAAACATTTCTAACCCAGACCTGCCTCTATTTGACCAAACCAGTGGACTATAAAATGTAAGTGGATTCCTGAAATGGTGCCCTGTAACTCCTGAACCTAAAAGCTATGTGAGTCATTATTATAAGTCATAATAAATGCCATAATGGCCCTTATAAATGGATTGAAAAACCAAGATGACACACCCACTGAATGTTCTTAAATACTGCAAATAAAATTCATGAAAAATGAGGTAGCTCTAGTGATCTACTGCAGCGGCTAACAGCTAAAGTTAATGACTAAGGCTAAATACAATACTGTTCAAACGTTTGTGTGTTGGTGTTGGGGGGTTAACAGAAGAAATTAGTATTTTTATTTAATTGATATTTAATATTATTAAATTGATCAAAAGTTAAAGTAAATTAGCACCAAATCAGCATATTAGAATGATTTCTGAAGGATCATGTGACACTGAATACTGGAGTAATGGCTTCTGAAAAATTCAGCTTTGCCATCACAGGAATAAATTCTATTTTAAAATATATTCAAATATAAAACAGTTATTTAAATTGTAAAAATATATATTACTTTTTTTCTGTATATTGGATCAAATAAATGCAGCCTTGGCAAGAGATTTCACGTTTTGAAAGCAATTTCTTTAAAAAAAAAAACTAAAGTATTTGAACAGTAGTGTAAATTAACTGTTTTTGATATCGCTTTGCGAAGGAAACCTTGCCTGAATGGCAGACTTTCCAGATGCTATCTTAGAAGAATTAGCATCGATTAAGCAATCTTTCCACAAAAGAGGCATAGAGCATTTGAAGCAGAATATACAATGTTTGTAATGTGGTCTCGAGTCAACATAAATGCATTTACACAGGAATCACAATTTTACATTGTTCATGGCCATTTTTTAGCATAATGTTGCCTTCTGTGTTGATTCTCATGTACAGCTGATAGAACACAACATGTGTGGTTATTGCTATGACAACAGCAACATTTAGGGTGGTTCTGATGTAGCATTATATCTACACAGAACGAAAGGCTCAGCAGAGCTGCATCAGATACTATAGGATGATGGTCAGAGCAGGCATTTTTAAATAAAGATGGGCTACATAGCTGTGATTCTAGCCTAAATACACAACAGGACTTGAAGCTGTCAGTAATGCCTGCACATTAAGCCAATCACATGTAATGCATTAAGTATCAGGGGTGATATATTATTATGATAGCAAGCTAGCTTCACTTGTACAATGGAGTGGCTTGAAGGAACAGCTAGAAATCACTGAAGCAAAATGGGATGGCTGACTGCACAGCGTATAGCAAAGCTTGTCTAGCTGCCTGTGCTTACTGAGCACAAAAGCACACTTTTACCTAGTTCAGCCACGCAGCTGGAAAGAGCTGCACACCACTGAAGGAAAACCTTAGGGAACATGGATTCAACCTTCTGCACCTTGATTTGCAAAGCTCTGTTGCTGCTCCTTGGTGCTTTAGGGAAAAATATAACAAAACCATTGAATCACAGCTTATAGAGCTCTATTAAATATAGTAATAATAGCATGCCATATCTTAAAAGTCTTTATTGAAGTATGAAGGCTAATAAATCTAATTGTGTTGGTTCTGGATGAATGATGGTTATGGAGATCAGATGAACACAGATCTTTCATCAATAGCCCATAAGACCTTATTGGATGTCAGGGTTGCCTTTCAAAGCTTGACTTCAGCATTATGAACCAGGCAATTCTGATCCAAACATTACTCTTATGAACTGAGCCCTGTGTAACTTGCAGTAATATAAGTAGGAACCGGGGCTAGTTGTCACACTTTTTACTTAAGTGTAGGTTGATTTAAAGTCAATTTCTGTATACCCACCTTGAACAATATTACCTAGGAAAAACATAGCTGCGCTTTGTGGGTTAAGTCGTCACATTCAGAAACTTTCAACTAAATATACATGTAAAATATTTTAGTATATAATAAAAATTAAAATATCAAATTATATTACATTATAATAAATATTATATATAACATATAAAACATGTCACAACTTGCCCCAACATATCATTTCTGAATACAGTATAAAAATGTCTAAAACATAGTTCAACTTTGTTAAAATCACTAGTTGACTTTTTTGTTTGGAATTTTTATTCATAAAAATGGTTATTTTTTAAGATTTAAGAGTTTGAATCCAACACAACAAACAAGCTTTAGTACAAATTGTAAAAACCTTAGTGAGATACAGTATACAGTATGGCCATTGTGACAACTTCCCCATGTGACAACGAGTCCCAGTCTCCCTTATAATATAACATATATATTAAGTATATAATATATATGGCAAATAATGATTTTAAACACTACTTTAACACTACACCACTTCAGTAGCCTCCTGATCCGCCATAGACATTTTATGCAACTACTTTGACTCAGTACTCAGTCTGCAGTCACAGACATGAGCAAGCTCTTTAGTCAGCCCTTCTCTCTTTTTCCAAGTAATTTATCTAGGATTGAAAAAAAAAACTGCAGAAGGTTGGTTGTGTGAATCTGCAAGGTGCTAGTCTAGGCTTTGTTGAAAAACGATGATTCTGTAATGCATAAAGGTAGAATTTCCTTTTGGTCTACATTATTAGTAATATATATATATATATATATATATATATATAACACACACACACACACACACACACTACTGTTCAAACATCTAAGTTCAGTAATGTTTTTGAAAGAAGTCAAAGAAGTTTATTTAATCAAAAACACAGTAATATTGGGAAACATTATTACAATTTAAAACTGTTGTCTATTTTAATATGAATGTAATTTATTCCTGTGTTAGCAAAGCTGAATTACTCTAGTCTTCAGTGTCACACAATCCTTCAGAAATCATTCTAATATGATGATTTGCTTTGACATTTGACATTTATTATTATTAATGATGTTGACAAGTTGTTACTTAAGTGTGATACAATTTTTGAAGATTCTTTGGTAAACATAAAGTTCAAAAGAACAACATTTATTTGAAATCTTTCAACATTATAAATTACTTTGATCAATACAAATGCCTCCTTGCGGGAAAAAAAAGTATTTCCTTCAAAACATAATCAAGATCTTACTGACCCCAAAGTTTTAAATAACATATATAAAGATAAAAGGAACAAATATATAAGTATGAGGTCTGAAACAACTATAAAAGAAGGAAATATTCATGGCAAGAATTGTAGAGTAATCATGTGATACATGTGTACCTATACACACACACACATGGTGCATTTCATGACCTTAGCCACTAACTATTCAAATAAAACTGTATTTAAAAAATTATATACAAAAAAGGAACAAATATATAAGTATGAGGTCTGAAACAACTATAAAAGAAGGAAATATTCATGGCAAGAATTGTAGAGTAATCATGTGATACATGTGTACCTATACACACACACACAAGGTGCATTTCATGACCTTAGCCACTAACTATTCAAATAAAACTGTATTAAAAAAATTATATACAAAAAGCTCACTTTAATACACATATATTATATTTTACACCAAAATAAACAAAAAGCTATTGACCCTTGGTTCTAACACACTGTTATCATTGAATGTGCATACATTTATTTTCATTACAATGCATACAATAAGACAGACACACTGAGCCTTTGAAGATGTGGGGCTGGCGAGAGATAATGGCAGTTTCATGAACAGAGGCCTATTGTGTTTAACGCTATCATGCATTACGCAAAAAAAAAAAAACCCCGCTTCATCGCATATATGGTCGAAGGTGTACGCAAGAATAAAGGCTTACCTGGTTGTCGATTTATCTGGGTAAGAGGCTAGAAAGTATGCGTGTATGAATGTGTGGCTGTTCCACTTGCCTGCTGTTACTGTGGAGCTACGCTATTACCTAGAGTCAGGTGTCACATTGCACAGGTGCACAGAGAACTCAAGAATGCTTATAGCCGTGTGTGTTGTAGTGCAAACATGAGGACGAATACATCTGTGATGAATTCACAAACATCTCCATTATTGAACAGTGTGAAAAATGATGGTATGCATCTTCATACCACCATAAAACTCTCACAATGTATGTTTTTGTGTGTTCCTTGTGGGATTTTTTTTTGCATGATGTCCTATGTGAGAGCTTAGTGGCCTATGCCCGAGATGTGTTTACACATGTGACTGAAAACAATCCTAGAATGTGTTTGAGAGAGGAGAAAGTGGGTGATGATGGTGAGGTAGTGTGCTGGTTCATACTGCTGTCTCTGTTGCTGCTCACAGAATGACACTTTGTTCATTGGCCAGCTTACCAGGGGCAGGAAGAACAGACATGCATTGATCATTTCAAACTGCCCAACACACACAAAGACTGTGACTGTAAGCTTGTTTGTCAGCGTATGTGAGGATGCGTGTGTGTATTGTGTTAAAACAATTTCAAAGAAGAACAAGGGCCTCCATTAACTGAATAAAGACATGTGGCGATCAATAGTGGCAGAAACTGCTACCTGTCTCCAGTGTCACAAATCAACTGTATTATTAAAGAGCAATTTGAAGTAGACATACTTATTTTCTAACCATATAAAACATGGCATATCATGCATTTCAGTTTAATCTATTACTTAATTAACATTCTCAATCAGAACATGGCTGTTATTTATAAAGTTAAATCAACATTAAATACAAAAGTAGCTGTACATAATGCACGTCATTACATTATAGTTTTATATAAAAAAAGTAGTACATACATTTTAGTTTAGTTGGCATGATGAATGGTCCCAGTTTATATCAAGTGTCTTTCCAAAGTACTTGTGTCAAAAACAAATTCTGCTATTAATTACTCACCCTCATGTCGTTCCAAACCCATACGACCTTCGTTCATCTTCGGAACACAAATTAAGATATTTTTGATGAAATTCGAGAGCTTTCTGACCCTGCATAGACAGCAACGTAACTACCACATTCAAGGCCCAGAAAGGTAGTAAGAACATTGTTAAAATAGTCAATGTGACATCAGTGGTTTAACCTTAATTTTACGAAGCTACAAGAATACTTTTTTTGCGCAAAAAAAAAATATATATATCAACTTTACTGTCAGTCTTCAACGCGCGTTCAGGAGAGTACTAATTTGGGTGAACTATCTCTTTAAAGTGGGATACAGGTACGTTTTTGTGGTAGGGTTAGGTTTAAGAGTGGGTTAAGGGTTATAGACATTAATTACAAATGTAATTACATGCAATAAGTGCATTTTATCAAATGTGACCCTGGACCACAAAACCAGTCATAATGGTCAATTTTTCGAAATTGAGATTTATACATCATCTGAGAGCTGAATAAATAAGCTTTCCATTGATGTGTGGTTTGTTAGGGTATCACAATATTTGGCCGAGATACGACTATTTGAAAATCTGGAATCTGAGGGTGCAAAAAAAAATCTAAATATTGAGAAAATCGCCTTTAAAGTTGTCCAAATGAAGTCTTTAGCAATGCATATTTCAAATCAAAAATTAAGTTTTAATATATTTACAGTAGGGAATTTACAAAATATCTTCATGGAACATAATCTTTACTTCATTTCCTAATGATTTTTGGCATAAAAGAAAAATCTATAATTTTGACACATACAATGTATTTTTGGCTATTGCTACAAATATACCCCAGCGACTGGTCATTCATTTCAATGTTAAAACAGTGAAAGGCACTTAATATGAAGTAGGTACTGATTAATTATAATTACGTTAGTTCTGGTTCTCAAATCTGACTGGTCAAGAGGTGCTAATATAAATGGATATAAACAGGGACTTTTCACGGTTTGTATCACTCCATTTGATGATCCAGACTGTCTGTCTTTGCATCAGTGGTGGGGTTAGGTTAAGGGTTAGGTGAATCTTTCTGTCACACTAATAGGTGACTAAAAGTGACTGTCTTTATTAATCATTCACTTTGGTTCGGGGAGGAGTTATATGAAAGTTCACACCTTGCCTGCCCCTTATGTTGTACCCAATCAAAATACACTGTTCAATATTACTTATGTAAATGTCCCTTGTTACTGGAAATTAATTAAAGGTCTTATAGGATAAAATGCTGTCTCAAAGGACAAGAACACTTAGCAGTTAGCATAAACGGTTACAAATGTCATTTCTGCTGTCCTCAGCACTACTGACACAGGCATGTTTACTGAGTGTTAACATGATGAACTATATTTACTAATAGACTATGAACATGCAATGCCTTGCAAAAGTATTTAGACCCTATAAGCTGATGTGTGCAGTTTACTTGATGTAAAAATCAATTCTCCTGTCTCATTTTAATGTGGAGAGACATCTGTTAGTAAACAACTTGCAAACTAGCTTGCTAGACCAGGGGTTTTCAACCTTTTAGGACATGCGCCCCCCCAAGTTTGTCTAATTTCACTCGCGTATTCACATTGGTATTCACCTGCTGTCTGAGAAGGCTATCTATTTGTGCACTTCAGGTGTGTGCGCGGTGCGCATCGAAACGCTCTATCACAGTGCGTGAGTACCGCACTGAGATGTCTTGGGCTTAAATGGCTTAAAATTACTTGAATGTTTAAACTGACAAGACTTAAAACACGTGAGAATGAAAAACTTTCTCGAGGAAGCAGCACTGGCCCGATCGTTAAGATAGTTTTGGGGGGCTAAAGTGACAGAAGGGGGGCTGAAACCCACCTAAAAAGGGTTTAGAACCGCCCCTGGTATAGCGTGCGTAATTATACTGAAACATAAATATATAACCAGTTTACCAGATTTAATGTGATGGCTGAGCCTGTTTCTGAGATAACAACATGCCAATCTGTGGTTGGATTTCCGACACGGCTAATCGTAAATCATCGTACACTGTCAATAAACGTGACCAGGGTTGCCAGGTTTTCACAACAAAACCCTCCTAATTGATACTCAAAACTCGCCCAAAACTACCAAACGCGGCAAGTGTTCAAGTAGCCCAATTCCACGGGAAAACCGCAGATTTGGCAACACTGAGCATAACTGATACTCGAGCAAACTCTGCTCTAACTGTCGACTAGCAGTGGGAGTCAGATTGCCCCCTAGTGGATGGCTAAAGATTTGTTAACTCGTATTCATAAATTCTCAAGGGAACGTCTCTGAATTAACTGATGCTCGCGCCCCCCTTGACAGTTGCTGGCGCCCCCCTGGGGGGGCGCGCCCCACAGTTTGAAAACCCCTGTGCTAGACAAACCCAAGTTTGTCTAGCCCAAGTCAGCGTGTGGCTTAACCAGTGGTGTGAGTTTGGAGCAGGAGTTCTTGGTTGAACAATAATAGATGGGGGCAGGAAGAAATGTGTAGTATTTATTTGGAAACAGTCATTATTGCATCAGTGGTGTGGGAATTGTATGCTGCCGCTTCAACAATGCTACTTTCAATTGTTTGTTTTCAGTTCTAAAAATAAGTTCATTATCTTGATGGTGTTTCGAGATTCAGAATCGCCTGCACTGGAAGGCTGAGTCTTTCTTAGATGTGTTAAACTTCAGAGACTGTAGTGACTCACTCTGGCAGTGAATATCGGCGTTTAATAAAAACTCCCACAGAACAGACACAGAAGGGAATCATTGAGGAATCAGATTCAATCTCAAAACATTACCTTTCAAGATCTGCAGAAGAACAGGCCAAGACCAGCAGCCCACTCCAATAAAACACATGGCCTCCAGTGATCTCTAACTATAGAATATGAATCCATCGAGAACAACTTTATGGTCTCAGTTTTAATTGATATGTTGGAAATGTGATTTCCAGTCAGTCGTTAATCATTTCTCAGCTTGATAGTACAGTGTCGTCACCTAAAAATAACAAAAGCAGATTTTGCCATGCTACACGATAAAGACTATCACTTCTTTTGCTGATAAAGAGTCTAGACAAGACCAGCACCAAACCAGCACTAACTAGTCTGGAAGTCTTGCCACTGCATTGTAATTGCATAGGAGGTCAAAGTTTTGTGTACCCAAGGACCGACCTGTGTTCTGGTAAGATATTTTCTGTACAACATGACTTTGTGGTTTGGGTGAAATTAGAGCTGCTTTAATGTTGAAATTACTGCTGTGGTGCAGCAGCTGTTGTATGATAGCGCAGCTAAAATGTCTTACTTACAGCATACAGTGTTGCTGATTAAAACGAGAGGAGGAACTGGGTTGAACCAGGTAATGTAATTACAGCGCGTTCCCTGACAGACACACATTTCCTAACTGTGTCCTGTCGCAGTCTGTCTATCAAATACACACACATATACTGTATGCAGTCCCTCTATTTTTATTCAGAACAAACAAAAACAAAAGCATCTGCATGTCAGAATATCGCAATCCACTACAATCGGACAAATCTGGCCTTTGTTTTGTCAGTCTGTTTTTCTAACCCCTCTGTTCTTGTGTCTAGATCTCAAAATCTCCCTCTTTTTGTACAGAAATTTGTGCAGTGCCATTGTTAACAGTGGTCTGTACTGATTGTGTTCAGCTACTTGAGATTTATGTCAGTTTTTTGTGTGCATATCTCCTGGTCCTCCACACAAGTCTTAGGGTCTCTTTACCCTTGGCAGGTTTGGTTCGATTAAAATGAACTGGAGTGATTACTCTGTTAGTGCGGTTCATTTGAATAAGTGTAAACCCTGGTGTGCAACAAACATGCAGACCGAGACCCACCTTTTCAGGGGGTCTCATTCCATTTCCAAACAAACTTTGGTGCGGTTCAACTGATATATGAATGCAACACTGATCGAAGACACTTAAATTAACCCGAAAACAAGACGTGATGTCACAAGATGCAACCCTAAGAAGTAAGAAGTACAAAATGCTCAAGCATACCTGTTTCTTCTTGTCACAGGAATTAGCATTACAGTTCTGTACAGGCACTGGAACAGCCATCTCCTTGCAGCAGATCTCAGTGCAATGGAGGAATTCTTGCTGTTTGTGCTCTTTGTGAGTTATAAGCTGGTAAAAAACACCACCATATGTACAGTACACATACATACGTGCATTTAGCCCAGCACACAGCATTGTTTTGGATGTTCACAAAATATACGTCATAAAAGCTGTCCAATCAGATTGTGACCTTATCCTTATGTCTTTTGTTTTGTATCTGAAAGTTCTGTGTTAAAAATGACAGCGGGAACACTAAACGAACCAGGACTAAATTAATCAGGGTTTTTTTTGTCCGGACCAAAAGAGCCAAGAGACCCGAACTACAAGTGTAAACACACCCTTAGTCAAAGCAACATTCCTTCAGATTAATTATTAAATGATAATTCATTATTAATTATGAAATTATTCAGATAGATCTATAGGCCTAATTGTTCAATTCGAAAACTTAATATAAAAGTATAAGCATGTTAAATATGCCAAAATTTTCTAGTTTATTGTCTATAAGGACAGAAAACTAACTGAACTCTGAAGCTTTTAACCTCAACTGCATGTAAAACGCTACTTGCCCCGACTAATTGACTGACCTACATATCAGCAATGGTGTGTTCTAGTGTCTAGGCAACATTTACCTGTTTTCATATATGCATTCAATTGTATTGCCAAGTGAATATCAGTTCAGATGTAACACTTCTTACTTCATGTGATGTTTTCAAGTGTACATCTCTGCTTATGAAAGATCATTTTCTAATGATACCAAAGTGCAGATTCTGTTACCTTATATCTGAGGGTAATGTTACTCTGTAAGTGCCTATTACGACACTGTTTGATAGTGTCTATCGATGCCCATCTATTTTAATATCTGCAGCCAAAGGCAATATAAATTCCTCTAGGGATCAGTGGATGATTCTATATTACTGTCTATCTGTGTCGTACTACACTAGAGGGCAATGTTATACCACATAATGTTTTGGGGCCAATGTCTGTCACGTCCAATCCGTGAGCATACTAAAGTGGGTTTAATTAGGTCATATTGTGGTGGAAAATAACATCCTATAAAGTCCAGCATGCTTAAGTCACACCCACTGTTGTCTAAAGTTGTGTAACCTTATTTAGATTATGCTGTGGGATCGTCTGTCGCACCAACAAAAGCACAGACACTCCAGTCAAACACATAAGGCCTTTCCCCTTCACTGGTCAACTTGTACTGATGCAGTACTTTTTATGGATTAATATTAATTGGCCTTTTCATTAATTACTTACAGTGGGAGGAAGCCTCTGGAGCAGTTTCTCTGGTTTCCTCTACTTGAACACACAAATCTCCAGGGTGAATAAGAGGAACATGCCCCCAAACCGAGGTCAGCAGTGGGAACTTCTGAGGCTGTTTCCTGTCTTAAAAATGGACATTATAGCTTTCAAATGGCAAGCCCAAGAATGTAAAATTCAAAGAGGAGTAAGGTAGCTTGTGTGTCTAGCTGTAAATTTAGTGTATTTAAAGAAGATTTTCTCCTTGTTTCTTCACGCTGTTTTATGTGCTAATCCAGTGTGTTTTAATAATATGTTCAATTTTAATATAATATTTTGTCAGATATTTAGATTTTTTTTTCATTGAGGATTCATGACCTTTCAAATTAAATTATGATTTAATAACTTTACATTTTCATGAGGCAAAAAAATTATGTTTTTGTCCCCAAGTCAATTTTTGGTTTTCAACCACTGAATGCATAATATACCATATTGGTTACTGGCCAGTATTAGAAGGTTTTCTTTAGTCAATATGGGATTGAATTGTGCATGCTCATTTCCACTATTTTTTTTTTACATTCTACCTTCATCAAACACTCATCAAAAGTTAATAAAAAAAATGCAAATAATTTAACATGGTTAAATGTAATCTTTGGCTAATCTGAATGAATATCAATTTTCATGCTGTACATTAAAATGTCTAAAGTCACTTGTTTTCAGTGTTTCATTTGTTTTATTATTAATTTTATATTTTACAAAATAGTTTAATTACTTCTTAGCTTATCATATTGGCCATAAATTTGAATACCAGTGCATCCCTTATCCTAAAAGCATGTGATCCAAGCAATTCAGATTGAAATTACTTTGATTCAATTTCATTTCCACGCAAGAAAACACATTACAGCTAGGACTGCTGAATATCATCATCTGTCTGTTCATCTACTGAAAATCCATCCATCCATTCATGAGTTATGTGTAAACTGAGAAAAAAAATCCTAACCTTATATAGTAAGTGTAAGGTTGACATGTATGTTATTGATCAGTGAGCCTTCAACAATGTAAGAGCAATGTTAGATACGCAATAAACAACTCGTTCATGTACACCACGTCAGGGTGTTTATATAGTGCGGACCTGATAGCAAACACAAACAAAGAAACAAAACTGAAATTCAATTTACAATTACGCATTACATCATCGTTACGTCATGATAAAAGAATAAACATTAGGCTAGACACTCAATTAAAAATATTCTTAGTATTATGAGTATTGACGCCTGCGTATCAGTGATGTATATTTGGCTTAAGTAGTGACTAGCCATCACGTCCTTTGTAGGAACGGGCAATGCTATCGATGGCATCTTTTGCCACAAAAGCATGCATTGTGGCAGGTATGCATCGTGAGAGAAAACGACACTAAAGCTCAGGGCACCATCCATTGCCTGCACTAGTTCCCGTTAAGCATATTATGAATGACCGACGACTCATAATTCAAACAGTCAATGTTTTAGGGACGTATCTTAGAAATCCACAGCATCACCTAATCAAAACGACTGTCCTTCATAAGTAAGCTAATAAAAGGCAACATAAAGAGGGGGAAGATTGATGTGATGATGCAAACGTATCGACGGCGTTTTCTACACAGTGACAGATCTTATATCATGCATTTCAACGCCAAATGCAGCCCAAGACATCTTCATGCCTCCCCAGCTGCGCACACATCTGTGAAGAATGGTGGATTTTGGAAGATGGGCTATATGACAAGGTCAGTATCACCGACAAAGCTATGCAGTTCAAACAAATGTTTGATCGCCTCCTACCTCTCCAGCGTGTGTGATGGCACGGCACGGCGATCAGTTCCTATGCTTCCTTTATTGTGTCTCGCGGCACTCGGTTATCTTCCATTCAAGTCGCAGCACGCGAGCTGACCTTTTTGTGTATGTGTGTGTGTGTGTGTGTGTGTGTGTGTTTGTGTGTGTGGATGTGTGTGTTGCTGATGCTGTGAGTGCTCGCCTCCTCCTCGCGACAGTTCCGTACGCATTCAGTGCGCGCGGAGGCGCAGCTTCTCACCCAGCTGCACGTGAAACACGAGGGTGTGGCAGAGGCCGTACACACAATAAAAACAGAGCGTTCTGCTCTAACATTTCTGTTTCTAAATATACGCCCTTTTAATTGAATGAATTCTGCACAAGCCTCTAAATGCAGGCCACAGTCTGAAAGAATTACAGAGATTGAAAGAATTGCCCTCAGTATTTTTTGCTAATTAAAAAGGCTTTACACATAGGCCTAAATATACAACACTTTTGAGAAACATAATATAAAATTATTCTGTATGAATTCACAAGACATAATTTTAATCATATCTGTCCTCTAGACCCGTTCAAACCAAGAACCATAACTAATGAATAACAACTATTTCAGCGTCCGGACCATACATTTAAAGGGGTCATATGATGCGATTTCAAGTTTTCCTTTCTCTTTGGAGTGTTACAAGCTCTTGGTGCATAAAGAAGATCTGTAAAGTTGCAAAGACTAAAGTCTCAAATCCAAAGAGATATTCTTTATAAAAGTTAAGAGTCAACCACGCCTACCTAAAACTCCTCGTTCTAACACGCCCCCACATGTCTATGTCATGATGTGGGAAGATTTGCATAACGCCGCCCAAATGTGCACGCAAAGAAAGAAGGCGTGGTTTTAGGAACAGCAGTCCTGTTGATGCAGCCATGTCGGAGACGCTGTGTATTTCAGTGCAAAAGCACTTTATTTGGCCTTCCGGAAGTAGATGCAATTAGGATCATTGGTTAAGATTTATTTACAACAGAACAGCACAACCCAGATGTTCCAATTTGTGCAACGCATTTTATGGACGACAGTTTTTTGAACC
>NW_015539816.1:56818-76788 GCF_001515605.1 Sinocyclocheilus anshuiensis | reverse complement strand
GTGTGTGTGTGTGTGAGAGGAACAGGGTCACATCACAGGAGAGTGAACTGCCTGTCAGAAATCATAGCACGTCAGCCGTCTTAACCGCGGCTTGTGTACTGCATCATCACTGTGCCTGTCACACGACTCTGTTGCCCTTTCGGGGTTGAACTGATGGTAAAACTAAGGACATTATTAACTGTCTTGATATTTACTTTGAAAGCTGATGCTCGCGATTATGGTAAGGGGCGTTACATTTCCAACGCGTGCTTGTGGTGTTCGGCCAATCACAATGCACTGGGTCAGCTGGCCAATCAGAGCAGACTGCGCTTGTCAAAGGAGGGGGCTTTGTTGAAAAGATGTGTTTGAGAGAGGCGGGGCATAGAGGACCTACAATAATGTACAGTATTTGAAAAATAATGTTTTTTGAACATTAAAGCATGTAAACATATGCTGTTACACCAAATACACAAAATAATGATCTTTAAAATAGCATCATATGACCCCTTTAAAAGAAAGACCTTAACCCTAACGAACGACAACATTATGGTTGCATGCTGCAGTTTGTCGTCTGTCGCTTTAAATGCTTGAGCTTAAAATAGGTGCATTCTGATTGGCTGTCAGTGTTTTATCGTTCATCAGCTGGGAAAAAATCGATCTGAAAGTGAATCCAATGAAACTGTTTCTCTGTGCCGTTGACAATAAAACTAGGAATAAATATAATCTTACTAATTCATATTATTGGACAGTGACTGACAACTGATATGTATATGCATTTTATAGTCTATAAAAATTTGAATGCTGTAATAACTGTACCAAACTGAATATTTCTGCACCGTTTGGGCCTCTGAATAAAATTGTGATGAGTTTTCCTTGAGTATAAGCACATTCGTCCTTCATCATATGGGCCATAAAAGCCTGATGTATCAAATAAGATACAAAACATAAAACAGACATATCCAAACTTTTTTTCCCTAAAAACTCGATAAACTGTTTCGGTATTACAGTAAAAAAAATATTTTCTATTATTTCATATTTAGGGGCTTACTGGGATTATTATGTTCTGAACTCTCTTAAACAGCAAATATTTGTAACCACTTTTATGTATTTTCACTCAGTCTCCACTAGATGGCGCAGTTTCAGCAGGACTGGTCTTTCCTTCTCCTCGGCGCCATTTTCAAACAGTGTTACCGCCACCGGAAGACCGTTCACCGTGGGGAGGGGAGGAAATTTGCAGACA
Organism: Sinocyclocheilus anshuiensis; assembly: GCF_001515605.1. Taxonomy (NCBI): domain Eukaryota; kingdom Metazoa; phylum Chordata; class Actinopteri; order Cypriniformes; family Cyprinidae; genus Sinocyclocheilus; species Sinocyclocheilus anshuiensis. Next base: position 75,569 of record NW_015539816.1, on the reverse strand, counting down.
CTGATGCTTAGCTAACCTCAAAACAGTTTCACACTATGAAAGCACCGAGGAGAAGCACCCAAACAACGAACAGCAAGCAGACTTTGAGGGTTAATTGTTGTATCGGCTATTATATTCCCCCTGAGGAGAGAAGCTTTATTTCCGTGGGCCAGAGACGCTGCTAATGTTAGTATTATGAATACTGCAGAATGAAGACTGAGGCTAATGCAGCAAACTCCCTCCGAAGACAGACTGACAGTTTACGTAAACATCAACAAGCGTTAGAGTAAGTATGTTTTGTGAAAACGGTTTATGTTTGTATTATTAATTGGCTTTTGTAGCTTTATGGTCACGTTTTAAAAGTGAGCTGCCTAACTTAACCTACCTAACATTCGCAGTGCGTCCAAAAGTGCTGTCTAGGGGTTTGTTTCCAAAAAGCATCTATGGTTGCAAGTTCTATTGAACTCTATTGGTAGCAACGGAACTTGCGACCATAGTTGCTTCTGAAAAACGCACCCCAGTTTTGGCAGCTCACTAGATTTTGGAACACAACCAACGAATCCCCTTCTTAACGTTGGTTTAATAAAGGTTTAAAGTATTAAATAAAGATACAAAACCAACTAGTGCTCTGTGTGTATCACTGTGTGTATGTAGAGCGGAGCGTGTATTTGTGTTGAATGACCATGACGACCAGCGCCGAGCGGAAGTTTATCAATCTGCGGAAGCGTTTGGATCAACTGGGCTACAGACAGCCACTAGCCATTGAGAGCCTGCCACTGGTCGAGAAACTCTTCAGGTGAATATGCTGTATTATTCATGCTGAACTATACACCAATAAAGATTTTTGTCATCTGGGTCAGTAGTTTAGATACTCTTGCCCTGCCGTTCCTATATATATATGTATATATGTGTGTGTGTGTGTGTGTGTGTGTGTGTGTGTGTGTGGCAAAAATTATATTTTCATTTTGGAAACAAATGAATGTTTATGAAAAACGATGGAATATGGTTACTTGTTTATAATTTAACTGATGCTTCTAAGTCATTTGTAGATAACAATTCTGAGTACATCACACAAAGCCAAATATTTACATATTTTGGTGGCATAAAAACACAAATACATGATCATTAGATTGTGACAATTGCAACACTGGCCTAATGGAGCAAGTACAAGTTCTGCCAAGAACATGTAGATGTTCATCATAACAGTTCCAAAATGGCTGAACATATGTATATTTGATCTCGTTTCTGGAAATAGTCTTCATGAAAATGAAACATGACATACATTTTATAAATGTATATAATATGTGAAACATGATTTGACAGGAGCATAATCATTCTGGTTTCATTTATATCTTAGTGACCTGGTCCACACCACAGAGAGTCTCAGGAATGCCAAGCTTGCTGCAGGAAAGACGGAAAAAGAAAGTCGAAATGTTGATGCTGTTCTGGAGCCATATAAAGCTGAAAATGCCCGGCTAGTCAAAGAAAGCAATGAACTGCACCTTGGGCTGTTGAAACTGAGAGAGGAGAAGGATCGGATCAGCAGGGGTATGGATTGAGTTTAATGCCTCAAATCCTGTTGCAAACAAATTTGATCTAAAGGGAATGGTTATAATAACCATTTTTCCATTAACAGAGCTGAAAGCATACATCAGGAAACTGGACCATGAAACCTCAGATCTGAAATTCCTCAATAATCAGTATGTGCACAAAGTCCGGTCTCTTGAGCAGGACAGCAAAGCTAAGACAGAGCGTATCCTACAGCTCCAGGAGAAGAACATGCAAGCTGTTGTTCAGACACCAGGTTGGTACATTTTATTTAACATTGCAGCTATGTTATTCATCTGTGTCTGTTTATGTTACAGTTAGAGCAATTTATAGTGAATAACTAATTTAATTAGGAGGGAAGAAACGATCAATCCCGTTTAGACGTCAGCGGATGCAGATAGATGAACTCCTCCCACCCTCCAGTGGCTCCATCCCTTCATCTGTGGCACAACCAGATGATCCTTACATCGCTGACCTTCTTCAGGTGGCTGATGACAGGTGTGGGGAAGGAAACAAAACAGAATCATGATAAATCAATTTTGTAATTAATGCATTTGAGGGCAGACATTAAGTGTTTCTTAAGGAAAGAAAAGAAAAAAGGCAATATTTAAACATTTAATTAATTTGCATGAGAGAGTTACTGCATTAATTTTGAAAGCACCGATTCTAACACATTATTATAATATTTCATAATATTTATAAATGCTATAAATATAAAAAAAGTTTTAAATTATTTTTGCAATTTATATATATATATGTGTGTGTGTGTGTGTGAATGTGTATATATATATTTTTTTTTTGTGACATTTAAATATTTAATCTGTTGCACAAGTTAACAAATTCAGCCCAGTTGTAACATATATAGTAAACATGAAGTAAACATTTAAAAGTTAATATAAGGCCTTTAATAATTGTGTTATTATAAAAACAGTGTTTATAAATATAAATACAATTATTTAAATAACTTTTACAGCTTTTAATAATAAAAAAAGTTATGACTCTTTTTGCTAGGATTCAGGAGCTTCAAAAGGAAGTGGCACAGCTGAAGCTTGACCTAAAGAGAGCGCAGGCAGGAATCAAACATCTAAACACTCAGGTAAGCATGCACACACTTAAACTTATTTCATTTAATTATATATAAGATTACTTATTCTGAGGTGCTATTTTAATATTTCAGGAAACAAATTGTTTTACATGAGCTGCTACCTCATTGTCTGGTGAGAATGAGAGCATGATTATAGTTGTTAAAGTGAAACTGAGAGTCCTCCTTAAACTTGTTTAATACTTTTTTTGCAACATCCTTCAGGAGACCACATGGGTATTCAGAACTGTCAGTTATTTCTAAAATAATATTGTCTCAGTTATTTATTATATTTTAACAGTGAATGCCTTTATTCATAACATGCACCCTTAGAAGTTTTGGTCATGCTGTGTGTACAGGTGGAAGAGAGAGATAAAGAGATTGAGCGTCTGAATCGAGCTCTGGATGGTGGTCGACCAAATGATGTCATCTCTCTGGAGGCTCAAAACATCAGTAATGAAAAACTTATTGCTCATCTGAACCTGCAGGTAAATGGATATTCCTCTAATAATTATATTTACTTCATCTTGTCTGGCAGATTATCTGACTGAGACCACCGAACCAAACATATACCTTCAAGATTAAGAGTTCACTGATGTCCATCACCTCTTTCTGTTTGCTTTATGCGTTTATAGGTGTTTATCTCCAGCTAGATGCTAACCCTGTAATAAGCCTATAATAACAAATAATTTCCTCTCTCAGATAGAGTATCTGCAGGAGACCAACAGATCCCTGGAACAGAGAATTGACGGACTGCAACAGAGGAAGAAGACCGTGTCCAGTGAGGTGGCTGACCTGAGTGCTCGAAATCAAGAGCTCTGTCAGGAGCTCACTGAGATAGACCAGCTTGCCCAGCAGCTAGAGAAAGACAAGGAGATGGTTCTAGAGACTGCCGACATGGAGCTGCAAGAGGCCAAGGTGAACTCAGTGGGGTCTATGCGTGTGACCTTTTTTTTGTTTTTTTTTGGCGTTTTGCCGTTATTTAGATAGGACAGTCTAATGACAGGAAGCGAATTGGGAGAGAGATGGGGGCGGGATTGGGAAAGGTCCACAAGCCGGGATTTGAAATCAGGACGCCTGTAGCGCAACAGCGCTGTATGTCGGCTCGCTGCCCACAAGGCTATCTGCACCGACTGTGATCAACTTTCAAGTAATAGAATAAGCCTCAGTTCTTCTCTGAAGGTGTAAAGTTTTGCAAAATCTATTTATATAAAATTAATAATACTGGATTAACGTTGCTGTATATAAGTGATTTTAAGCAGGTTTTTTTTTACTTGCCTTTCTATTTTATTTAATTATATTTTATTGCTATTTAATTATATTTTTAAGAGTCTAGGCCAGTCACAGACAAGTGCATTTCAGTAATATTAGATGACATTTTATATTCAGAGAACCTTAAATTCTTAAATCTTAAATTTTGACTTAAATTAAATTTTAAAATTGACAAATACAATTTTAATACTCATATATTTTAATATGTATTGCTATTTAATACTTAGTAAACTAATGATTATAATGTTAACTTTTGGTCTCAATGTGTTAAAGCTTGGATTTTAATATTTTAAATACTTAAATATTTAGCTTTATGTTGTGATACTTACACTAGCCCTGTTTCTATCTCTAGAAAGAGGTTCAACGTCAACAGCAGGAGCTAGAGAACCTGGAGGAGGTCATCACTACATTAAGACGGGTATGTGCATGGGTCCACATTGCAGCATGTGAAATGAGCTGTTAAATTAACCATCTGGTTCAGAACAGCACATTTATTCTGTCTGGCCTGACATGACATGGATGGTTAAGTATAGCTTCTGGATATAAACTTATGTTTTTGTTTACCATCTTTGGGGAAATACTTTACAACATCTATTAAAAGATTCCTGACTATAAGGAAATACTTCTTCATATAGCTGTTCCAGATATCTCACTCTTTATTACTGGCCTTTAGAGTGTTTGAATAGTGGTAATTAGGAATTTTGCAGGTGAATAATCTTAACACACAAATAAAAATGTCTCCATGTTTATCTGAAAATTAAGTTATAAATTAAAGGTGTGCATTGTAAAGAACATTTGTAAACTGTTTCAGAAACCAGGCATTTCTTTTGAATCCAAATGCAATAATACAAAGAAAAAATCAAAGACAATACAACATGAACTGTATTTATTAATTAAAGAAGAAAAAAGAATGGCCAATTAAAAATCATAATGACCAATTAATAATTTGAAGCATACACCATTGCCACTCATCAGGTCGTGTCCACAGCGCTACCAAAGTCCCTTTCAAAAAAGTCTGTTCACTGGGCGGCCATATTTGCAACGCCTCCAGGCAGCTTAAACAAGACCAAGTCCTGTCTAAATGAATGGGGGAATCCTGAAATCTCAAAAACTGCTCGCTGAAGTCGCAATTAAATTACATATTTCAAATCAGCAATAAAATCTAAATGAACTGCCCCTTGAATGTTGTTTCTTATGCTAAAATAGTGTTTAAAAAGCTTGTTTTTCAGGCTAGACCGGCCAATGCGCTTGCGCAGTCATAGCACGCTTAAGACTGCGCATGCGCATTGGCTGGTCTAGCCTCAGGTTTTTTATGGGAACTGGAGCTTCTAATGGCTGCTGCAGTGATGCAATGACTTTACCAATCAGCGATTGGCTCTTATTTAGAAGGCGGGACTATTCCGCCATATTGCAGTTTCTCCCATTCATAAGTATAGGAGTGAACCGTCTTTGTATTTCTATAGTCTTTGGCGCCACCCAATGCATTCAATTATAACTGTGATTTGGGTGAGATTCAGTAAAAAAAAAAATTTGTAATGATTTGTTGTAGGATATGGCAGAGGGAGATCACGTGAAAGGCCGTCTGAGGGATCAACTGCTTGATCTTCAAGAACAGAATGACAAGATGGAGGGCCTAATACACTTTCTGGAAGTAGACAAAAAGAGACTTCAGGATAAAGTAGAAGCAATGACACAGGCTGGTGAGATGTAACACTGCTCTATATGTTTTATTTGCAGGTGTGTGTGGGGTGTGCATATGTGGTTTGTCATTCACCTGATTTTGGTACTGTGCTTGTTTCAGATAAGCAGATGATTCTAGAATTGGAGCAGATGCGTGCAAGGCATGGGATGTGTGGCAAGGAGCAGTCTCCATCCCGTCTTGATGGCTTTTTGAAAAGTTTAGAGGAGGAAAGGAATTACTACAAACAGGAGCTGGAGCGATACCGGCTGCTTAGGGGCAGGACAGACAAAAGCCCCACCCCTAGTCCAGGCAGGGGGAGGAGCCCCAGAGGAAGAGGCAGCTGGCACGGAAAGGTTGGAGCTGACATTTACTTCTGTAATTACATACTAATTATTACATACATACATAATTATATAGTTTTTCTCACTTTATGAACTGTTAAAGGGATAGTTCACACAAAAATGAAAATTGTCATTTATTACTCACCCTCATGCGGTTCCAAAACCGTAAGACCTTTGTTCTTCGGAACGCAAATTGATTCATTATGTTTGTTTCTTTGCACACAAAAAGTATTCTCGTAGCGTCATAAAATTGCTGTTGAACCACTGATGTCACATGGACTATTTTAATGATGTCCATACTACGTTTCTGGGTCTTGAATGTGGTAGTACCCTTGCTGTCTATGCAGAGTCAGAAAGCTCTCGGATTTTATCAAAAATATCTTAATTTGTGTTTCGAAGATGAACAAAGGTCTTACGAGTTTGGAACCACTTGAGGGTGAGTAATTTTTTCCCACATTTTTGGGTGAACTATCCCTTTAACATATGGACACCTGGATGAAGTGTAAATAAGCTTCCTATTTACAAATATACCTTTTGTTTTAAATAAATAATGATTTGCTACGTTTTCAAAATATAAAAGCCAGTGAAAATTTTATAAAAAAAAATAAATATAAATGAAAATATCTGTGAAAAGATGCAATATTTTGTAATTATAGTTATTATACATTTTATGCATATTTCCTTATTACCTTTATTTTATACGTCATAACTGATTTTGTAACAAGGCTGCATTTTTGTGCACATTTTACTGATTGACTCTTTAATTACCTGCTTAAACAATTATTTTAGAAAGTATTTACCAAATATACAAAAACAACATGATTACATCACACCTCACTGGGAAACAAGTGGCTGTTTTTGTATTTCTAGAGAGATGGTGACGCAGAGCTTTCACGTGCACTGAAGGAGAGGGATGAGCTACAGTCAGTGCTGCTGGGCTTTGAGAAACACATGGAAGACATCCAGACCAGAGTTAAATTACTGACTGCAGAGAGAGACCAGCTCAGCACTCAGTACCAGCAGGTGAGAAGAAATCTGGAAATGCATTTTTTTTAAGACACATCTAGATAGAAGATAAGACACATCTAGTTGTTTTCCTTTAAAGTTATGCGTGTGTTTTAAATATAGGCTCAGGAGGAGCTGAGACGTGTCCAAAGGGAGCTTGAGTCCTCTGAATTCCAGCACAGGATCAGAGATGACAGGGAACAGACTGAAGCTGAACTCCAGAGAGCTACTGCCGAGAGAGACGCACTTAGAGACAGGCTCAAGGTGTGTGTTTTTGTGCGTTTGTGTATGTGTTTGCAAATTGAGTTATTGTTTTTTTTTTAGCAGACCATAGGGGTTGCACCGACTAATCAACTAGTCGACTTCAGTGCTCTGCCATGACACTTTTAGCTTGACGTCGACTAGTCGCTGGTTCTATACAGGGCGCAACAGGATAATAAATCTTTGAAGGACTTCCACATTTACGCCCCGTTTCCAAACAGTTCAAATGACAAATAAATGCATACTCTGAAAGCGCTCCACAAGACATATGCGATTATATTACTGGATGCTCGAAATTGAACAGGAGAATGCACGTTTTAAACAGCTTATTGTACAGGTAAGTTAATCGCCGTTCTAATCTAATGCGCAGCTGCACTGTAACGCACACACATAGGCTACAGACAGTAGCGCGTACATCACGCGCACAGAATCATTCAGCGCGGAAATGTATTGTCAACACTGTTCTGTGATTTCTCAATAAAATAGCTTAGAAACTGAATAGTTCTAGCATATATTTCTTAATAACTAAATCCCACAGCTTCACTATTAGTAGAGAGACGCTGCCAGGTAGAATTAATTCACACACGCAATCGCTCTCACTAATGCATTCATATTAATGTAATCTTTACTGTGCTACTTTATCTGTATCTGATTTAGAATGAGCAGAAATCTGTGAGAAATATAACGACCTAAAGACAAAAGAACTGATAAAAAAAGCTGTTATAGGAGCAATAGCCGTGTGGGCAGCGCTGTGTCATATGTCATAGCTGTGCACAAGGTGTTTGTCACAGCTCCAGACTTATTTGTTCATTAATGACGTCATCAGCGACTAGTTGATTTCGACTCGACTTTCATCACATAAAAGTCGACTTAAAAAAATCAGAAGTCGTTCAAGCCCTAGCAGACCATAAATAGCTGCTAAGTATATGCAGGCAGTTTTCTGTGGTTAGAGTTGTGCGTTTGAAATTCCACATAGCACTTCTAAACTGTAGTTCACTTGTAGGTTGAGTGATATAGCTGTGTGTTAAAGGGAGAGTTGCCAAGATAAATCTTCTTTCGGATTTTGCAGGTTGCACAGAGCACAGCTCTGACAGACAGAGAACAGGAGGAGATCAGGATTCTTGACCTGGAGAACACCATTGAGATGGTACTACACTAACAGAGCTTGCACTGTTTATAGTTTCACAAACATTACCAGTGTGTTTTGTCATGTCTGGATAGTCATAGGCTAATTAATTCCAGATGTCTTGAGGGCACTGCAGGAAGGGGACCGTACTTGTAGGGCTGTTAAAAATTAATGTGAGCAACTGAATCCCTTCCAAAAGACATTTTATGACCTGTACATTTGTAATTTGCAATTTATGATCATTTGATTCTGGGTGGGAAGTTTTTATTACTTATTATGAGACCTGAATTGCTCTCATGAATAAAAATTGTATTATACTTAGTATACTAATAGAAAACTTTCTCCCCGTATTTTTAATTTTCCACCCCCAAGTGGCACACTGAAAATAGCACAAAGTAAACTTGGATTAAACCCATTTGGATATTTGACACAAAACTTATATTAACAACTTAAACTTAACCTAAAAGCTATAAACATAGGTTTTGATTGTATGTTATGAGGGTAACCTTCTGGAGCCAGTAATGTTTAGATTGATGTAGGATTTAACAAAAGTGCACATATATGAGAGCAATGCAATGCACCCTTCAAAGTGCCCTTTGCCTTGTTTGTGGGTAGGGCAAAAGAAATGCTCACTTATAAATTTGCCCTATATGTGAGGTTATTTTTAGGTTTTAAAAAATCATAATTTGAAACATTACTGTGCGTGTGTGTGTAGCTGGAGAGAGAGAGGGCTGATCTGCGTGCTCAGGTGGCTGTGCTCAAGGAGAGTCATGTTGCTGTTGAGAAGGAGCTGAAGGCTCAGTCAGCGGTGCTGCTGCAGAATGTAGAAGAGGCCACACAGCAGAGAGCCGAGAGCTGTGCACTCAGGTCTGTGTGTGTGTGTGTTTGTTTGTGTAGCACCGCTGTAGATGGACATTCCTGCCTGTCTTGGTTGTGCTTAAATTGTACCCAGCAGTTGTACCCAAAATTATAAATCCCCTTGATATTTCACATATGTGTGTGGGTGTGCGTTTAGGCTTCTGCAGGAGCAGATGGAGCAGTCTCTCTCAGATGTTCAGCACAGATTATCTGTCAAGACCAATGAACTGCGAGCAGCTCACCAACAGATCGACAAACTAGAAGAGAAAATCGGTGTGTGTCAGAACAGTGTCTTGTATTGCACTTTTCGAATTTTCTCAAGTGCACATCTTTATCTAATTATTAGCTGTTCTGTCTCTTCCTTCCTGTTTTCTCTCATGCATCTGTCTCTCTGTATTAGGCTTGTCAGAAGTACCTTTACTTTGGTATCTAGCCAACACATTTATTTCATTGTTCTTATAGTATTATCTAACTAATTGAGAAAGTTACTTAACTGAGAAATGCTTAAAGGCGATATGCCATTGTTTCAAATTAATTAGTAAATATATTGATGATAGTGTTTTTTCAACACCAGATCAACATATTAGAATGATTTCTGAAATTACATTATAAATTTGATCAAATTAATTTAGCTATTGTGAGCTTAAAAATACTTCAAAAGACTACAAAAATATTTATCTATATCTAACTAATATCTAACTAACGCCAAACTTTTGAAGAGAACTTTTTTTGGGTGGGGGGGTGTATATTAAATAGCATATTAGTTTTGTGTTAATGAGATGCATTTGAAATTTAGGTATCATGACATCCTTTCACTGTACAGTTGTAAATCCTTTTGTAGTAGAAAGAAGATTGTGATCGCTGTGTTTTTTGTGTAGCTGATCTGAGTATACACGGTTCATCTCAGAAGGATGAGGTTGCAGCTCTGCAGAGCACAATAGCCTCTCTAGACCGAGAGAAAGATGCCCTGCAGGATGCCGTGGACCAGAAGACTGAGAGTATGGTGCTGCTACAAGAGGAGATCCACAGGAAGGTACTGCTGATACTTGACACACAGTATGAGGGGATGTTTTATTGTAGCCCTGTTCCCAAAACAGAATGTTTTGTAATATTTGTAGAGAAGATAAACAGCTGCAATCAGTAAATCATGAAAATTGCTGTGGTACTGCTTTATAAAGTTGGTTTTGCTCTACAGGAGAAAACAATTTTGGAAGTCCGGCTTATAGTCACAGACTTGGAGAACTCTCTGGAGTAAGTAACATGAATGTTCTTAGGATGATGAGATGTTTCTGTCTTTTTGGGGAAGAATAGAAGGCCTTGAATGTACATATGTCATGTATTTCAGTCAGCTGAAGGTGACGTTGAGCAGTCGAGAGAGGGAAATCGCTAGTCTGCGCAGACAGCTAGACCAATCACAAGAGGAGCTCTCAGCCGTCAGTCGAGACAGAGAGGTCGCGCTGAGAGAGAACCGCAGGTTACAGGATGATCTGGCAACCATGACCAGAGAAAACCAGGTGCATACATCCACAACAGACCTCTCCTTTTTTCTTTGTTTTTCTTCCCACCCCTTCCAAATGGTAAAGGTGAACCCACTTCTGTTCACATGACCATCTATGACCAGTGAACTTCACATACACACATGCTCACGTTCTTGTGGTCCTTTCTCCAGGCGGTGCACGGAGAGATGCAGGAAGCTCTGAATGAGAGGGATGAACTGAAGCTCAGGGTTCACTCGTATATCTCAGAAGTGGCACGGATAGAAAGCATGATGGCTGCCAAGGTGAGAAATGGAGAGGAAAAAACACCAAAAATAAGTAATTTGATTAAAGACACCAATGTTCAGTAAACAGTTAAATTAAATAAACCAGGGTTACAGTGGCCACTAATTATTGTTTACAATTATTGATCTCAAACTATTTTTCACAGGAAAATTAAAGTGGGTGATGAAAATACTACATTAACTTAAAGCTGCAGTCCGTAACTTTTTTTTGGTTAAAAATGATCCGAAATCAATATTTGAGCAAGTACATAACCAGCCAGTGTTCGAAACTATCGTCTGCCTTTAGCCCGATTCACAACGGTTAGCTTATAATAATGTTTTCTAATTTGAGTGGTACGGGTAGGTTTTCGCGGGAAATTCGAGCATGGCACTGCGTCATTACGTCACGTCGGTAAACATAAAGAAGTTGTCCCGGCTACTAGGCTATGGCATGTGAGGGTCCTGCAGGTGGCAGATCGTTTATAGCCTTTTCTCACAGCAGCCAGAATAATTAAATGTATCATTTTGATGGCGGATTGTAATCCATAAAGGATTGTGTTTATGAAACACATGTGAATGAAATTAAATTATATTCCAGCTATAAATGTGTTTCTGATTACAGATAGCCTGGGATTACAAAGATTCGTATTTTAAAGAAAACCAGTTCGAAGTAGGGCTGTCACGATTATGAAATTTGGCTGACGAGTAATTGTCTAAAAATAGTCACGGTTATTGCGATTAATTGTCTGTTTTAGGGCTTTCATTATATAATAGATTAATTTAAGGGGTCAGTAAATAATTATAATGTTATCTTTTAATCTTTTTGAGTTATTATTTTGTAGTGTAAGATTACATGGAGTATTCCAAATTCTAAGAATTGGCCAATACCGATCCAAAACCAGCGCTATTTTTTTTCTACACCACTACAGAATATCAATACTGTGTTTGTGGAACTAGTGGTCACTCTTTTAAACCCTTTGTTAAACGCAATCCACTAAATACTCACTTCCTCATTACAGAGAAAAACTACATTTTAATAACAATATATAATCTATGAAATTACACTAGCTGACTGTATAATTTAGCAGCAAAAACAATATCTTGAAAAAAAAATCTTTGGTGCACATTATACAATTTAAACATGTTTATTCTGTTAACTATTTGTATTCTTACAAAATACATTCATGAATATAAGACAGAAATCATGATAAAAAGAAAGGCTTCTAATAATCTTTCTGTTTGTGATCATTCCTTCCTTCCTTAAACTTAAAGTATTATAATGGGAATATATCATCTTGGAGAGAGAGTTTTACCGTGCTGACTGTCATAACTGAACGTGACGTGCTGTTTGAATACTGAGCGGAGAATGACTGACAGCTGCAGCAGAAGGAAGATGAGTTTCTGTAAACCTGAATTCTGTCCCTCACATTAAGACATGCAAGCACTGTCACCGTTAGTTTTTCTTTTCTTTTTGTTTTCATTTTTATACCATGTTGTAGCGCAAAAAAAAACAAAAAAAAATGCGACCAAATCATGTGCTTGTGCGACCAGCTGAGAAAGTTAGCTGCAAAACAGCGAGCAGTGGGAAGAATGAGTCTGGAGCCCTGTATAGGCTATACAGTGCATGAAAAGCAAACTGGTGCTCTTCTGTTTCTTTTGGTGTATGACTCCCCCTTGTCTTGTATAAAAAGCACAATAATCGCGGTTGTCTGAAACAACCGCAGTTAGATCAAATAATCGCGATTAGACGGTTATTTAATTATCGCGACAGGCCTAGTTCGAAGGGAGCATAGTTTGCTTTTTGGGTTAAAAGAATTTCTTAATATAAAATTTGATGAGTATAACAATTAGATTAGACTGTGCAGAAATTGAAGTCTACATGCTAATTCAAACAGAGATGGCGACAAAAAGGCAAAACTTACGGACTGCAGCTTTAAAAAAAAAAAAGTAAAATGCAGAGTTAAAATTCAGTGCAGATTCATTTTGTGAACACTCCAATTTGAAGTCAGAAGTGTCGATGCAATTTAAGATTTTGCACTGACGCTGTTTTATGTTGTGTATAGGAACAGGAAAACAGGGACATGCTGGAGCGTTTCCGGACCATCCACACTGAGTCGGAGGATAGAGAGCTGAAGCTGCAGCAGGCTGAGGGGCTAAACAACTCTATCAGACTGGAGCTGCTCTCATCTGACACAGAACGCAGACACCTCCGAGAGAGAGTCTCACTGCAGGACAGGGAGATACAGGAGGTGAGTGACTCTGAGCATGAGGAGTACACTAAAGGCCGTTTTTCATTGCCTCATCTCCTCTGTTTTCCTTCAGCACTTGAACGCTCTGCAAGCATATGAAGCTCAGGTGTCGTCGCTGGCACGGGCAATGTCTCGTTTGGAAGAGGAGATCCAGGCGACTCGAGCTGAGAAAGCCTCAGTGTTGGCAGACCTGGCCTCTGTCAGAGAACTGTGCGTCAAACTCGACTCCAGCAAAGAGCTCACCATTCGCCAGCTGACAGCTAAGAGCATGGAGCTGGAGAGAGTAAGACGCACACGTCATCCTACTACATCTTTAGAAATAGTTTGAAAATGAGCAAATATGCAAGCAACCAACACTAACCTTTGAATGTCAAACTCAGGTGACGGGTGAACTGGAGGATGTGCACTCTGAGGCAGAGCTTCTGAAAAAGCAGTTGGCCAGCGAGCGGCTGACGGTACGCAATCTAGAGACACTGCTCTCCACCAATCGACAGAAGGAGTTTCAGACGCACCTGAGTGCCAGTGAGAAAGAGTCTGAGCTCAAAGTGCTGAAGGACCGCCTGGCTCTTGCTGACAGCAAAACGTAAGTGTAAAAACAGTTTGCAAAAGGGCCATTTATAACGCTTTTGTGACTGTTACACTACCTTTCAAAAGTCTGTAAGTTATAGGGTTCGTACGGGTGCTTGAAATCCTTGAAAATGCTTGAATTTTAACGTAGTGTTTTCAAGGTTTGAAAAGTGCTTGGATTTTGGATAAAGTGCTTGAAACTGCTTGAAATTGCAATTGCATTGGTTTTATAATAATTTGTTTATTACTGAATAACATTAGTTCACTTTTTAGACAAAATGCCTTTTGCATAAAATGAAAACAGCTCCCCTCGACTCTGCGCATGTGGCTATAGTGTGATCCGCCGGTCTTTATTGACGCGCACCTCTGATGGAGCAGAGCGGGAGATTAAAACATGTCGGGAGGTTGCTGAGTCAGTCAGCGTTGGCTATACAAAAATGATGGTTAAAATAATGTAAAGTCTCCTGTAAAGTCTGCTTTTTCAGTTGTGTAAAAGGTAAGCAAAAATATCCATGCTCCGTTAAACTAAATATGTTAAAGGGACAGTTCACCCAAAAATGAACATTCTGTCATTAATTACTCACCCTCATGTCATTCCAAACCTGTAAGACCTTCGTTCATCTTCGAAACACAAATTTAGATTTTTTTTATGCATTCCGTGAGCTCTCTGACCCTCCCATAGACAGCAAGGATTCTTACACAATCAAGGCTCAGAAACGTAGCAAGGAGATCATTAAAATAATCCATGTGACATCAGTGGTTCAACCGTAACTTTATGAAGCTACGAGAATACTTTTTTTGCGCAAAGAAGGCAAAAATAACTACTTTATTCAACAATTCGTCTCCTCCGTGTCACCCTGTAGCGCCATTTTGGAGAGTATCACATACATAAAAAATTATGCAAAGTATGATACGCTGTTTACACAGCTCAGCTTCAGAACACAAATTAAGATATTTTTGATGAAATCCGAGAGCTTTCTGACCCTGCATAGATAGCAAGGGAACTACCACGGTCAAGGCTCAGAAAGAGTAAGGACATCGGTAAAATAATCCATGTGACATCAGTGGTTCAACCGTAACTTTATGAAGCTACGAGAATACTTTTTGTGCGCAAAGAAGGCAAAAATAACTACTTTATTCAACAATTCGTCTCCTCCGTGTCACCCTGTAGCGCCATTTTGGAGAGTATCACATACATAAAAAATTATGCAAAGTATGATACGCTGTTTACACAGATCAAAGCGTAAACGGCGTATCCGCTTATTTTTGTTTTCTTTGTGCACAAAAAGTATTCTCGTAGCTTCGTAAAATTATGGTTGAACCACTGATGTCACATGGATTATTTTAACGATCTCCTTACTACATGGAAGGAGCCTTGATCGTGGAAGGATCCTTGCTGTCTGCTAGTGGCAGACAGAACCTCACATTTTAGCCATTAAACTATTTTTAAGAAATAAAGGAAAGGGATGAGTCAAAAGTGTAAAGAATTATTTTAACTTAAATCACACAGACATCTTACTGTTTAAATTTTTTTGATTTTTGAAGGCACATTTGCTTTTTGTTCTGAACAAAAACAGCAGACAGGCTTATTGAAAATGCTAATTCATCCTCTGCCATCAAAGCCGCTGAGAAAAAATTATTCTTTATACTTTTGACCCTTTTCTTTATTTCTTAAAAATATATTAAAGGCTGAAATGTGAGGTTTGTCACTTTATAAAACTCTTTCTATTTGTGAAAACCTGTATTTGAACTGCAAATCATGTTTTGTGCAGTCATTTTATGGTTTAATGTTACCATAGACATTGCTCTACCCTGCTCATACAGTATTTATTTTATTTGTGCAGGTCTTAAAAAGCCTTACATTTTATTTAAAAAATCCTGCAGATACCCTGTAAATTCTTTCTTTCTTTCTTTTTTATTTTATAATTTATATCCTGTATGTTGGCTGGCTATTTATATTATGCAATGCTATATGCAATGGTTTTTAATAGCACAATAACATCTAATTTAAAGTGAAAAAAAAAAGTGTGTGTGTGTGTAAACATGTAATTTACCACAGTTTAAAGTGCTGGAAAAGCTTGAAAATGCACCTTGAAAGTGCTTGAAAAGTGCTTGAATTTGAATTTGGTGTAGCAAATTAACTCAAAGGGGGAATATTAATAATTAATCATAACTCGTTATAATTAATTGTAATATTTGGATAGGTTAATAGAATTAGCTTGATCAAGCAGAATTTACAGTACAATCAATTGACCATTTCGTCTAGTGAACGCTAGGGGTTGAACGACTTCTGATTTTTTGAAGTCGACTTTTATGTGATGAAAGTCGAGTCGAAGTCAACTAGTCGCTGATGACGTCATTAATGAACAAATAAGTCTGGAGCTGTGACAAACACCTTGTGCACAGCTATGACATATGACACCGCGCTGCCCACATGGCTATTGCTCCTATAACAGCTTTTTTTATCAGTTCTTTTGTCTTTGGGTCGTTATATTTCTCACAGATTTCTGCTCATTCTAAATCAGATACAGATAAAGTAGCACAGTAAAGATTACATTAATATGAATGCATTAGTGAGAGGGCGATTGCGTGTGTGAATTAATTCTACCTGGCAGCGTCTCTCTACTAATAGTGAAGCAGTGGAATTTAGTTATTAAGAAATATATGCTAGAACTTTTCAGTTTCTAAGCTATTTTATTGAGAAATCACAGAACAGTGTTGACAATACATTTCCACGCTGAATGATTATGTGCGCATGATGTACGCGCTACTGTCTATAGCCTATGTGTGTGCGTTACAGTGCAGCAGCACATTAGATTAGAACGGCGATTAACACAACCTTTACAATAAGCTGTTTAAAATGTGCATTCTCCCGTTAAATTTCGAGCATCCAGTAATATAATCACACGTCTTGTGGAGCGCTTTCAGAGTATGCATTTATTTGTCATTTGAACTGTTTGGAAACGGAGTGTAAATGTGGAAGTCCTTCAAAGATTTCTTATCCTGTTGCGCCCTCTATAGAACCAGCGACTAGTCGACGTCAAGCTTAAAGCGTCATGGCAGAGCATTGAAGTCAACTAGTCGATTAGTCGGTGCAACCCCTAGTGAACGCTCAGTATTGATTATTAATTCAAAGAAATGTTAATTTCCATGTTAAGGGAAATACCCTTTTTAAGGTACAGTACTACTCAGAGCATGTAAACAAGATCAAAATCGTTAAATTGACTGTTGCAAGCAGGGAATCAGAACCAAATACTCATATGTATTGTCCACAAAGTTTTATTAACTAAATCACAAACACATAACTAGTCTAAAAGCACACACACACACACAAATCACGCATATGTGGTACATGGGAAGGGTAAGTGACACTGGATGAATGAAACCGGACAGAAGCAGGGAGAATGAGGTCGAGTTGACCATCTGAAAGAACCATCAGTCTCTAATTCAAAGCACAGTATATGATAGCTTACATCAAACCTCTGTCTGGTGAAAGGAACTATAATTGCATTTGACTTGGCTGTGGAACGAGAGTCTCGTGAAGCCTCTGAAGAAGGTCTGGATGTTTCATTCGATGGCAGAAGTTGCAATCTCTTGAAACTCCAAGGTTGTTCTTGACTCTGTTGTGGTTGAGAGAGTGCTCTCTCCTGAGTAAGCACATGGCTGGGTGTAAAATTGGGCCTGCTGGCCCTGGGGGCCGCAGTGGAACTGCAGGCCACAATCCAGAGATGAAGATGCAGAGACTGCTGGGAGCAAAGAGAGAGAAATGTCTGATCGAGGACATTTCCATTATGGTGAATTCCAGGGTTGAGTGATGACGAACTCCAGTGGTATTAGTCTTGACTCTTGGTGGTCGAGAGCCATCTCCCCAGGCTGGGGAGACTGCACACAGCTCTATATGTTGGGGCCTGCCGGGCGCGCCCCCGTCAGCTCAGGCTCTCCACACAGGCAGCAATCAGAAGATTTAGCAGAAGAGAGAAGGCGGAACTGTGTGTGAGCCATTTAAAGTCTGGGAAGAGTCACGCCTCTCAGGAAGGGCTTGACCAATGAGAAAAGCTGAATTTCCAAGCGGGAGGTTGGAAATATTGGGGTGTTTTTATGACTCCTTGTCTGAGAGCATGGTTCGAATGGCTCTGGCAGTCTATACTCTGATTAAATTACAAACACATGGCATTCTATGAGGAGGTAGTGTACACCAGAGTGTGCGTTGTTAAATGAGCATTGATTTGGTAGGAGACACGATATAGGTGGGGTTACATCAACTAGTACTTCACTCATAAAGCATGCATAAAACAAAATACAATCCAAGAGACACTATACAAGACAGTTAAAATCATACACACAATGTCCTGGGATGCATGCTTATTCGTAGAAAGGTTTGTCTATGAGTGCAAAGGAGGAAAGTTCCCTTTTTATGGGCATTGTGTAGGTTTCAGAAGGGTCCGTTCTTATTGCACGTGGCATCTCTCACATATTTTGAGTAAATAAAACAGTCTTATCAGATGGTTGCCCTGGTAACTGAGCTCTTTAGGGTGCTCTTTCGGGGGAAGGGTCCATAGACCCTCACAGTTTGCTCGTTGAGTAAGGGGGTTTGCTGGATTATTCATTAAATAGAATTAATAAATCTGTGTCTGATTAGTCCAAACGCTACATTCAAAAAGGTGTAAGAGCCCTGTAAATGTTTGTTTTTTTTAAGTGTTTTTGAAACTATTTGATGCTATCCGAAGCTAAATTTATTTGATGGAAAAATACAATAAAAGCTTTGACAAATAGTATTAAAACTGTCAAATAAAAAGTTATTTTATGTCATATTTTATGTATGATTAAGTTTTATGTATTTTATGTAATTTATTCAAAGTTGAATTGCTAACTGCCAATTCGCATGTTTTCACTGATGCATGATCAAAAGTTAAAAGCAATTTTAAATGTAACACTCACTTAATCTGTCCTGTTGTTTTAGAGTAGTTTATATATATATATATATATATATATACACACATATATGTATGTATATATATGTATGT
>NW_015539816.1:51846-56625 GCF_001515605.1 Sinocyclocheilus anshuiensis | reverse complement strand
GTATATATATATGTATATATATATATACATATGTATGTATGTATATATATATATATATGTATATATATATATATGTATGTATGTATAAGTAACATTTATTATTGTTTCCTAGGAGTCTTGTTACACAGGGAACTGTGTGAAGCATTTGTCACTGGCAAACACAGAGGACTGTGTCCTCTTTAAGGGTGCATAAAGAGTCCATTCAATGTTGCTTTCCTCCAACAACAAGCAGTTTCTCAATAGTGCTGACTAGTGTAAGTGTGCAATTGCCATGGCGATCACTGATAGCAGCATGTGGAACAAACAGACATCAATCAAATGAGGATGTCTTAATCCACTCCAGCACAGTTTAAAAGCAATACAAACTGGTTAAAACAATATTTTTGCCCTTTCTTCTAAGATCTCAAAATGTGTTTATTTGTAGGGCTGGTCATGCTAGAGAGGTATCTCAGCTGCGTGGAAAGCTGTCTCAGCTACAGACAGAAATGGACGTCCTTAAGAGGCAGCTAACCACTGAGCGCTTTGAAAGGTTAGACCTTGGCTTTATTACAAAACCTAGTGAGCTGCCTAACCATCATTGAATGTATTGTAAGTGACCCATTTGAAATATTCTACATCTACATTAACTATATAGCCAAACAAAAAAGTGTTTGAGATTAGCATGTTGCTAAGTTAAGGGCACAGTACTCTAATAAGAATATAAATGAATGAGGCAAATATTAGGTAAAAGAATTCATTTTTAATTACACACAACTATTTTAGTAAGTACGTTAACTTGAAAAATCTTGAATTTTCTTTTGAGTATGTGGCTGCTGTGATCTTGGTATGTTGTTTTGTCAGATGTTTGTTGATGTGTGGCTGTGTTTTTCTGTGGTAGGGAGAGAGCTGTGCAGGAAATGCGCAGACAGGGCTTATCTTTCTCTTCACTGCGTAGCTCCTCCCCTTTCAGCACCTCTCTCAGTCCCTCCATCCTCCGCACACCAGAGCACTCCGTAGACAAAACGCCAGAAAAGTGAGTATTGCCTAAATCCTGCATGTGTAATATCATTTATCTGCAGCAGATATCAGTACTTGTGATATTTATGGAAGGCCATTTCCGCCACTGAATAAAAAATAAAAAAAAGGTAATTGCGACTTTTTATCTCACAATTTATATCACTTGCAAATGTGAGTTTACATCTTGCAATTCAGACTTTTTATTTCCCAGAATTGTGAGATAGGAACTTGTAATTGCAAGTTTGTCGGAATAGTTTTTTTTTTTCTCAGTTGCGTAATTTAGATTTTTTTGCACCCTCAGATTCCAGATATTCAAATAGTTGTATCTCGACCAAATATTGTCCGATCCTAACAACCATACACCAATGGAGAGCTTATTTATTCAGGTTTCAGATGTATAAATCTCAATTTCGAAAAATTGACCCTTATGACTGGTTTTGTGGTCCAGGGTCACATATATGCATTATATATGCAATATATAATGTAGTATTTATATTTTACTTTTTTGCACATATAGTATAGCATGCATAATGCATTTATATTTGGTTTTTAATAATAAAATACTTGTTAAAATACAAAACGGGAAAATTGGCTTTGTGAAATGGTTAATCAAACAAAAGTTTTATGGATTAGCTGTCAAAATGATTGGTAGTGTCAGCCCTACTGACATAGGCTTTAATGTAGAAAGTGTGGGATAAGGTCAGATATGCACTAAAGAGCACTGAGAGATAGGAAGGAGGGATCATTGGGTAATGGATGGAGGCAAACAAGCCTCACCAAGTCATTTAGAGGGGAGCAAACTACATATTTGTTTTTAACAAAGTTCTAAAACATTGGATCTCTCTTTCTCTCTCTCATATATACAGGAAATGCGCAGACAGGGCTTATCTTTCTCTTCACTGCGTAGCTCCTCCCCTTTCAGCACCTCTCTCAGTCCCTCCATCCTCCGCACACCAGAGCACTCCGTAGACAAAACGCCAGAAAAGTGAGTATTGCCTAAATCCTGCATGTGTAATATCATTTATCTGCAGCAGATATCAGTACTTGTGATATTTATGGAAGGCCATTTCCGCCACTGAATAAAAAATAAAAAAAAGGTAATTGCGACTTTTTATCTCACAATTTATATCACTTGCAAATGTGAGTTTACATCTTGCAATTCAGACTTTTTATTTCCCAGAATTGTGAGATAGGAACTTGTAATTGCAAGTTTGTCGGAATAGTTTTTTTTTTTCTCAGTTGCGTAATATTAAACCCAAATTTGCACATTATAAAGAATAGCAGGATATAAACTTGCAATTGCGAGAAGTAAAGTCACAATTGCGAGATATACAGTGGTGTGAAAAAGTGCTACAGGGCCATGTAGTTTTGGATTTTGTTTTCCCTTAATAATAAAAACCTTCATTTAAAAACTGCATGTTGTGTTTACTTGTGTTATCTTTGACTAATATTTAAATTTGTTTGATGATCTGAAACATTAAAGTGTGACAAACATGCAAAAAAAAATAAGAAATCAGGAAAGGGGCCAACACTTTTTCACACCACTGTAAAAGATTACTTTTTTTTCTTGCAATTGCAAGGTTAATGTCGAAATTCTGACTTTTCTTACAATTGCGAGTTTAAATCCAGCAATTCTGATTTTGTTTTTCTCGCAATTGCAAGTTTATAACTCACAATTCTGACTTCATTTTTCAGAATTGTTTATATCTTTTATCTTTATATTGTTTATCTCAAAGTTTACATCTTGCAATAATGACTAACTCGCAATTAAGTTTATCTCACAATTGTAAGTTTATCTCACAATTCTGAGAAAAAAGTCAGAATTGTGAGATAAAAAGTCGCAATTACATTTTTATTTTTTTATTCAGTGGCAGAAATGGGCTTCCATAGATATTCATAACCATGCATATATGATTGAAATCAACCCGTTTACTTTACATTTTTTAGAAGTGTGAGCTTTAAGGAGTAGCAGTGAAGGAAATGATTCAGCCTGTCCCATTTTCACTGACAAAAGACACAAATGTTATGTGGAAGATTCTTGTGTTTAGTCAGTTCTGAGAATACATTGTGTTGGGCCAGAGATGTCTCTGAGATCAGTCCAGAAGATATTTTCTTGGGCTTCTAAAAGGGAAGTGCTTGTATATCTAAGGTCAAAGGGAAGATTATGCCACCAAAGCCAATATGTCGAGCAGTGTCTTTTGTTAATTTATACACTTTGTAATAACTTGAAAGAAATCGTTTTGCAGTAGTTGTATTGTCATTATTGTTCTTAATAGTTTTAGAATTGTGAATGGAAAATGAGGCAGTCTGTAGCACTCAATGTATTTTATATTTTTATCATCCTTACATGGCAGACCTTTAATAAAAAGTTACACTTAAGAGAAACTGATCTAAAACATGTCTGAAATGAACTGGCAATGCAAGTGACCAAAGAGGTCTTCAGAAGTTGATATGGCCATGTTACTCAGGGCTGTGTTAATGTCACACTACCACTCCAACCTGTGTTTTAAATGTGTATGTATGTATAAATAATAGAACGTATGTTGACTTATTAACTTATGAATAAACATGAATAGTTTTTAATATAATCTGTTTCAGGTTTAGTATTTATCCTTGGCACTGTGTACTACTGTTAACGTTTTTTTTTTTATGTGTTTGGATATCAGAGTGACATTTCATTTGGTCTGATGAGAAATCAATCACTGTTCTTTTTTCCTTATAAAATAGGAGAAAAAATCCTTAAGAATGCCTTTGATATTCTGGAGTACAATGATTATTCCGCATGCCTTCCTGTTCTTTCTTTTAGCTTTTATTTGATGATATTAACAGCATGTAATATCTGTTGAGTTTTAAACAGATACATGTGCTGAACATTTATCTTTTTTTGAATGTTTTTAACTTTACTTTTTAACTTTGCTTTTTAATTAGCGATACTTGCTAAGCCATGCTCATCAACGGTATGTATAACATTGGCATGTAACTCATTCTACACCATTTGGGTCAATATCACCATAGAGTGCCTTTCAACCCTCACAATACTCGCAAATTTTGGTCTTAATTTCCCATTCGCTTGTCATGTCATAAATAGTAGACACTCGAGTACTATAGAGACATATTAGCTGAGCTCCCACACATTTTTTTTTTAGATAATTATGGGCCATTATTCGAAGCATAAACCATGATACGTCCACCCTGTCATGAACATATATTACTGTTAAATACGTTTTCATTGCAATATTAAGATGCAAATTATATTTTCTGAAAGATATGATGTCCCTGTCCTAAACAGGGCTGTTTGCTTTCAAATTATAAATACATAAAAGATTTTATGTAAACTGTGTTTTTAAAGAAACTCATACAATTTGCATATGTATTTTTTCTTATTTGGAGAAAACTGATATTTGGATGCAGTTTTTTGTTTGCATGTTATTGCCCCCACACCTAGCTATTGAACACACTGGATTATATAGATATGATTGTATTATTTAAAGGGGTCATAGGATGCCCATTTTCCACAGGTTGATATGATTCTTTAGGGTCTTAATGAAAAGTCTGTAACATAGTTTGGTTAAAATTTCTCAATGGTAGTGTAAAAAACACCTTTTTTACCCTGTCAAAAACGGCTCTTTTCAGATCAAGCCGTTTTTGTAGCATTTTCCTTTAAATGTTAATGAGCTCTGCTGACCCCGCCCCTCTCTTCCGAGCCGCTCTCAGAGAGACTGTTTACTGTAGCTGCATTCATCGTGAAACTTGCTAATTAGCACATTATTAGGAAAGGCGATT
>NW_015539816.1:19146-51138 GCF_001515605.1 Sinocyclocheilus anshuiensis | reverse complement strand
TCAAAAACAGCTCTTTTCAGATCCAAGCCGTTTTGTAGCATTTTCCTTTAAATGTTAATGAGCTCTGCTGACCCCGCCCCTCTCTTCCGAGCTGCTCTGAGAGACTGTTTACTTTAGCTGCATTCATCGTGAAACTTGCTAATTAGCACATTATTAGGAAAGGCGATTTGCAAAGAATCATTACAAAACATTATACTCACTTCTGTAGATGAGGCTGGATCACGAATGATTCGCGCGAACATAGACATTTATGTAGATCGGGGCGCATTCCCTTCAGAAACAATGTAATCCACTGCGTCTTAAGCGGCTCCGATGTCGGGAGTAAACGATGACTGCTATGTTCATTATTACATCCAACAACAGAACACCTCAATCGCTTAGGAGTCATTCTTGTCTACAACTTCTCCAGCGGTGAAACAATGGCGGACTGATGACAGCTCACTCAGGGTGGGTCTAAGGTAAGACGCCAGTCCAGTCTGTGCTGAAACACTACTGTCAATCAAACTATCGTGGGAGGGGCCCGTCTGTGTGACGTCACACAGAAAGGCATCTGAGATCAGCTCGATTTGAGAAAGGGGAAAACATTTTTATTTTTTTTAAACACCGGGTGGATTTTTATCATTATAGGGTGGTTGTGTACACACACTGCCAACACACATTTCAGTTCAAACAACTTGTAAAAGTGCATGTAGCATCCTATGACCCCTTTAAAATATTTTAAAATATCAAGATGACAGTGTGGACCAGCACATGACGGGGTGGACAAAGCAGAACACAAAATATGACAATGAAACATTTATTCAACTTCGAAAAAAAGAATATAATAATAATATAATTATATTCTCAATCACATTGATATAACCCCCCCCCATATTAATTTTAGTTTTTAGCATTAACTACAAATGAATGCTATGTCCACCGTCATGTCTATGTCCACTCTATCGAGTCTAAGTGGCCAACAGTGTGGACATTTTGAGCTTCAATTAGCATATTAGCTTACAACAAACTGTGACTAGCTAAATAGTCTGGTTGTTGAAGAGAATTTGGTATATTTAAACTAACATATTTTGAAAATACTGTTTTCTAGTAATCACTTCTGGCATATTTTATGCCGACAGGGTGGACATCTTAAGCTTTGGCAAAGCAAGAAAGCAAACTCATACGAAGAAAATTTGTCAATAAAAAAAAAACAACTTACCTCAGCCGTTGAAATTCCCGCCACTGAAGAGACAAGAAATCTGTTGTCCTGATGTCACTAAAGGGGATGGCCTTTACTTAAAGGGTCGGATTCCCCAATACAACAGGGTGGACAACCATTCAAGGGACATGAACACTTTTTTTTTTTTATTAAATAAAAATATTGTTTTTATTACCAACTGATCAATACACTCAAATTGAGTAATCTCTTATTTAACAAAATATTAATAGGAGAACAAAATTTTTAATTGTATTATTTTACTATATTCTACTCGTATACTACTATATTCTACTTCATTCAAATTTAATGAGCAGTGCATGGGACATAGCAAAATAACATGCATCCTCTTAATCTAGAAAATGTATCTAAAGAGCTAAGTAATGCTTTTGTTATAAATATAAAAACTTAGCCTAATATAACACCCTTTCATAGTCATTAATCATGGCAATGTTATCATGGAAAATTAGTTATGTACAGGACACCAAAAGGCACCCTACAGTGATATTGACCCATTTGCTACATGAATGAGGGGGTTTACTGAAGTGTGCTATTATGTCAAATGACTTTGTTTTATTGTTTTATTAATCTCAGCCATAAGTGGAATAACCAGTAAAAATATATAAAAGTATATGATTAAGACTTGAGTTCTCAGCTCTTGACTTGTAAGCAGCTACCCACAACACCCTAATGAGCTGTTCACTAATGAACTGTTTACACAGAAAATGTAGAAGCAGCACATTCTGTGGCTTTCATGCAATGGAAAAATGCATTCTGTGTGAACGGCCCATAACAACTGCTTGGCAATGCATTAGAAACCACTCAGAACACTTAAGAACCCAACGAGCAACACCCTCTCAGCAAACACAGAACATTCCCCTAACTTCACGTCAGTATACAGTTCCAGGAGAAGCAAATAATAACATTCTGGAAATGTTCTCTGTCGGTTATTTTTCTAACAAAATTAACATTACCAGAGCATTATGAGAACCAAAAACTGTTAGCTGGGCTGATAACCAATCATAACATCCCACAATTAAATCATAACACAATCCATAACCTCTGATAGAAATGCTCTGAAAGTGAATCAACAATATTGTTGATCTTCTTTGCTATTCTTATACACAACGATTTTTAATACTTTATGGATGTAGTTATCGTTGCAGTTCTTGGTGTGAACAGCCCTTCAGTTTATTTCCTGGTATTATCCAGACTGACCTTTTGGGTGTCATCTGAGCTTTCACATCCTCCCACTTTTTTTCTCATTTTGCTGGTAGGATTTAAATCACCATTAGCTTGTTTCTGGCTTAGTTCTTTAATATAAATATTATGCTCAGACCAAGAAATAAAAATCCAGCTTGTGGGTTTTAAAGATTTTTTATTTCCTCATTGTACAGTACTTCTGCTTTTGGATGTTAAACTGCATTCCTCATAATCTCTTAAGGGATTAAACTCAGAGTCTCATCTTTTCAGAGGAAGTGGCAGATGGGAAGGGTTCAAGTTTGTGGTCAGAAATATTTGTTTTGTTCGTATGAAACAACACGCTCGCAACACAATTCAATAGATACAGATAGGAACAGCCTCGAATGCTATTTAGAGACTCGATTTCTCTATGCGTTTCACATTTCATTTAGTAAAAGGATTAATCAGCAACATCATAAGGGTGACAGCAGAGGTAATGATTATCCAAATAACCAAAAAGAAAAACACTGGAAACGTTAATACTGCAATGACAAGTGAAAAAATGGTGGACGCTTGTGCTTACTAATATAAAACTCTTACGATAGTCTTGCGCACAGCACAATGTCCTTCATTTTATGCCCGTTAATATGGACACTCTACTGCATCTCATGAATAAAAATAGCTGATAGAGTATTTTCAGTTTTAAATAGTGGTTTGAACTTAAATAGCTCTCAAATACACTCTACTTAGGCTTATATTCAAATATATTTTCAATTCTGTACAGGTAAAAAAAACTATGTTAAAAAAGTATTAAAATATGAACATACACTAAAACAAATTCCGTAAAATTTACGCTAAAAAACCAGCAGCTGTGGTTGCCAGAATTTTACCGTAAAAAATACGGTAGCAACGTTTTAGGTTTTACGGTTTTAACTTAAATTTACAGTTAAATACCGTAATTTCATTAACTGATATAATGTTAATATACCAACCTATTGGAAGTACTGAATCTGTTTTGTACCTTTGTAATACACTGATAACCACCAAATGCAGGTGGTGATGAGAAAGTCACATGATGAACCAAAGCCCATCACAAGCAGCTTTTAAATAATAACATATATAGAAGGTGCACAGTGTCATTCACACAAACACTAAACACCATCATGGTAACACACATGAAACTGAAATAATGCAATAAACATTCATTTAACAACATTAGGAACATTAGGTGTAACACACAACCCTAATATACAAAACTGATAAGAAAAAACTAAGAAGAAACAGTTATTTCAACAAAAAAACATCAAATTTGAAATGTAACGCAGGGAATTCTGGGAATGTCAATTTACGGTTATTCACTGTAAATTATACGGTCTTTTTCACTTCCAAAAACGGTATACTACCGTAAAATTAATGTCCAATACAGTTTTTCACCATATATAGTAGGGGAATTTACCGTTAACCATTTAACAGGTTTTTACTGTAGCATTTTTAGTCTTTTACCGTTAAATTCACGGTCATTTTTTACAGTATTGAAAGATTATAGACAGTCTTACAAAACTGGTATAAACCAGTGCCTTTGTTAATGCCTACAGTATTCAGTGGTTGTGTTGGGTAAAGGATAACCGAACAGAGAGAAGTCCAAAATATACTTGGGCAGGAGCTCTTTGAGAAACTTCTGTGGGACAGTGCATAAGTAATAATGCAGCGTTTCTTTGGTAACGGGTTTGTACCATGTTTGGCGTTCAGGGAAACTTACATGTTGCGGCGCTCCGACATGTTCCAGCACGTAAGCGGCGTCACTCTCCAGCCTCTCGTACGAGCCTATGAAGTCATATTCTATGGCGCAGGGTTGGCACAGGTTGTAGATGGGCATCCAGTGTTCGTTCATTCGCTCCGGGTCTTCGTCGAGCAAATAACGCACAAACTCGGTGAACGTCACGTCATTGCCTGCTATTTTTTTATCCTTTGCGTAGCCTTTTCTATAGCGGCGTATGATCTCTGCACCGTATTTACGCTGATACGCCTCAATTTCGCCAAACTTGTTGCGATAGGCTGAAAGCAAGCGTGCCATCGGCTCTCGCACGAACGTGAATTTAAAATAATGCCGTAGTCGATGGCGAATCTCTTCGGGGGGAAAGTCCGAAAGAAAGACCAAATCAGCACGATGGTCCATCTTCACTTTGACATCCACGTTGGCTAGAGTGCCACTCAGCACCTTCAGCACTCGTTTCCAGTTGGAACAGGCCACTTTGGGGACGTAGCAGTAGAGGAAGTGATGCTTGTCGTTCACTAGTATGTGCTGGAGGAGAGTCTTCCTCTGCAGCGGACTGAGAGACCACACGCTGTGAGGCATGTTCTTCTGACCACACATCGATTTTATGGTGCGATTGCGGATCTCTTGTACAATCTGGGGGGAAGAGGCATATATAATTTTAGAACGATAGACAGTCAAACCAAAATTTATTCAGACACCTTCAACATTTCTCACATTATAACAGTTTATTCGCTATAGTTTAGAAAATGGTAATAAAATATGACAAGAACTCAGAGTTAAACTGTGTCAGAACAAATTAATCTTGATAATGTCAGATAACTTTGATAGAAAGGCATGTAATGAATTAGGTTGAAGAGCTGTCAGCTGTTAAATTTAAGTACACAATTAGATAATACCAATTTAGGTCAACCAATTGCCAAGCAATGCTTAATTTTGTTCAGTGTGTGGTGTAAAAAGGTCGCATTATTTAGCAATTAAAGTGTCTAAATAATTTTTGGTCCCACATTTTTATCAATTTTACTGGTAGTTCACTGTTTGAAGAATTTTTGGGTATAGTATGTCAGTTTATTTTGCTATCCTCACTTAAGTCCGGACTACACGATATTTTTGTAGGTCACGATAGTCACTGTCAGATTACACGATTTTGACTCCTAAAATCTTGTCGTGGCGTGGACAAGAAACATGTCAGACTACACGTTGCTTCCCGACCATTCATCGCGTGCCGTCTTTAACGACGCGCTTGATGTCATCGAGAAGGCGGAACTAGCGACTGACTTCCGAAAACAAGAGTGTAAACATTGCTGAAGCGCTTCTGCTATAGTTCGCCAGCATTTTTCTTTATTTGTTCTGTCGTGGTAGGCCCTCGATGACACATCATACAGGCAGGAGTACTGTTGCCACAGCTCCACGAACCTTTCCTCCATCTCATAACTCCACCTAGCAGCACCATCATCTCTCTTTCGTTTTGCCATGTTTGAAACCTGTGTATGAAAGAGCTTCTGTGCTGCTATTGGTCAACGTCACCAATGTGACAGAACTCGTCGTGGATGATGGAAAAAAAAATTAAACATGCTAGTCTTTCTGTCGTGATGCATCGCAGACGCGGAATCGGTTGTCGTCCACTATGACGCACTACACGTGCTGAAACGATGGAATCTTACGTCCCGACGCCCATTGTCGTTTACAAATCCCCACGACACCCTATGTCAAGCAAATCGTGGCAAAATCGGGCTAAAATCGTGTAGTCTGAACCGGGCATTACATAAATTAACTATAGTGTCCTGCACCCACTAATAAAAAGATATCAAATTATATCTGGTGTCTGAATAATTGTTGGTTTGCCTGTAAATACATAAAAACCCACACATAAATTTAGTTTCATGTTGTATAGACTTACTGTGAGCTACAAGGTTGTTAATGTTTTTACCTTGTTAAAAATTGCTTCATGAGATTGTAGTTTTTTCACTCAAAGCCGTTAAGTACACACATTTGTACCTTTGTCTTTTTTGTGTGTCAAATTTTCAAATATGTTTTGTTATGTTGTTATGCTATGTTTTGTTATGTTGTTGTTTTTTTGTTAAGTTTGTAATGTTGTGATTCACCCTGTAGTTGATTTGGATGATGGCTTGGTATGCTTTAACAAAGACTTGAAAATTGCTATGGGAAAAATTAATGGAGAAAAAATTCTGTCCACTGAAATAGTGGGTGAACAGGACACTGTTGCAAATCTGAGCCCTGCATGGGCAAAACTGACCAATCAGAATCAAATATTTTAGAGAAACCTGTAAAAATGGAAATGTGGTGTGCTCCAATAGTGTACCAAAATATTGGTATATTGTACAGTACAATATAGGTGACTTTACTAAAAAGGTCTCAACTCATTCAGTCTGCTCTAAATATAATTTTGTACACTACCAATAAAAAATATTTACATATAAAAATAGCAAACTATGTTTAGCTAGCACAATTTCCATAAACATCTCTCCATCGACCCAAAAGCAGATGAAACATTCAAATGTTTTACTTAACAACACAACAGAACATTTACTCTGGACATTCCACTGGATGACCAAACATCATGTGAACTTGTGCACAAAAAGTATTCTCGTAGCTTCGTATAATTGCGGTTGAACCACTGATGTCACATGGATTATTTTGCCGATCTCCTTGCTACGTTTCTGGACTTGGGAACTTTTCAGTTGCGTTGCTGTCTATGCAGGGTCAGACAGCTCTCAGATTCCATCAAAAATATCTTAATTTGTGTTCCGAAGATGAACGAAGGTCTTACAGGTTTGAAACGACATGAGGGTGAGTAATTAATGACAGAATTTTCATTTTTGGGTGAACTAACCCTTTAAGATTACTTATTTTACTCTACTGTCCAAAAGTTCAATACACAGATGGTACAGAAAGAAAGTGTAATAGCAGAGGAAAAGATGTTGAGAGGTTTTGACAAACCAAATGACTTGAGAGGATTACACATTGACTATACTAGTCAACATTTGAAGTGGATCAAAACCTTTTATCAAAGTTGTCCTAAAACTAAAACCAAAATGCGTTCTTGTCTTAGGAAAACTTTGATGAACTTTTTTGATCCACTTCAAATGTTGACTACTGTAGAGTGAGTGTCTTGAATGTTTTTTATTCCCCATAAATTGTTCTCGCTTTTCTGTCCAGGTAGCATATTCAGAGTTGTACACTAGCTGGGCAAACACCACTTGAGACACTTTAGGAGCCATTCTTTTGGATTTCAGTCTGCAAAACTTAAGTTTTCTGATCAACATACTCCTTTGACGTTTTAAAAGTGTATTTATCGTTTCGTATGAAACCTACCAAACTTATTTTTATTAAATGCCTCGCTTGAAACATGAGTTTGTGCATTATTTGTTTAAAATAATCACTTGTTTTAGATTTATAGTTATTCAAGGCAACGACATTTAAACATTAATACGTGTGGCTAAATTGTCCAAGTAATAATTGGGGACACTATTGAACTGAATTGTGGACATCCAGATGCTGTCTAGGTAGGAGGCTCACTAGGTTTTGAGACGCAGCCCGAGTTCTCATTAAAATTAATTGCTGTTCAGCCTCGCGAAACTCAAAGAAAGTCTGATGACTTCATGCAAACATATCAAAACATTTATGAGTTTCTCAAAAAACGACACAGTTTATTCTTAATCTAGCGAGCCTGTGTCTCTATTCGGCTACCTTACCTGAGACTCCACGTCCACCGCCGCGTCGCTGTTCCTCAGTCGGTATTCCACTTTCTTCCCGTTGGCGCGAGGCGGCGGAGTCTGCACGCTGTTCAGCATTCCCTTCTCTATCATGAGCAACAGGCCTCCGGATGCCACGATGACGGCGAACGTCAGCACCGAGGGAACGACGGCGGAGTGTCGGCGAACGGTGGTCGCGCTCACTGGCGGTCTGAAGTGGACCAGGGATCCGCTCGCTCGTTTAATCCCGTACTCCTTCTTTCGAGGCGGCATAGTGAATCACATGCGTACAAGAGTCCGTCTCCGTCCGGTTATTGAGGCTCAGTGACTCAAAATACCGACAGATCAGAACACGTCCATCGCTTCAGTGAAGCAGCTAACCAACTTCTGATTTGATGATGGGGGGGGGCTTTTTGAGAGAGCATGATGGGAAATGAAGTATTGAGCAAGGGGGGCGTGGACAGATTTCGGGGGAAACTTACCCTGTTCGTGATCGAGTCAGGACCAGGGTGCGAACTACGGGGGAGCTAGGGGGAGTCCTTAATAAGACATGGGCTCCCCTGAAAACGTGATTTGTGAAATTTTGGGGGGTCTCAAAAAATATTGACAATATATAGTGCTTGCATAAAGCAAGTAGTGCATACACTTGTAGCTGTTATGTATTGTAATTTTGACTTACTCATTGTAAGCTCTCTTGAGGCAAGCGCAAGACCCCCCCCCGACGTTATAAAAAAAAAATTTAACAAGTGGGCTCCCCCAAAGTCCACGGTATAGTTCGAACACTGGTCAGGACACTAGTCAAGCCGCTTTAAAATTACACAGATACATTAATCAAGGTGCTAACTAGTTCCAGCATCTCCATTGTGAGCTGCTTTGTAAACTGAACAAAAGTGCGGAAAACAAAATAACTAGAATTACCAGCTTATGCAAACGAAAAGTGAAATAAGAGAAAATGCACTCAAATAATTGTTATGCTGCATTATGAATATAGAGACGTACTAAAATGTTCTTTAGTCGTACAGTCTCTCGTGCCTTGTATCTCCTATAAAACGGTTACTAAATATTGAAAATATTTTGAGTTTTTTTTTTCTTTAATTAAAACGTAGTTTTCAAGGACCGTTCACAATAACGTTAACAGTAAGCATACAGTTTTACAAATCGTTCTCGTTCACACCAAGAATGATTTTCTGCTTATTAGGCTATAAACTTGCGCTGAAGTTATGTCGCCTGCCGCTTTAAATTCTCGAGCTTTTTGTGAACTCGAGTCGAGTTGATTTGCTGACAATGTTTTTGTGATTGAAAGTGATTGCAACTCTGTGTCGTTATTGTTATAGCTGTGGTGTGGACTCACCTATCCCCATAGACAGAATGACTATTAAAACTTTAATGTTTTCATCCTCTGTGAGAACAGGCTTCAATGGGGAGTTCCACACCACAATGATAATGATAAAGACGCAGAAGAATCACTTTCAGAGCAGTTATTTTTAACTGATGAAGAATAAAAACATCAGAATTACTATCCAACAACTTAATGTTATGGTCTATTGGTTTGGACGCTAATAAAGTTACTTATATTATTGTTACTTATGTTATAGGGGTTTATTTTTGTGAACAGACAATTATCTGTTTTATAATAAATTTATCATCACAATAAATTACAAGAAGAAAAGGAAATTAACTTTCAAAAGAATGCTTTATTTTTTTTACATATGACTCCAGGCCTTTTTTTTAATGTGTTGATACTCATCAGCATTCATGTGCATGAAAAATCAGCCACACATTTTTAGTGTTGTGGTTTTGTAGAAGTAATGAGAAAGTTCAGGCATATGCGATTCACTATACTAATGTGTTATAAAGCAATTTTAGTTTTCATGAAATCAGTAACAACAGAAACTCAAGTTGCATGTTACAAACAGGGTTCCAGTGTTAGTTATGACACAACATTACAAGCAAAACTGCACTGTAATATATGTACAATATAAGCACTCATTCTCTTTCTCTCTCACACACAGCACTTTTCTTCTCACTCTGCGTAATCTAACAATCATTCAGCTTCCTGTTTTAGTGGGACTGAGCGATACTGGAGAAGTACTCCAGCATGTCTTGAATGGTGAACTCCATAGTGATTCCAGACCCCGGGTAGCAGCGGTTTATCAGGCCCTCAAAGTGCTTGTATTGCCGAATGAACTCGTCTTGCATGGAGTGCCACACGACCTAGTGGACAGAACAAAATTCACATTAACACTCAAGAATTTCAAAAGCATTACAAATGCCATTTAATTGAGCCATTTAATGTTATTTTCCTCGTTTTATTCACCTGTAACAGATTCTCCTCTTCACACAGATGCTTATCCACCTTCTTGTAGAGGTTGTCCAGGCCTTTTTTTACCTCCTTCCCAGGGTATTCTTTAATAACCTTACGCAGTTCCTGTTTATTGAAGGCCAGTTGGTAGCTCACTTCCTCTTCACGGACACCCTGAGCTACACGAGCCTCCACTCCCTCAAAGAAGTGCTGCAAAATGGGAAGAAAATGAAAAAATGGTTCATAAACATAAAAGCTGAAGAATCCATTTACATTAACACATTTTCATTTCATTTCTAAAATTGTGATTTACACGGATGTTCTATTGTAATACTGCTCAATCCTGGTTTCCATGAAGTTTTGGCTTACATTAAGTTTCTCAAGCGGTTGGCCCAGTGAGTTGATGACGTAGGACTGCAGGTGTTCTGTGTACTTCTGCTTGGCCTCCTTCCTCTCTGCCTCCAGACAGGAGATCTTCAGGCTGGACAGTGTTGAGAAGATATGGTGGAAGTTCTCCATCATCACCACATCACGCGGAGTCTTCTGGCTCTCGTTGGCCACTTTCTCCACTACGGATATGCAAACAGAAAGAGACCAATCAGAACAAGAGTGTTGAAAACTAAAGAGAAAGCAGAACCGCAAACACTGAAAATGTACATGAAGAATTAGTTACATTCTCTATTAATGGATGGTTCGTAACAGTGTTGTTATTGGTTTTCAGTCATTCAATTAAAGCTGATATAAAATATAAATAATTAGATGACAAACTTTAAAACTTCGAAATGTTGCCGTAGTGCAATATGTTGAAGCTGAAAAACCAAAATGACTAAAACCGAAATAAAAATATTAAAACTAATAAAAACGACAAAAGCACAAAAATTACTAAAACTTAAAGAAATTAAAATGAACTAAACTGCAAATATAATATCTTGAAATAATATGTATATTTAAATAATATTTATATTTTGATATGTATATAAAAATTAATATTTGGAAAAATGCAAAATAATAATAAATAATGTGTATAAGTATAAAAAAATTATGCTATCATGCTTTCTTTCTCTTCGTGTTTAAAAAAAATTCTAAAAGCAGCATTTCAATGAATTTAGGGCTTCTTGCACATTCTAACAACTAGTGATGAATAAACAAATGTATGAGATTTTGATGCTCCTCACCGTTATTGAAGACAGCTCTGATGAGTTTGATATAGGCCTTATCCAGATCACCCCGTCTTTCTGCGTTTCGGAAAATAGCCTCAGCTAGCTTAGCAAACTCCTCAAAGCCGGTGACAAACGGCAGGATGCCCACTTTACTCTTCTTTGAAATCTTCACCTCCTCCATCTGACGAATCTGTCCAGACTAAAACAGCAACAAACACATCAGAAGATTTAAATACTGGTCTCGCCATTGATACATCAAACAATGCTTGACATGAGCTCCACTTACAATGCATTTATCAAAGTTTCTCTTGACAGTGACCAGCACGTTGCCCAGCGTCGTGCTGAGATAGGATGCGGGATCAACATTTTCGGCCGTCCAGACGTGGTGACTCATCTTTACCAGCATGTAGAGAGAGTTGAAGCTGTCGATCTTATCGCCTAAAGCTATCAGACTGTTCAGCTCCGTCTCGATGCTCTGAAAGATCTTATTCATCATCATCCGAACCATGTCCTTTCTGCAAGAGAAATGGATGCATGATCATTTTTTGTAATCTGCTTAAAAACAAAATTTGAATGAACTAAAGAGAGCTCAAGAGAACTGTCACTCACTCAGATATTGAATGTCTGTGTTCACTGGGGGGTCTGGAGTGAACCGTTCCATCGCTGTCATCCACATTCTCTCCCTAATGAGGGATTTATAATATCATTAAATCACACAAATACAATACACACACAGATCTGAGCCGTACTGTATCTGATACTCACCTGAGCTAGTGTAGGATTTTGCTGCAGCTTGAAGAACTTGCTGATAAAGTCCTGTTCAGCCAGACACAACGGCTCTAGCTCACTCAAAACCTGCTCAAAAATCTAGAAAACCACACAAAGAAGGGCCCTCAATGGGCATATGTACACTATCGTTAAAAGTGTAGGGTTAGCATGATTTAATGCTCAGCAAGGCATTTAAAATATAGCAAAAACAGTAATATTGTGAAAATCTATTTTATTACAATTTAAAATAACTATTTTCTATGTGAATATATTTAAAGTGCCCCTATTATGCCATTTTTAAGGTTGCTAATATTGTTTTATGAGTCTCCTAAAATACATGCATGCAAGGTCAAAAAACACGTTAGTTTTCTAAAAAAAAAAAAGATTTAATTTTACCTCATTTCTAAATGATTCGAATCGTAAACGACTCGTGCGAAGCAGTTCAAAGAATCAGTCTCTCTAAACCCCTCCTTTCTGTGAGCCCTCACTGCTGTGATTGGTCAGATCATGGCGCAGTCCTTTGTGATTGGTCCAGTCGTAGAGAGATTGGCTCTGGATTGGTCTACCGCGTACAGCGCGTGTCAGAAACGAAATGCTCATTGCCATGATGGAATGACAGCCCTGGAGACTTGTCACTACATAGAAAAGATGGTATCGATTGTACCTTACCAATTCGAGCCGGAGTCTGATGATGAAACGGTTGAAGTGGCTGATAGACAAGAGACTGATTCGCAAGCACGACTGGAGCAGGACGTTTCTCAGTGGTAAGTGTCAAGTGTTAACAAGTTTGTGGTACATTATAAGATGTGATAAAACAAATTTACTCTCACAGCGTAGGATACAGCGTCTTCTCGACATGATGTTAACCACACGGATGTTTTACTGTTTGTGGGCGGGCAAGTTGGCGACGTAGAACGTGGGCAGACATTATGCAAATGTGTTACTTCGTGACGTAGAGCCGTAACAGAATAAGATTCGAATTCCTGACGAATCGTTTAGGCGATTGCGAGCCGACTTTTTTTTTGATAGATAATAACTATTTATCGTGCACTGTCGGCTTCACAACTTTGCAGATAGTTTATGTTCACATCACATACAGCTACATGACACACTGCATGAAAGGTAATATTCGAAAAGGCATAATAGGGGCACTTTAAAATGGAATTTACTCCTGTGATGCCAAAGATGAACTTTCAGCAGCCATTATTCCAGTTATCAGTGTCACATGATAATTTAGAAATTTATACAAATTAATGCACGAATAAAAGTATTAAATTGACCCCAAACATTGGAACATCAGTGTTTATGATTATACTTTGGACAACAACTTTCAGTATTTAGTCACATTTAGCGGTGGTGCACCTTATCAAACCTGGTCCTGTCTGCTACGTCCAGGTCAGAGGCAGACATGTTGCCCATATCAAGCAGAGAAGACGACTGAGAGCGCCTGCTGTTGGAGCTGCTCACAGCAAGTTTATTCAGACTTGATGTGGAGCCTGTAAGCTTCCCAGAGCTTCCATGCAGGCCTGAGAGACACCATCAGAGGAGAAACCATCAGAACGTGAACTCCATATAAAACATACAAGTCAGTTGTACTTGATTTATATTAAAATCACCTCATCTATATGGCTTATTAAACTTACCTTGTAAAGTACCTGTTGATCTGAAAGGGGTCATAACAGACATGCAACCCAACTACTAAAAATCTCATACAGATCACAGAGGCTTTACGGCGTGATTAAATAATAATCTCCCCTTTAACCACTGATGCATTAACATTAAAGATTGTAATATTTGATAAACTGGTAGACATGTTTGAGGTTAGCTTTGATTGAGAAGAAGTAAATAAGGCAAGATAAAATCCATAAAAAGGTGCTTGTAACTTAAAAAATGATTGTAAACATGTTTTGCATATCCATGAAACATTGAAACTGAAGTTAAGATAATGGTTTACTGTGCTTATGAGGAAGAGAGGAAGCAAGGCATTATGGGATAGGCATGGCATGTGGCGCTGATACTTACTCTCCGTCTCCTGTTTGAGAGCACTCTCTTTCCGCGGAAGTGTGGCTGGAGGCCGGTTAGAAAGGCAGGCATCAGAGACAGAGACACGTTAGGCTTACAACATGCAGCATGGTGCCAGAGTTAAGGGTTAAAGGTCAAAGTTTTCAAATATGACATGCACTGCAGTGGCTGAATTTAGGCTTTGGGCTCTTTGGCCTTTGGAAACAAAAAGCTAATTTTATTTCATCCCGTGGAGGAAAAAGCTTTTGAAACAAGAGGAACATCTTACTAAGACCTGGAAGTGTACCAGCGTAAGCAGGGATAAATGTTTCCAATAGGGATGGGCACAAGTAACAGAGTACTTGGAAATGACAGCAGTGATCAATCACCTTTTCCCCCAACTTCAAAACATTTTACATAGATGACAGTCCTGTTGTAATTATATGCAAACATGTCAAAAATGGCCTAATATTTAAATTTTATTTAATATGATGTTGCAGTCATCAGAATTAGAATTAGTTCAATGGTGCACAATGGAATGAGAGATGTTTTTTGAAAGTACTGTTGTTGTTGTTTTTTTAACTTAACACAAAGTCTTATTTTGATGCTAATGGTGTGGGAAAAAATGCCCACACAGACAATGTTTATTTCATAAACATTAAAAAAAGTCTCTCTTTATACCATTTGCAAGCATTCTGAGAAATGTACTACACTGTTCTAATCATCCTGAAATCTTATGTATTTAGGTTTTTTTTTCCCCACAGAATATTTTGGTTGTCATGCCTCTAGTATGCATTTAATGCCATGTGTAATAATAGTACACACACTGTGGGCCTTGCAGCACATGTCAGGACATTACAATGAAAACATGTGACATTGCACACCATCATATCAGAGACAAGCAACGACTGACATCTCAATGATTTTACTAGAGAACTGTTGAATCATTTCAGTGTTTGTCATGTAGTTTAACATTAGTGTAAGAAAAAACACACACATACAGACAAAACTCAACATAGCATTCACAGGACACACAGAGACTGAAGAAACAGCATGGACAAAAATCCCTTTCCAAGAGTAGATTTCCTGATAAACAAATATATATATATATATATATATATATAAAAAAGTTTTTTTATTGAGGTCTTACCGAATTTTCCTTTCCCATCCTTACTAGTGCCTGCCATTTTGATCTTTGCCACTTCAAAGAAGTCCTTAATTTCCCGCTCATACAATCGGGTCATGTAATCCACATAGGTCTATAAAAACATAAGGGAAGATCAGCAATTTGACCAAATTTAGATTTTTTTATTTGTCAGCGTTTTTCTCATTTAGAGGATGTTAGAAAGATCACAGGAAATAACAGTGAATGAGACAGACAGAGAGAACAGGACTGGGAACCAGACACAAATCCAATCTGCCAGAGCACACACAGCAACATCCAGGCCACGTCTGCCATCACATTTGGATTTTAAAGACAGTTTAATAATAGAGGGCAGAGATAAATGCATCTAAAACATTTGGGAATCAGATTAGCACTGAGCGATGATCAGAAAAGGACTAATCGTTCTGACTAAACCCTTAAATATGGCCTTGCCCTTGGTCTAATGTTTGTAGAATAACATTAACAGTACTATCAAGTCTGATCAGAGCTAAAATTAAATATAACTCCTATTTTCCTCTACTAAGGCATTGCCATTTCAAAAGCAAAACCACTGGCTCTCAGAGGACATCAGGATATTGCAGCATTTATAGGGTACTGTGTCAGTGGTCATAAATGATAACAGGGTTTTTTTTAAGTTGTGATTACTGTTGGTGATTGTAACTGTCAAACTGTTAAAACATACAGTATAATGCTTATATAATAAAACATACAGCAATAATGGGACTGTTTGTCTTATTAAAGGTACACTATGTAACTTTTTTGTTCAAAATGTACAAAATTTATATAATGAGCATGAATCATGAATCCATCTTTTAAATGTTTGTCTTATCCTGAATCACTACTGTATGCCTTTTAATATGTGTTCATATTCACATTTACTCTGGCATTCTGATGTGTATGCAATACACTTTTTTCAAGTGGAGTATTAAATAAAGTCCCGCCCTACATTTTTTTATTAAACATCCTCTTTCACTCAAATACATAAGGGGTAAGTAAGTAAAATTGGTTGCAAACAGCAGCTATGGATATTGAGATATTGCAATATTGTAATGCTAATAATCTGCAGTGTCAGGAAAATTAAGAATGTTACAGTATTTAATAATGTTTTTGTCCTTGACTTTTGTCACACAGTTTACGATTAGAGTTTCCATTCACTTTATGACTTTATCAAGATAGAACAATTTGTACAAACGTGACTGAGTGCTTTCAAAACCTAATGGTGTCTGACATCTGTCATGATAACAATTACTGTGATATCAGCACAGTGATGGAAGTGATAAACACTCACCCTGGAAAGTCCCTCATATTTCTCTCTCTGGGTGTTCTTCAGCCACTCCATGAGTTTGGCGTATCGGAGCAGGTCTCTGTGCAGAGGGCTGTGTTTGGGTAGTGTCAGCTCAGCTGTGTGCTGGGACAGTGTGGAGCTCTGATCGTGTCCCTACACACACAAACACACAGACACACTCAGTGAGTGGAAACTCAGTATGAAAAAAGTTCACTGTCCAAGCAAGTTAATATTACGGAAAACACACACACTCATTCCCACATAGAGCTGGGTAAAAATATAGATTTTCCAAAAAAAAAAAATTAAAATTTGGCATTTTGTTTGCTTAATGACTTTTTTTTAGTAGCTGTGTTTTTACAAAAACATTTTACAAATCATATTTTACATTTGTGTTGCGAACATCTGTTCACAATCCGTATTGAATGTGATGCAAATGGTACCGCAAAATAATGGCAAAAACATCTTTCTCTTGTGCAGTCCTTGTGGGCTGAAAGCAAAAATCATCTCATTCATGGAAAAAATGAGTCTTTTAAACAGGTTCTTTTCAGTATTTCAAAAACCTAGAGGGAGCAGTGCAGTCTGATTCATGAACAAATGACTCTTATGAACTGGTTCTTTTTAGTAAATTGAAAACATACAAAACAGACACTGCAGTCTGATTCATCAGCTAATTACTTTTATGAACTAATTATTTTTAGTGAATCGAAAACACAAAGTTTGTAAAGTCTGATTCATGAACAAATGTCTCTTATGAACTGGTTCTTTTTCATAAATTGAAAACATACAGAACAGACTCTGCACTCTGATTGATTCATGAACAAATTACTTTTATAAACTAATTCTTTTTAGTGAATCAAAAACATAGTTTGGAAAGTCTGATTCATAAACAACTGACTCTTAACAACCAGTTCTTTTTTGTGAAACAGCATCATACATCGTGACCGGTGTAGTCTGATTCATGAACAAATGACTCTTATGAATTAGTTCTTTTTCGTAAATCGAAAACATATAGAACGGACACAGCAGTTTGATTCATGAAACAGCAGTTTGATTCATGAAAAAACGACTCTTACGAACCAGTTCTTTTTCGTAAATCAAAAACATATAGAACGGACACAGCAGTTTGATTCATGAACAAACGACTCTTATGAACCAGTTCTTTAGTGAATCAACAGCATACAGCGTGACCAGTGAGGTCTGATTTACAAACAAATAACTATTCTTTTCAGTTAACTAAAAACATACAGTATGATTCTAAAAAAGGTGTTAAACGAATCGGTGAATCAGACTAAAACCCTTTCCTGTATACAAGCATTAGCGGAACGAAAATATCTTTTCATATGGAGGAAATCTGTATAAACACCCAGCTCTGCTCCCACACAAACGGTCGCTGTTATATTACAGTGACGTCGAGCTCAAACAGTAATTAATCGGGCAAAAATCACCAAGCCTCACAAATCCATGAAGACTGCCACAGTAGTGCTATTCTCACAGTCAAGCAGTTCCTTCTCAATGCATCTATGAAACATACACATCATAAAAGCAAATTCTGCAGGAACTGCATGCTGACCAGGCCATTTCTTCTCACGAGCACCTCACAATTCCATCAGAGAGTGAGCAAACAAGGCAATGAAGACCCCTTTACATCTTCAGGGGACAAAATCAACAGCTACTAACACGAGAATGATGTTGGCTAGGAGGTTTATGGGGCGATCATCTTAGAAACCCTAAGATGAGAATGTCTGGATTACATCACCATGAACATGCTTAAACGGAATGTTTCCATGAAGAGAGAAGCATTGATGAGACAGTTAGGTCTAAAGAAGTGGAGTTGCGTGACTGTTAGAGTGGGCGGGTCAAACAGGGTGCTGGAGTGGGCGTACTCACAGGGAGTGACAGACAGGACGACCTATAGAACTGAGGGATGCTCATTTTGAAGTGACTGAAGTGGTTGAACTGACAGAGGAACAGAGAGCACAGTGAAGTAAAGTGATATAGAGAGACACGACTGGTGGCCAAACAGGAACACAGGAGAAAGAATCGATCAGACAGAGGCAGATAAAAGACTCAATAGAAAAGGAAAGAAAGCCTAACACTCCTCATATATGTAAGTTGTACGTGTTCTTTACCTGGAACATGTGTAATAATGTTACCTGGTGCACAAACACGTTGTTGAGGTGGTTGGTGAGACGTCGGGCAAAAGTATCTCTGAGCTCAGAAAACAGATGCTGCTGCTGCTTGACTGCCATCAGCTTCTCATGGCCTGTAACAGAACATCACACAAACAAGATTAATGCTTCTCATGCACAACTCTAAGTGCTGTTTTCACACAGTGGGTGAAGTTTGAGAGCAGTACCTGGTTTGAGCGTTACGTTCATGCACTGTGACAGAGCCTCAGAAGCATTGATGCACGCCTCGATACCCTTAGGAGAAGACAAATCTCCTTCCTGCAAAGCCTTGATGTGCCCTTTTGATAGATCCATGTAGTTCTATCATGGAAAAAATACAAAAATATTAACAGAGAGATAATTATAGACATATTAGAATTCTAATCATACCAGTAATCTTTTATTTGAGTTTTGTTTTAGTATCAAACAAAACAGTAAAGAAGCACACTCAAAACATCTTTAACTTTGTTCACCCCGGCTGAAAAGTTAATAAACAAAAATACAGAAGTTCAGATACATTTTTTTTTTTAATTATGCTACAATTAAGCAAAATACAATTAATTATATTTATAATTTAATACAGTGTTTCCCAAACGGGAGTCTGTGGAGGAATTGCAGGGGCTTTATAAAAAAAAGCTAATAATTCATTAAATAAAAAAATGTAAAATTAACATAATTTTAGAATCTTTTTTACCTTTATTTAACCAGGAAATTAAAAACTCTTGAGATTTAACATTTACAATCAAATGACTCTAAAAATACATTTAAAATCAGTTAGTGATACCAACTCTTTTAAGCATAACTTATCTTGTAATTGATTCCAATCAAATGGAGTGGCATACCTAAATGCCCATTGACCCATATTACTTTAGGGATGCTTAAAAGATAATAGTCTTGTGAGCGAAGACAATAGTACTTTACACCTTTTTTAATGATATTCTGCTGTAAATACAAAGGAAATAAACCTAAAATTATTTTATATATTAATAAGTACCAATGCTTGAGTCTACGGGATGACAACGCAATGATGGGTAAGGGCTTTTGAATTTGTGATAAACCTTAATTCTCCGTAATAAACTGAATCCAATGCCTGTAAACAATGCTTAGGTGCCTGCATGTATATGATATCACAATAATCCAACACTGACAAAAATGTAGCTGCTACCAATCTCTTCCTTGCTGCAAAAGAAAGACAATACTTGACTCTAAAAAAAGGCCCAGTTTCGACTTTAATTTTCTCACAAGGTACTGAATATGAGGCCCAAAAGAAAGAGAATCATCAATTAAAAATCCCAAGTATTTATACTTAGATACTACTTCAATCTCCAAACCTTGAAGAGTAGTAATTGAGCATGAGTTTCAAAAGTGCAGACTTTCTTTTTGTAAACATCATAAGTTTAGATTTCTCCGCATTTAAATCACTCAGTTTTAAAGTCAAAACTCAGTCAAAGTTTTAAATCACTCAGTGTATGCTGAACTGCATCAAAATCAGATTTAAGATGACTCAGAGCCTGATCCACTGTTGATGCAGAGTAAATCACCATATCATCAGCGTATAAATGAAAACTTGAATGTGCGAAATTATTCCCAATATTATTAATATATAAAATAAATAATAATGGCCCAAGGACCGATCGCTGTGGTACGCCGATATTTACATTCAGAGTACAAGAAGTGAGTCCCTCTATATTTATACATTGAGATCTATCCGATAAGTAATTAACAAACCATCCGACAGTATTTACTGATAAACCTACACTAAGTAGCCTCTGCTTGAAAATTTTATGATCTACGAAATCAAAAGCTTTGGATAAATCGATAAAAAGAGCAGCACTATGGTTTTTATTATCCAATGAAACCATTAAATCATTTGATACTTTTATAATTCCTGTGGATGTACTATGTTTTTTCCTAAAACCGGATTGGAACTCTGATAAGGCATTTTTAGAATATAGAAATTCTTTTAATTGATCATTCACAAGCGATTCCCAAACCTTTGATAAAATAGACAATTTCGAAATAGGCCTATAATTATTCAATACAGTTGGATCACCTCCTTTAAATAATGGCCGAACATAAGCAGTTTTCCAGATAGAAGGAATTTCATTTGTAGCTAAAGAAAGATTAAAAAGATAGGTTAGTGGTGGCGCAATAAAATCAGCTGCCAGCTTTAAGAAATGTAGATCCAACATTTCCACATTTCTAAAACAAATCCAAATAAAACACATATTTTATGTTTGCCTGCACTCCATGTGACCATTAACCATCATCAGAGAACTTTGAACATGCGAATGTATTGTGTAACTTAAGATCTCAGTGGTATTTCCAGTAAACATTTGAGGTCAAAGGTTCTTTTCTGACAAAAAAGTTTCCGAATCCCTTATTTTATAGTTTTCAATAAAAGATTGGAAGTGGAAGTGTTTTCAGGAATATGTATGCATGCTTATCACATGATTAAATAGTCTAGACTTATTAGACTTGTTAGTTGCAAGTCTGAGTCTACCTGAAATAAAGGTGGCAAGAGTCCACCACAGGCAACAGAGCTGCCGAGCACCTCAAGTCAGGTTGGAATTTCTGTGACAAAAAACT
This sequence comes from Sinocyclocheilus anshuiensis, assembly GCF_001515605.1. Classification (NCBI taxonomy): domain Eukaryota; kingdom Metazoa; phylum Chordata; class Actinopteri; order Cypriniformes; family Cyprinidae; genus Sinocyclocheilus; species Sinocyclocheilus anshuiensis. Next base: position 29,833 of record NW_015539816.1, on the reverse strand, counting down.
GCTATCCCAGTATTTATTGTTTAATGTTTTTAAAGGGGCAGTTACTGATGGGTCACAATGGTCGACTAGTTGTCCACCAACCTCATCAACCTGTTTAATAAGATCGACTAGTTTACCTAGAATTCTTTTGTTAATGTTGTGTTCCACTCATCACAGGAAAGTTTTCTGGGATCTATCTCTACTGTGTCCCAACATACCACAAGGAACTGGATCTCATCCAGTAGTTTGCCATTGTTGGTGTTGCTGATCTGGATGAGACGGTTGCTCTGGGAGATCTGGTCCATCTGTTCTTTCACGCTCTGCAGCATCTCCTCATAACTGAGCAACTTCCCCTCGATGTTGTCCACCTCTCCCAGAGCCCGATCCAGCAGCTGCATCAGGATGTTCACCTGCTTCTCAGAGGCCATGATGGACTGGATGTTAGCCTGAGCAGAGAAGAACAGAGATTACGATTCACAATAACAAAAATAATTATTGTTTTATCTTTGATGTGACTGTCAAACAATAAGACTACTCAATATAAACTGCTATTCCCTAATCAAACAGACTTCAATCCACATTTACCTTGACCGTTAGATAATTATTGCACTTAGTTCAATATAGATAAAGTTAATTATAAACTCCAGATGACAGGTGCAATCAATACTTTCCACTATGTCTAGTGCTAACACACCAGTGTTTTACTTCAGGAAACGATTAAACAAACTCACCCCATCTAGGACCTGTAGCTCACGGGACAGTTTCTCAGCAAAGGCCTCTGCGTTGGAAATGGCATACTCGCAGACCTCCATCATGCTCTCAATGTCCTGCTCCTCACGGGCGTTCAGCTCCTGGTAATCGTCCAGAGCATCCTCATCTCCCCCTGCAACACTCTGACTCTCTCCGCTCGGGACTGACTCTGAGAAGAAGGAAAGATACATGAAAAAAGTGCTCTTATTAACCTCAAATGTTTATTACTGTATAAGCTTGTTTATTACTGTATAAGCTACCATTAAAAAGTCTGGTGTCAGCAAGATCTTTTTTTTTTTTTTAAGAAACTACGTTATATGACAGTAAAGGCTTTTATAATCCAAATAAATGCTGTTCTTTTGAATTTTGAAAATGTAGCTTTGCCATTACATGCATAAATTACATGTTTAAATGTAATAGAAAAATTGTCAGATTATAACAGAATGACATTACATTACAACAGAAAGATTGTAACAATTTTTCACAATATTGTTTTTACTGTATTTTTGATTAAATAAATGCAGCCTTGTTGAGCATAAGAGACTTCTTTCATAAAACATAGCCAAACTTTTGAATGGTAGTGAGTGTGAGCATATGAGTATATTAACTAAACTACTCCATAAATGCAATGTAAGTAACACATGTACACAAACACAATCTAGAGAGTGAGCAGTGGGTAAATGTTCCCAGATAACTATGTGACTATGTAACTATGTAAGCAAAATGAATTAATGTGAAGAAAGAAAGACAATTAATGAGGGGGAAACAATAGCAGGAGGTGGAAACTGGAGTAGGGAAATGGAGAAGAATGAAAGATGGAAGAAAAAAACAGCGTACAAACCTTCAGCTTTAGGAAGCTCTGGCCAGTGAGAGATTTAGAGAGAACAGCAGAGATCAGGTTAAACTAAAGCATTAAAGGACACTCAAAAAGACACATTGCAGAATCCCAAAGAGCTCAGAAAAAGACAGAGAGAGAGCACTAGCCACAGGAAAACAGAAACTAGTTTGAGTTCCTACCACTGCAAATGTAATAGTTCTACATTCAAGCTTTCAGACTCTTTTCCTTACATATTAGAATTACACAGGTAGTTTAACAACATGCTATTACACTTCCACAACACCGGGGGCAGTAGTGAGCCCCACCTTCCAGCAGCTGTGGACTGACATTTACAAACTCCACTTTCTTCCGAAGGTAGCGCTGGTTCAGCTTCCAGATACACGAGATGAACGAATTCTTCTCTGCAGTGCTGCTCGCCACCCACCGATAAACCTTCTCAAAATGAAGGTCAAACTCTGGGTTCTCCTGAAGGATGGAGAAGTCCAAGATTTGCTCAGTAAATTCAGGTCGATTCCAGGTCAATAATTATTTTCACGTTACCCCAATTTCCATAAATATGTTCCATAAGTATGTTTCAATAATTTAAATACAAAACAATAAAAAAGTAAATTCGATCACTTTAAGTGCTATAAGTGAATTTAGGTATAACAACATTATTTATGCACAGTATGGTTTATTTGAGATTTGCTAAAGATTAAATTTAATAGTTTTAATAGTTATTAAATTATTAGTGTTTTTAAAGATTAATTTTAAGTGAGCCTTCAGTGACGGAAAAGGTAATCTAACATTTAAATGAAATCCATCTGGTGTAATTATTGGAAACTAAACAAAAATAAAAATGTCTTTGTTAAATAAAATAAAGTTATTATATCTAGTATAAATATTAGATGAAAAACTTAAGCATAAAAAAATGAAAATTAGAAACTGAAATAAAATAAGTTGAAGTTGAAGTACTATTACTTTTATAGTAGACCTATATAAATAATACTAAAATAACACTGTATCCGATATCATCCAATAAGCAATCTGAAACAGGTAATATTATGTATCCATAATATTTAGTAATAGTTATTTTATTACTGAGCTTTATTTCATGTCTGAATTTAATCTTTCACATATGACCTCTGACCTTATTGGCATCTTTGGCATCAACCTCTGTCAGGTCCCGTAGTTCCCACGCCATCTGTCTCTTATAGAAATCTCCTTTATCTGACTTCTTCACTTTCACCACCTTCACCTGCACTGGGCGCTCTGTAGTCACTAAAGATGATAAACAGAACTGACAGAGGTAAAATAAACAATAAAAGAGTGTTTATGGACATTCTCTGACATGGATCTGTGTCTCTGCTCTACCTGTGGCACACAGGAAACAGTTCTTTTTCTTTTTCCCTGCCTTGCAGACATTGACGATGCTCAGCAGACGCTCGTCATTGGGGGTGAAAATATCCCTCTGAAGGGCGTGCTTGATGGCAGTCATGTTTAATCCTGAAATTAAAAGCACAATTGGCTTATTGCATTTGTTTTCACTAAACAAATGTAAGCTGAAAGGGCCTTCTGCTCGTTGACGCTGTCCAAGTCATTCAAAAGTGTATTTTTTTGTATGCAACATATTTGTAAAAAATTCAGATTATAGCAGATACTTCATCTGTCAGTTTACAACAATAATCAAGTATACAAGACACAATAAGACATTACAAATTTGGCTGAAGCATGCAGGCAAACAAAGGTGTTTATTAAAATTCAAAGATCAAATTCATTCAATTTTATTAATGTAGACGTAAAGGTACATTTGCCCTTCATTCACAGAACTGTACTAGAATCTACCATGGTGATCCCATGTAAATACCACAGTATATGAATATGATAATTATTCATTAATATGACGTACATCAGAAGAATACGTTAGAAGAATACCGTCAGTTGCAGAGTAACGTTAATACTTTTCTTAAATGCAGAGTTCGTGATTTTTTTCGTGGTTCGACAATTATTTAAATTTGTTTTGTATATAGATGAAGATGTCTTTATTGTTATAGTAGCAGATTGTTTTATGAAAGGTCAGCTGACACAGTAAACAGCGCAGTGGCCTTTTCGGGAAGCTAATAAAGTAAACTGCGACGTTAGTCGAATCTTACCTTAAGTTTATCCAATTGAGCGACGAAAATGCCTTCTTTAACGTAATACTAAAATAACACTGTATCCGATATCATCCAATAAGCAATCTGAAACAGGTAATATTATGTATCCATAATATTTAGTAATAGTTATTTTATTACTGAGCTTTATTTCATGTCTGAATTTAATCTTTCACATATGACCTCTGACCTTATTGGCATCTTTGGCATCAACCTCTGTCAGGTCCCGTAGTTCCCACGCCATCTGTCTCTTATAGAAATCTCCTTTATCTGACTTCTTCACTTTCACCACCTTCACCTGCACTGGGCGCTCTGTAGTCACTAAAGATGATAAACAGAACTGACAGAGGTAAAATAAACAATAAAAGAGTGTTTATGGACATTCTCTGACATGGATCTGTGTCTCTGCTCTACCTGTGGCACACAGGAAACAGTTCTTTTTCTTTTTCCCTGCCTTGCAGACATTGACGATGCTCAGCAGACGCTCGTCATTGGGGGTGAAAATATCCCTCTGAAGGGCGTGCTTGATGGCAGTCATGTTTAATCCTGAAATTAAAAGCACAATTGGCTTATTGCATTTGTTTTCACTAAACAAATGTAAGCTGAAAGGGCCTTCTGCTCGTTGACGCTGTCCAAGTCATTCAAAAGTGTATTTTTTTGTATGCAACATATTTGTAAAAAATTCAGATTATAGCAGATACTTCATCTGTCATCTGTCAGTTTACAACAATAATCAAGTATACAAGACACAATAAGACATTACAAATTTGGCTGAAGCATGCAGGCAAACAAAGGTGTTTATTAAAATTCAAAGATCAAATTCATTCAATTTTATTAATGTAGACGTAAAGGTACATTTGCCCTTCATTCACAGAACTGTACTAGAATCTACCATGGTGATCCCATGTAAATACCACAGTATATGAATATGATAATTATTCATTAATATGACGTACATCAGAAGAATACGTTAGAAGAATACCGTCAGTTGCAGAGTAACGTTAATACTTTTCTTAAATGCAGAGTTCGTGATTTTTTTCGTGGTTCGACAATTATTTAAATTTGTTTTGTATATAGATGAAGATGTCTTTATTGTTATAGTAGCAGATTGTTTTATGAAAGGTCAGCTGACACAGTAAACAGCGCAGTGGCCTTTTCGGGAAGCTAATAAACTGCGACGTTAGTCGAATCTTACCTTAAGTTTACCCAATTGAGCGACGAAAATGCCTTCTTTAACGCTTTAACTTGTATTTGTTAAAAATAAAAGCTTTTTTTCTGAATATCACATCAGCTGTCAGGGACCCTGCCCTGAGAGCAGTGTGAACACGAAAACTGTACACTTCCTGCTTCCGGCTAGTGGTTCTACAGTAAAAGTCCCTTAATTCTATGTTGTGCATTTTCATTATTATTATGGAACCGAACAATCGCAAGCCACGATATATTTGAGAATGATTTTAATTCAGTAGATCTTGTGTGCATATAAAGATAATATAAACTGATGATCAATAATATATCAGAGCTCTAAACATAGCATCCATACAGTTTATCAGCTCTATCCGTATCTCTCAAGATAAACCCTCTCATGGCCCATGTGGGTCAAAAATGCAAACTGTAAAAAGGGAACGGACTTGTGTGTGGATGGTAACAATAAAAGTTTTCCACTTTTCAATACAGTGCATTTCAGATTTGTTTTAGAATGTATAATTTATTCACACTGGAAATGTAGGCTAACTGGTTTGGCAATAAACTGACTGAGAACTACAGAAAATAGATTGTCTTATCAGTGCCCTGATAATGCTTATAAAACCAAGATCAGCTTCTGCCGATTTTCACTCTGCTTAACAGCGTCTCAAGATGAAGTCAGAACTTCTGCTGGTGTTGGCCTTGTCTCTCTGTGTGAGCAGTAAACCCCTGTCCAAAAGGAGGACGTATAATAAGTTGCTGCTGATCTCCTTTGATGGTTTCAGGTGGGATTATGACCAAGATGCCAACACACCAAATCTGGACGAACTAGTTAAAGAAGGAGTCAAGGCAAAATACATAAATCTCCCAGCGATCACCATGACATCTCCATCACACTTTACAACTATTACTGGTAAGGCTCGACTTTCTGCTTATTTATTGGCCTGTGTGTAGTCAGAATACACACTTACAGACAAAAAAAAGAACAAAACAGAAGCTCTAACACATGTTCAAATGCCTAATTCATCCAAATACTCAGTTGGTAGCTATAATTTTGTAATGCGTACTGAATATTATGACATTTAAATCAGTGGTTCTCATATGATTTGGTCTGGTTAGACTGAGTATCACTGCATGTTTTGCATCAGTTAAAAAATAGACACTGAGAGAAACAACTCAAACTTCAAATAATTTAATTAATGATATTTTAATAATACTGAATTGTAATAATAATTTAATGAATAAAAATATATAAATGACACATTTAATACATTTTAAATAAAAAATATAACTTAGTAAAGAATATAATTATATATTATAATATTATAATGTATTGTATACATTTTAATAAAATTGTATTGTTTAATATAATTTTGAAAAAAAAAAAAAGTGCATAAATTCATGTGCAATTATATATAGTATTTAGCTCAGCTTGTGGAAAAGCTACTTGTGATTAACTTGATTTGTCATGTGGTTTTCTCTTTACCCCTTGTGTTTTGCTGGTTATCATTGTATTATAAAGGTACAAAACAGATTTTAGTACTTCAGTAGGTTGGTACTGTATATTATCATTATTCAGTAAATCAAATATATATGTTTTGTTTATTTTTTTTTTACTGAAAATGTTAGTTAAATCATTAAAACCTCCGATTTTTTATTATCAAATGCCTAATTCATCCAAATACTCAGTTGGTAGCTATAATTTTGTAATGCGTACTGAATATTATGACATTTAAATCAGTGGTTCTCATATGATTTGGTCTGGTTAGACTGAGTATCACTGCATGTTTTGCATCAGTTAAAAAATAGACACTGAGAGAAACAACTCAAACTTCAAATAATTTAATTAATGATATTTTAATAATACTGAATTGTAATAATAATTTAATGAATAAAAATATATAAATGACACATTTAATACATTTTAAATAAAAAATATAACTTAGTAAAGAATATAATTATATATTATAATATTATAATGTATTGTATACATTTTAATAAAATTGTATTGTTTAATATAATTTTGAAAAAAAAAAAAAAGTGCATAAATTCATGCACCTGCTTCACCATAGTTTACTCTGTGTTAATGTACATATTCTTGTCCAGTCTGCAATATCATGATGTTCAAAGTCTTAAGCTGTCTTCTGAGAGCTGCTGAGCACACACTTACTGGGCCAATTACCTCAGCCTCATTAAATGACATGTGCAAAATTAGCACAAGCTCCAACTTAAAGGTTATTTACATAATCAGTGTTCCTTGTTCATAAACCTTGCTCAGTGGCCAATTTACAGTGTATCGAGTCATGTATAAGAGTATTAAGAAATGTGGGTTTACATGCACGCTGCCATAACAAGTCATTTTAGTTTATTGAAATACACTATTTGACCACAGAAACATATTGGTTGATCTAACTGAATCCAGTTTTCAATGTTAAATGTATACTTATTATATATCAGTATGATTGTATCTTAATCTATGTTGTCCATAACCTGATGTTTAATGATAAAACTGGCCTGAGAGTTCCACACAAGGCAACACTGAAAATATCAGAATGGTGGGATAATGGCGCTTTGCCCCTGTGGATAACAGCCCAGAATCAGGTGAACTTACTGACATTCCCAGAATTCCTTGTATGACACTTCACATTTGGTGGCTTTTCATTGAAATAACTTTTACTTTCTTTCTTTTCTTATGAGTTATGTACATTAGTGTTTTATGTTATATCTGTTTTTTTTACCATAAATTTCACATATATTCCTTACAGTGTATGTAAATATGTCCAGTAAAAGCATTCCTCATTGTAAATTAATTAACAAATTAATACTGCTCTTCTCCAATAATGTCTCCAATATATTTCAAAGGGTCTGAAAACAGCATCTTTTCTCTACCCTGGTGGAGGAGTGAATTACAGTGGCCAAGCTGTGGATCATTTCCTGGTGGAAGATCACGGGCAACCTGATGACAATGAGACAGAGTGGCGGCAGAACATTGACACTGTGATGGGATGGTTCACCAAAGAGGAATTTGACTTTGTTACGCTTTACTATGGAGAACCAGACACCGTGGGTCACACTTTCGGCCCCGAAACTCCAGAGAGAATAAAGATCATTGAACAGATCGACTGCACTATTGGCTACCTCAGGGAGGCAATTCACAAAAATGGTTTGACTGATCATCTTAACGTCATCCTGAGCTCAGACCATGGCGTGACCACTGTTAAAATGGCCAGTGAGGTTAATGAGATAAAACTTAGCAATTACATGAGTTTATTCAATCTAGCCCACTTTGACCTGCTTGACTATGGTGGGTTTGGGATGATTACACCTAGGGAGGGCAAAGGACAGGAAGTGTATGATTCCCTGAAGAACGCACATCCCAATCTGACAGTCTATAAGCAAGAAGAGATACCAGAGCACTTTCACATACGCAAACATGAGAGAATTCAACCCATCGTCCTTCTGGCTGACCTGGGCTTCAATAGCAACTCCGTAAGTGTCTTTGAAAATAAATATCCCTCATTTTAGCCAGTTGTTTGAAAGCTCAAATAATAAAATTTTGTTGTCAAACATGCTAATTATGTCATACTAGCTTCACATTATTTAGCCAGTTTACAGTCTGTATCAGTAAAATATCAATAAATATGTCTTAAGTATACAAAACTATTCAAAAGTTTGAGATTAGTGAGATTTTGAAACAGTAAAAACAGTAATATTGTGTTTTAAAATGTAATGTATTCCTGGGATGCAAAGCTGATTTTTTTAGCATTGTTACTCCAGTCTTCAGTGTCACATGATCCTTCAATCAAATCATTCTGATATGGTCCTCAAGAAACATTTCTATTATTATCAATGTTGAAAACAGTTGTGCGGTCTAATATTTTTTTGCAGAAACCCTGATACAATTTTTTTTCAGGATTCAAAGATGATTTGAAAGTTCATATTAACAGCATTTATTTGAAATAGAAATCTTTTGGAGCATTATAAATGTCTTTGCTGTCACTTTTGATCAATTTAATGTGTACATGATGAATAAAAAGCATTAATTTCTTTAAAAAATAGTAGTGTAATTAGTAAATATTGCTTAAAGCTACATGTAAAGTGGGTGAATTTATTAAACAGTTTGTCTTCTACTCTAACTTTTTGTTTGCTGTTTGTGCAGAGGGTCATTTTGCATATCAACAAAGGAGATCATGGATTCAGTAATGAGGAAATGGATATGAAAATGATATTTCGAGCCTTTGGGCAAGACTTTCGGGACAATTTCTCTGCTGAGCCATTTGACAGTGTCAGCATCTATCCGTTGATGTGTAAGCTGTTGGGTGTAGTTCCAGAAGCAAACAATGGAAGTCTCAGTGACACCAAAGACATACTAGTGGATAACTTTGATGCTGGTAAGCATTTGAATTGACTCTCAGAAGGGTTTCACTCAAAAATGGCCTCTCCCATCAGTCTAAATGATTATTTTAACCATTTAGCTTTTTCTACCTGCTAGAATTTTAAGAAAATGTAATACCCAATTAATGACATTAACTGTTCTTTTTGGCAGGTGGGAGCAGTGGAAGAATCAAGGTGTCTGAGCCTTCTGCTACTAATGATAATTATCTTAACCTTAATTTGAAGAGATTTGCCAAAACTAACTAGCGATCAGCAAGCCCAAAATACATTTAAACTAAGAACACTACAATCACAAATGTCTATTAAACAAAGACTTCTTCCAGTGCTGAATGTGATGGTGATAACTGAACTTTTTCCTTTCATATTTATTATATAAAGTAAAATTATACAAGTTTATACTGGAAGTTTGTTTTTATTGTGCACACATTTATGAAATATAGCAAATATCAAGCATGGTCACAACAGTCAACAAATGTATTTGTGATTTGCTAAACTTCAGATTTTATTTACATGTGAGTTTTTATAAAAATCCCTTAATCCCACATATTCCACTTCCCTTTAAGTGCATTCAAAACATAAATACACATTCTTTTAAGTTTAGAGTACTGAAAAACACACACAACAGCATCAATACTGCACACAGTATAATACACAGAGGTCAACATATATATTTCGAAGCATTATATAAATTTCATGCACAAGAAATATTTAATTGAAGGGGGAATTTTAGTTTGTGTTCTTGATTACATATTACTGTATGTATATTACATAAACATGTTAAAAAAAATACAGTCTCACTGAATGCAAACAAGATTTGTTCAGGTATTTTGATCAAAATCAGCTCTGCAAACCTTTTTACATGTTATCATATTTACTGTATTATTGTTTCGTAAGCATCACATTCATGATGCTAAACTGACATACAGTGGGTACGGAAAGTATTCAGACCCCCTTAAATTTTTCACTCTTTGTTATATTGCAGCCATTTGCTAAAATCATTTAAGTTAATTTTTTTTCCTCATTAATGTACACACAGCACCCCATATTGACAGAAAAACACAGAATCGTTGACATTTTTGCAGATTTATTAAAAAAGAAAAACTGAAATATCACATGGTCCTAAGTATTCAGACCCTTTGCTCAGTATTTAGTAGAAGCACCCTTTTGATCTAATACAGCCATGAGTCTTTTTGGGAAAGATGCAACAAGTTTTTCACACCTGGATTTGGGGATCCTCTGCCATTCCTCCTTGCAGATCCTCTCCAGTTCTGTCAGGTTGGATGGTAAACGTTGGTGGACAGCCATTTTTAGGTCTCTCCAGAGATGCTCAATTGGGTTTAAGTCAGGACTCTGGCTGGGCCATTCAAGAACAGTCACAGAGTTGTTGTGAAGCCACTCCTTCGTTATTTTA
>NW_015539816.1:0-19093 GCF_001515605.1 Sinocyclocheilus anshuiensis | reverse complement strand
ATATAACAAAGAGTGAAAAATTTAAGGGGGTCTGAATACTTTCCGTACCCACTGTACATCTGCACTTTTTAAAAATATATACCAAAGGAAAGTTCTTATAAAATTTTGGTAAAAAAATAAAAGGCATTTCAGACACCTTTATCTTTTCAAACATCCCAACTGCCCTTAACTGGGATGCACTAGTTGCACATTTTTGGTACCAACTGGTACTAAAGAAGAGTACTAAAAGAGTCTTGTACTTGCTCAATGCCAGTCCACATCCTGCTCATCATCCAGCTCTACTGAGCTTTCCTCAGCTCCACTACTCTCTTCTTGCCCTCCTCTTTGTGCCTCTTTCCTCCTTGCTTCCTCCAGCATCTCCTGCCTTGCCTTAGCGGCCCGCTCCTCCTCTTCTCTTTGGCGCTGTGCTGCTGCCTTCTTCTCCTGCTCTGCGTGACTCTTCATGTGAGCGCTGCGACTCTTCACCTTATAGAACACCCTGTATATACAGACCTCATTAGAATTTATTCAAGTCAAGAAACTGCTTTACATACAGCGGGTAAAATAAGTATTGAACACATCACCATTTTTCTCAGTAAATATATTTCTAAAGGTGCTGTTGACATGAAATTTTCACCAGATGTCGGGAACAATCCAAGTAATCCATAATATCACTGTTTAGATGTTAATATATACTAGGAAATTATTATTAATGAAACAGTATTTTATTTTAAAATACTGAATTGTAATATGTGACCCTGGAGCACAAAACCAGTCTTAAGTCGCTGGGGTATATTTGTAGCAATAGCCAAAAATACATTGTATGGGTCAAAATTATTGATTTTTTCTTTTATGCCAAAAATCATTAGGATATTAAGTAAAGATCATGTTCCATGAAGATATTTTGTAAATTTCCTAATGTAAACATATTAAAACTTAATTTTTGATTAGTAATATGCATTGCTAAGAACTTCATTTGGACAACTTTAAAGGTGATTTTCTCAATATTTAGATTTTTTTTTTTTGCACCCTCAGATTCCAGATTTTCAAATAGTTGTATCTCAGCTAAATATTGTCCTATCCTAACAAACCATACATCAATAGAAAGCTTATTTATTCAGCGTTCATATGATGTATAAATCTCAATTTCGAAAAATTTCGGTTTTGTGGTCCAGGGTCACATATAATTTATTATTATAGACCATTAATTCATATTAATAGTTGTAATAATAATAATAAAAAATAACAACAACAACATGCTTATATTAAAATATATTGATATATTAAGTAATTTGGAGAAAAATCACAGCCTAGATGTTATAATATTGGGACATATTTTAATAAATTAATTGTGATGATAATATTAACACTGGGGACTTGATATTCAAATATAGAAATATTACTTTCAATATTTCAGACAAACTATATTGGAGATCAGAGATACCGAGTGTACAGTGAGCAGAATTCTTACTCTGGAACAAAACTGTTCTCAACTGTCTTTTGAAGTAAAAGCAACTAGGACAAGCTGGGATGCTTCAAATTTAATGAGTAGAAATTCAAAGACACATACTGTTATATAAACACTGACTCACCTACTGCACTTCTTGCAAGGGAAAATACCCTCTGGCTCTCCCTGACTTTTGTTGCCAGTTGAGGCCCCGTTTTTCTTCCCGGTACTGTCAGAGCGAGGCTTTGGAAGTGCAGGGGACAGAGTTTTGAAGGAGGGTTGAGGAGCTGGCATCAGGCCAGAAGACTCTTCCGCAGAGCTGTTCTTCTGGTCCTCATGAGCCACGTCTGCCCTCTCCTGGACGAATTAGTAAACACAACCACGCAATCAGATTTAGCTATTCATTCTGAACATTTAACATGCCAGGCCAGAGAAACATGATGATGTCTTTATGATGTATTCACTATATTTATATACAAACGAGAACGCCTTCAATCCAAATACTTACATTCTTAATGTTCTGAAGTGTCTTGGTCACATTTTGTAGACTGTGATCCACATTGTCTTGTGTGGCCTCCTGTTGTCTGCTATCATTTTCTTCTTCTGGTTTCACTTTAATCTTGTTAGAGATAAAAGAACAGACAAGTCTGACCAGCACTCATGTATCACAATGTGATCTGTGTTTTAGCACAGATTTTGTAAGCATTCATACAAATTTCCTTTTCAGATGTAAATGAATAATTATTAATTTACTGTACATGTGCTATTAGCTCTTTAGTCAAAACAATGTCTAAAAGCAGTAATAGCCTTTACCACAGGGATGTTATCCTCTGGCTCTAAAGGTCCATATGTATATGTGTCTTTACGGCCAACCTTTGCTTGTTTCTTATAGGTGTAGTAGAACTCCACACACTGTGCCACTGTTTTACTCCTCACCTGCCAAAATAGAAACACAATGTCACCTTAAAAAGGGGAAATTTGATTTACATTAATCTATATAAGACCAGTAAACAAAAAAGACTGTATACCAGTTTTTGCACCAAGAAGAAATCTCTCCTGTAAGTAGAAATTCCCTTGTTGAAGCATCTTTTTTCATCCACAGTCCAGCAGTCTGATCCTGCCAATATTTAAGGGACATTAGGTTCTTTCTATCCGCTATACATTACAAACATTCTGCTGCATTGCAAAACTATATCCATTTACAGTCACAGCATGCTGAATCATGTTTAATGTTTCTAAGTGAACACAGTGAGCTCTGCAATTAGATGTAAATGAATTTCTACCTGCGTAGTGGTAGTTCGCCAGATCGTGGTTCTTGGAAAAGATGGGATTCTTCATCAACATCATTTCCAGAGCTTCCTAGAGTCAAAATAGATTTGTTGTTTATCCTGAAAACATATGTGACCCTGCCTGTGAAAACCAGTTTAAAAAAAGTCTAAAAATCTAATTCTGAGATAACAAGCCTCAAAGTTTGATTTCACCTATTAATTTCATTATCATTTAAATTTTTAACATGGTCTTATTCAGTCAGTGTTAAAGATATCAAGTTTGTATTTTCACAGAATGTTCTGTACATTACTACAATCTACAATACGATTTTATGTCGAAAACAGTACATCTCAAAAAAATGACTTTAGCTGGGTTTTCACAGGCAAAGTCACATGTATATGCATCATATACAGTGTCCCCAACAAGTATTTGGACACTTTTAGATGCATACACTAATGTTCAAATGTTTGAAGTTATTATGAAAGAAATGAATACTTATTTCAGGAAGGACGCTTTAAATTGAAACTTTAAATTAAAAAGGAAACTAAAACGTTTACAATGTTACAACAGATTTCTATTTCAAATAAACGCTATTCTTTTGAACTTTCTATTCATCAAAGAATCCTGAAAAAATGTATCACATTTTCCACAAATATATTAAGCAGCACAACAGTTTTCAGAACTGATCATAATAAGAAACGTTCCCTGAGCATCAAAACAGGATATCACAATGATTTCTGAAGGATCATGTGACACTGAAGACATCTTTTGCCATCACAGGAATAAACAACATTTTAAAATATATTAAAACAGAAAACAGTTCTTTTTAATTGTAATAATGTTTCACAATATTAGTGTTTTACTGTATTTTTATTAAATAAATGCACCTTTAAGAGCACAAGAGACCTCTTCCACAAACACTACTCATACCAAACTTTTGAGTTGTAGTCTAAGTCCTTAAAGGGGTCATATGATGCTGCTAAAAAGAACATTATTTTGTGTATTTGGTGTAATGAAATGTGTTTATGCGGTTTAAAGTTCAAAAAACACATTATTTTCCATATACTGTACATTATTGTTTCTCCTCTATGTCCCGCCTTTTTGAAACGCGTCGATTTTTACAAAGCTCATCGGTCTGAAAAAGCGAGGTGTGCTGTGATTGGCCAGCTATCCAGTGCGTTGTGATTGGAACATTTGGGCGGCGTTATGCAAATCTTCCCACATAGTGAGGTAGATATGTGGGGGCGTGTTCGAACGAGCCGTTTTAGGTAGGTGTGGCTGACTCTGAACTTTTATAAAGAATATCTCTTTGGATTTGAGACTTTAGTCTTTGCAAATTTACAGCTCTTCTTTATGCACCAAGAGCTTGTAACACTCCAAAGAGAAAGGAAAAAATGAAATCACATCATATGACCCCTTTAAAAGTGTATGAATTTCATTTCATTTGACACAAAATATCAAAGCGCATTTGTGAACTAACATTTTTCCTAACTGGTGTCAATGTGATTTTTAGATGTCTTAAGTCAGACATTTTTCAGTGTGACTCAAGTGTCCAAACACTTTTTGGTACCACTGTATATTTAACTGTGCTCACCATGACATCCCCTCTGCACTCATGCAGGCAGTGCATTGCTAGCTCTGGGTTGGTTCCTCCTCCATACGCGACACTGGAGCAGACCAGGTTCATCAGATCATCAACTGGAAAATAGTGGGAATGGAAGTATGTGAGACATATGTCTATGTTATACGCAACTGGTAAACCTCAGCTATATCAATGCAGTCTAAAGATAAGTTACGTCTTGTATCCTGGGAGGGTGTAGAATCAGCCTTTGAATTATTGGGAGGGAGCCAGACCAAAGTGGCTTCATGCTGGTCCTGTAGGGCCAGTGTTCCATCCAATAGTTCAGGAATTTCTGCCTGATACCGAGAGCCGATGTTTATGCGCCTAAAATGTGCAAAAGAGAGAGAATATATTAGAATAGAGGACAGTGATTGTGATGAATAGCACTTTTTTTTTTTTTATAAATGCTCACGGTTCTAGGCTGACAGGCTTTGCTTCTCCAATCACTGAGAGTGCAGGAGGGGTGATTTCAGAACTGCCTAAAGTGCAGAAAATAAAGTCAGCAAGAGAGATATAGAAATTAATCAAAGTTCATTGTGATCAATGATGAACTACAATTCATCTACACTTGCAATTCATGAAGTAAGAATAAACACAAATAAACAAATAGTGAAAAACATAACGCTTTACATTAAGGCTTATAAGTTACCATTATTTAACACAAACTAACAGCTAATAATACAGTAATCCACAACACGTTAAAAATTTGTTAACATTATTAGTTCACGATACATTATGATTTACGATGCATTAACTAATAAACTACAGCTTTTATTCATCTAGTTTTATTTTTACATACCCTAGTGAAAAACAAATATAAAATTTGTAATAAAATAATATTTGAAATACATTTATTTCATCCTAAGTAGACTACAAATACATTTATGTATTTGTAAAAAATACCCTGCAATGCTAAATTGGAACAACTAATTTTGTACTTAATGCAGTTTAATTGTGTGTAAGTAGTGCTGAAGTCCAACTAAAGAAATACTGAAGTATATTTGATTGTGCTAATGTTGGAACTATTGCAAGTATACTTTAGGTACACTTAAAATAACTTGCATTTAAAGACCGATAGTATTCAAAGATCATACAATTCTCATCAATAGTGATATTAAAACACATTTTAGTCTTAATATTAATAAATGTGCATTGTGCACAAGTGATACTCCAAATAAAGTGTAATTAGAATTTCTAAATCAGTAAGTCTCGAGTGATATGTAATTGAAATGAAACGTATTTTGTATTTTAAATATATGACTTTTTTACTAGGGTATACTAATAGATTTTTAACATCAACTTTTATTTAAATTAAAATTAGTTAATGCATTGTGAACATGAAATAACAAATAAATAAGTGCATTTATACTGTAAATTTACATTAATGATTAATAAATGCTCTACAAATGTCCAGTTTATTGATGGTTCAGGATATCTAATTAATGTTAATTTCTTTATCTATTAATATGTATGAATAAACAAAGAGTGAAGTTAAAAAGGTTACATTAGTTAGCACAATAGTTAATATGTTAATAGTTAACTAATAATGCATTATAATAATGCCTTCTTATTATTAAAAGTTCTATTACAAACTTAATGAACTATCAATGAACAATACTGTGTTTATACTGTAAATGAACATGAAACTAGATGAATAAATGCTTAAAGAAACTATTTTTCCTTGGTAGTTTACCATAACTAATGCATTAGCAAATGTTTAGAACCTTACTGTAAATCCTTACTAATACAAAAAGTCCTTTAAAACAAAAAGATATGGAACACACTTGTAGCATGTAGCAAACTTCGAGTGGCGCTGCGGGGTGTGGATGGAGGTGGCAGGACCTGGCTGCCTGCTGCCATAGAAGAGAGGACAGCAGAGAAGTACAGCCCAGAGCCTTCTCGCACGGGTGAAAGAATGGGTGGAGGGGTGTATGGCGGGATGATACTGGCATGGTCTAGCAGGCGTACTGGGGAGCGCAGATTGCTCTGGTAGGGAGTGATGCTGGAGTAAACAGAAGGGGTGATGAATGTGCAAGGTTGAGGTATGACCAGAGGCTCGGGACGTGGGCGGCGCCTGGATTTGTCCTCTTGCCCTTTACCCTGATTCAAACAAATGGAAGAACAGATATTTTAACAACTATTTTTAAAAGCCCTAAATAGTTTGTGGAAAAAGGCATAACATTAACTTGAAAATCATTTGACAACCATTTGAGATGTTTTAAGAGCATTAACCAGCGTTACCAGGTTTCACTAAAGAAATAAGCGATATGGTCAGAAAAAATAAGCCCAATATAAGCAACCCCTAGTCTTGGGGGAGGGGCATACATATATCATGCCAACCTTATTGTAAAATGTTACTGAAATCTCTTGCGGTTTCATCAAAAGCAGCTTGTGATGGCAAAAAGATGCTGAATTAAATTACTACAAACGGCTCTAGCATAAATTACAACATTATTTTGATGGAAAAAGGGGGAAAACCAATGCATGTCAGTGGCATTTACAGACAGAAGAACATCATCACACATATTGATAAAGCTGTTTAGTCCTATAGGTGCCGATCACTAACAAGCCCAAATGCACAAAAGTATTCTGAAAAAAAGCTCCAAAAAACACAACCTCGCAACTACCCAAATCTATAAGTGACTTCTTAAATAAACAAGCCTAAAATCGCTTATAATAAGTGGATCTGGCAACACTGGCATTAACCTGTATTAACTGTATTAACCTGGATGAAGCTCTCGGATGCTGAGCTCTTTATTGAGTGCCGGCGTGCTACAATAACCGAGGGTTTATGATCAGGCTGGTTTTGTTGATGTGAAATCTCTGAGGGATGTTGAACATTATCCAGCTGTGTCCAGCTGCCCGGCACTTCCATTTGACCTTTCTGAACTGGCACCGAGACTGGGATGACTAGGGGTGCCATACCTGCTGGTCTACCAGGAGTAACGTCCTCACACTATTAAGAGAAGTTAAGAAAAAGACAGAATAAAATGTAAATGGAGAAGAGAAAAAACAAAGGATAGAGAAGCACAAATAAAAGTGTGTGTAAGCAACCGGCAGCGTTTAAGTGAGTCATAGAGCTAGTTGAGTTACTCTGTCCTAAAAACACCTTTACAGGCCAAGTTTAAAAAAAAAAATTGTTTAAACAACCATCTCAAACAAATAGAGCTGTCTCTACCCTGTTACTGTACACTGCAATATCTGAAGTCTAAGACATTTTAAAGAATAAAATCATACCAGAAACGTCTTGTTTTGTGAGGCTTGGATCAGATAGATGTTAGCAAATAGGGCTTGGTGAATCGGTCCCTCCCAAATCCAACTGAATGGATTTTGAGAGAGTGTGGAATGTGAAGGTGTGCAGACATGCAGCCGCTCACCAGACTGCTTTACAATGCTCAATAACTCCATAAACTCCACTGTACTTCATCTAGGGCTGCACGATAAATCGCATGCGATATTTAACGCGCATCTTGACAGAAAGCCGGTTCTGTAATCAGCAGTAAATCTCCATCACCTGCGTGCTTTCACATTGAGCAGCATTAACTACACAGAGCCGTTGTTCACTGACGAGCTGCGCAAAAAACCGCGCGAATAGGAACGTGGTTTTGCGCAGCTCGTCAGTGAACAACGGCTCTGTGTAGTTAATGCTGCTCAATGTGAAAGCACGCAGGTGATGGAGATTTACTGTTACTGATAAGATGCGCGTTAAATATCGCATGCGATTTATCGTGCAGCCCTATTTCATACTGTATGTGATTGGGGAAGCCTGATAGCAAACACTACTCTGAGCTGAGTTTGTACTGTAGTGTTTACTTTTATAGTTTGATTAGTTATAAAGCTGATGACACATTTCACCCAGCTTCAACTTCTTACTAGAGTCAGCAATGGAAATTTTTAGGTTTTGAATGAGCTAATTCACTACCTGGTTTAAACAACAAAAACAACTTAGGAGACCATCAAAGCAGCAAAACATTCTAGCATATATTTAATGCATGCTAACCTTTCACAAGTTTGTGGTCAGTGAAATAAATACTTCTATTTAGCAATGATACTTTTTTTAAAAGTAAAAAAACCCATTTTTTTCAAATAAATGCTGTTGTTTTAAAATTACTATGCATCAAAGAATCCTGAAAAAAAATGAATCACGGTTTACACAAAAATTTTAAGTAGCACAACCTGTAGTGTTTACTTTTATAGTTTGATTAGTTATAAAGCTGATGACACATTTCACCCAGCTTCAACTTCTTACTAGAGTCAGCAATGGAAATTTTTAGGTTTTGAATGAGCTAATTCACTACCTGGTTTAAACAACAAAAACAACTTAGGAGACCATCAAAGCAGCAAAACATTCTAGCATATATTTAATGCATGCTAACCTTTCACAAGTTTGTGGTCAGTGAAATAAATACTTCTATTTAGCAATGATACTTTTTTTAAAAGTAAAAAAAACCATTTTTTTCAAATAAATGCTGTTGTTTTAAAATTACTATGCATCAAAGAATCCTGAAAAAAAATGTATCACGGTTTACACAAAAATATTAAGTAGCACAACTGTTTTTTTAACATTGATAATAACAGAAAATGTTTCCTGAGCACCATATCAGCATATTATTTCCAGCCCAGTATGTTCTAATATGTTACAATTAATATTAAAACAGATTTCTGCTATTCCATTGTTGTAAAAATAGGCTTCAAACGGATTTCCAAAAGAAACAAGCTCACCCTTGCTGGCAAAAGCTCCATCTCTGAAGCCTTTTGAGCAAGAGTCTCAAGGTTGATCTCCTTTGAGGCCCTCCGTTGTCTCGGAGTGCTTTGGATGACCCCCACTGCGGGTCCGTGGACTCCACCAACTCCTCCATTCTGAGCAGAAACCTTGTCCTTGGATGTCTGGTTGCCTTGAGGAGAGACTCCATCTTTGGAAAGCCGTCGAGAGCGGCGAGGGAGGACCTGACGTTTGGTTTGGGTCTCTCGGAGTTCTGGAGTGGCCTCTGCAGGACCCGATTTCTGATAATCTGCTCCCTGAGGGATAGGATGTTGTGTTTGAGGGATGGTGAGCTGGGTCTGACTTGAATCTGTTTTCACCTGAGTACTGGCTAGATCCTGTGACTCAATTTCTTGTTCGATTCGCTGCTTTTCTATAGGCTCTGGGTGTTGAAAACCTTGAGCATGCTGTTGCAGTTGCTGCTGCATCTGTTGCAGCTGGTATTGCTGTTGCATTTGAAGCAGCCGCTGCTGCTGTTGCATTTGATGCTGCTGCTGTTGTTGTTGTTGCTGCTGCTGCAACTGACGCATTTGTTGCAGCTGTTGCATCTGGTGCTGGCGATGCAGCTGCTGCAACTGCAAGAGCTGCTGTTGCGATTTCTGCTTCTCGTTATAATTCATATTTAAAGATGCATTGTTGCCTTGGAAGACTTGTTGGAAACCAGGCGCCTGTGGTTGCTTGGTAGGTCCGAATGCCAACTGGAAGGGTTGCAGAGTAGAGTCAGACATATCGTGATGCATTCCCTGAGGCTGATACTGGAGGTCTGCAGGTCTGTGACCTTGTTGGAGCGCCTGATATTGAGCATGATGCATGGCTGCCATCGTGTGATGGTCCCAATCCTCCCCGGGAATGTGAGCGGTGTCTGTGTAGGACTGTGAGAAACTTGGTGAATGCTTCTCCAACTTTATAGCCTCCATTTCATGCCCTTTGTGAAAGGCTCTTGGATCATCCATACCACCTAGAGAAGGTCCAAAATTCTGTGACCACTTATTCAGGTTCGGGACGCCCTGAAACCAAGTCGCAGTCTGCATTGGGTTTTGAGGCGTCCACTTTACTGGTCCCGATTGCTGAAAATGGCCCCGGACCTGATATGCTTTATCAGATTTGTAAACGCTCTGGACTTCAGGGCTAGAATCCACCAAAATCTCTGGGCTGCTGTGAGTTTGCTCCAAAGAGGGAGCGCCTACGTTGTAGAACAGATCTCCTGAATGCTGCATTGTTTCACCAATGGCTTCAACATTCTGCTTGCTAATAGTGTTTAAGGTTCCTCTCTGGTGTGGAGAAAGACTCATGGCAATTGTGTGAAACTATAAGACAAGTAAAAACCTGGGGCATTCAACACTTCAGTTTTAAGTAAGCCTATGACAAGGCTGGATGAAAAAATAAAATGTTTTACAGAGCAGAGCACATGCAAAATTTTGTGAGGTCTAGGAGCCCCACCTCCCTTCTTGCTTCTAAACTGCAGTATAAAGGTGGTGTAAATATTTAAGAACTCAGTCATTCCTCAGTCACAGAAAATGTTCTAAAAAGGAGAAAAAGACAAAAAGTAAGGTTTTAAACAATCACAATAGGGGTATATTGATGTCTGTATTATATGCAAAATAAACAAAAAGACAACAAAATGTAAAAGTAAAATAGGACAATGACATGACACGTATTTTAATTTGTCTCTATGTAATAATTTATTCAAAAATACATAAAAAATTTATCTTATGCATACAATAACTTGCATACACATCTTCTATGATGTACAGAGCCCCTAAAGGGACAAAGTATGAGATTTAAGGAAAAATTATATTTCAATATTTTTGTGCAACATTGCAAAACATTTGAAGTTCCCCCAAGAAACATAGCGGATGAACACAGTTTCTAGGGGCACAAAACTGCAAATGCAGAAGCACTGAAATATAATTTTTAAATCTCACTTTTTTCATCATTACATTCCCTTAGGGGCTCCATAATGATGATTTTAGTTTCTGAATTAAAATTAATTTTAATATTTATGGGGGGCATAAAGTTCAAGATGTTAGGGTAAAACAACTGTCCAGATATTAGAATGAAGAGCATCATTAAAAGCGTGAAAACTTGAGTAGGTTCACACAAACCTTTATTTTTTATTATAAACAAAACTTATAAAGTAAAAAAAAACTCAGTCTCATCAGGAAACCAACATCCTAAAACTAAAAAAAAAAAAAAAAAGCAGGTTATAATAAGGTATACAAGTCATTAAATTAAACTTTTCTTAAAAATAAAACAAAAAGAGTACATATGTATAAACTTATTTATCATGGATGCTCTTATTTGTAAACCAGAATGTAATTGCTGGCACCTAAATAATCGAATCAAATCTTTACAGCTACACAACAGTTCAAATGAATTATTAATAGAAAGAGTTGTCAAGTAAACTTCAGATCACCAATAAGAAAACGGGCCATAGCATGTCAAACCTGAGTCAGACAATGACAGGAAACTAAATGCAAATAATTCCTTGCGCATCATTAATGAATGGCTGTTTGGTAAGACCTGTGCGTAGAGAAGGAACATAGTGGCCTAAAACCAGGAAACTTGACAAACACAAATGCAGAAGGCAAGAGCAGACAGAACGGGAGGGGCATGAAAAGTGCAATGCAAGACAACAAGAATTACAGGAAGTGAAGAGGGAAAAGGGAGAGAGAGATGGGGAAAGAATACAGGAGAGAGAGAACAAGCAGAACTACTTTTCAGCCCGTTGGTGACCCCTCCCAAACTAGCAACTACTGTGAAAACATTTGTTATATAAAAAAGATATGTAGAATCAATGCTGCATATCAAAGCAAACGGCAGTACTTACTTCCCTGTAAGACGACATCTTCATATTTGTGCAATTTGCGTTTCTTGGTTTATTGAACGACAGGTCGTGTATGAAAACAGATTAAAACTGCAGCGTACTTACACTGTAGCAATATGATATTGACGTCCTCCTTCCTTACTTGTCAAGTTCGGGTGACAGCACCTTACAAAACTGTTCCAACCCTGGGCAAAGTCAACAGCGTGCATGACCAATATACACACTACGAACAATGCGGTCTGTCGTAATCTCCTAGACGTAAGTGCGCACATTTGATACGCTAAAATACCATGTCACAATGCATCGAGAGGCCTTTCCAACATGTAGGCTGACAGATTTAACAACTTTTGGTATCCGAACTCATTTGAACTCTTCAGCTGTAGACACCAAACCTGTTTTCCTGTTTACATTCTGCTGTTTAAGCGCAATTTTACCGATACTGTTTGCAGGACGTGCCGAGTTCGAGGATCCTCTTGAAAAATAATCAATCCATCAAAGTTATTTATCAACACAACAGTTCGTACTGACGCAGCCAATCAGCGCGTTTCGGATTGAAGGCGAGGCGATACAAGGCGCAAAAGCGCACGCTGTGATTGGACGGAAGGAACTTCTCGCGCACTGCTGGAATGTGTAATATTTAATTAGTGAAACCAAGTGAAACAGGAGACCTTTATATTTCCATATCACTTTCACTTTTTATGACTTCGAGATGTATTGCATGATGTGTTGACAGTGTCATTACATTCATGTTAAAAATGCATGTTGACATGCAAAAAAACCAACAACAACAACAACAACAAAACATCTTGGTTCTCTATATAATGTTGAACGTATAAATGTAATCCATCAAGCTCTCTACCACACAAATGTACCAAATTCAAGCAATGAGAAAGAAACTTCAGGTAAACAGCGTCACCTTGTGTGCCTAACTTAATACACTGACATGTGGCAAGTCATTTTAACATTAAATCCTTAAACCTAAATACTAGTTTGTATTTTTCTTAACTAGTCAAGTATAATTAAATACTAGTCACTATTTGAACAAGTACAACCATCTAATAAAAAAGATCTAGTATCTAATGAATAAGTAATGGAATAGTAGTAATTAAAATAAGTGCTAGTAGCAAACAAATATATAGTATGATTTAAATTATATGTTATGGCTTGCCACAACATGTATATTGAATAAAACTATTAATCTTATTTTACATTATTTCTTTAAGTGGGCGAATCATTTTAGTTAATTTTCATGCTTCATTTTCATTCCCTGAAGTCTCTTGTGAAGATCGGACCATAATGGACCCTTTTCACATTTCGTCGTCATAGTTGGGAGAGCAGTGAATGAGAGAGTACCACAAATATATATATATATTTTTTGCATTCCTATTTGCTCAAATAGTAAATTAATAAATCCATGATGGTGTTTTCATGACTTTTTAAAAAAAGGGAAAATTGAGAGAGACTGATAATGGCATTCTGAAGAGAGAACAATGTCAAATTTACCATCCCTCCCGGAGACGCTGCATTAGAAATACCCTCGCATTAGCGTTAACTAGTTTTTTTTTTTTTGTAATTTGATGCAAAGGTGATACAAAGTATAGTGTTATAAATTTAGATACATTTTTTTTTTTAATTATTTATGATGCTGACAGTTGAAATGCATCATTACAGTCTTGAGAAAAGCATCTATGAATTACATCATTTGTAAGACCTGGACAAACTTGCAGTCTAGAGACAAAACGTGTTAGTGAACAAAAATATGCTGACCAACTAAATTAGTTTTTGTTCATAACAAGAAAACAAGGGGCGGACTTGTAAACAACTTTTTTTTTGAACGAATTGGAGTAAAAGATTCAATGACTCGCTGTCCCTGATAACATACAAAAGAAACTCGACGCCACCTACTGGTATGCTAAAGGGTCAGAGAATAAATCTGAACGAATCTTTTAGGTCAACGGGTTCAAAGGAATCGAGTCATTGAAGTGATTCCAACGCCGCACAAATATAACCCAACAAACATTTGGAACGAATAAATCTTTTATAAGAATTAACTGTATAATATCCTGAATTAAATAAAGGTTTTCAGCTAAAATCTATTTATGTAATACTGTAAAGTAAAATATATCCGTTTTATTATTATTTATTTTACCAACAAGTCAGGAAACAAACACATCGTAGTCGAACACATTGTAGTTAACGTTATACATAATTTTTCTCAAATTACTGTGTTGTTCTGATTGCTTGGCTGCTCATATATGATTCATATATCGTATTAAGACAGAAGATCAGTGCACCTCTACTTTGAAAATCTGCGGAAATAACGCGTCAGCTGGTGTGTCACATGATCTCCATCATGTGATTTGCATACAGGGGAACAACCTGTTTAGATAGCTGTACTCTTCATCAGCATAATATTCAGAAATCGATTAACGTCAAGGCTTTTAAAGGGAAATGCAGAAGAGAAGAAGTGATTATATCAAGATTAAGACTTGGACATACTGGTTTAAAATCAACCCTGTTTTTAATGGGAAAATGCATATCAGATAATTGTGATGACTGTAATGTTCCAGAAAATGTGGAGCATATCATTATGAGGTGTAAAAAATATAATGCAGAAAGGAGGATCTTGCAAGATAAAGATATATGAGTTGGAACAAGAATGGAGTTTGAAGGGGATTTTGGGGGAAGATGAGAAAATGTGGAAATGTAGCAAGGCTCTCTTTAATTTTCTTAAAGATACAGGGTTAGGGCACAGCATATAGGAAATGGGAATTTTTTTTATTTTTTTATTTTTTATAACCATGCTAAGTACATGAAGCCCTGAAGAGAGAGAGAGAGAGAGAGAGAGAGAGAGAGAGAGAGAGAGAGAGAGAGAGAGAGAGAGAGAGAGAGATAGAGAGAGAGATAGAGAGAGAGAGAGAGAGAGAGAGAGAGCGCCTCTTCATCAGCAAGAAAGACACATCTGAAGACAGTTTGGGAGTCTGATGTTCGCGGCCACTCAGTCCCACACTCACCATGGCTTGGACAAAATATCAGCTCTTTCTCGCCGCTATGATGCTCATCACAGGCTCTATTAACACACTATCCGCAAAGTAAGTAACTTAGCACGCACGCGCTAGATGGTGTTTGTTTACATGCGATTATTGCTTACTTTTATTAGTTGCCCGAACTTCTGCCTCTACTAATAGGGTAGACAAGGGTGCTTTCACGTTTTCTTTTACAAAACTGTACGCCGTGTCCTTATTATTTTGTGGAGGCGTTTAATTTTATTATCTCAAAAGGAGAATTTGGACATGTTTTTTTGTTAAATAATGTGAGCAAAAATTAGATGAAAGAAAGGTGATCATCATTTTCCCTTTGCCTTTCAGTACTAATGTATGCACTTAATATATACAGACGAAGATGAAAATCGAACATTTCAGGACAAGATGATTAGACGACTCACGTGCAGTTGTGATGATCCGACGTGTCTTGACATGTTGATGCTGCAAAATCAGCAATTCTGCCACCAAAACCCTTGTGACTATTAGTCAATAGTGCAATCGCAGCAGTAAACATCTTACAATCAGAATTATGTAGTCCATTTTGACAAGATGTCTGCTGCAAATACTGTTAAGTAACTTGTAAATTGATACAGCTTTGTATCTAAAACAGAAGCTTGATGTTTCTAGGCAGACGGTATTTGATACCACACTTCACCCAGGGTCTGCTGAAAAACTGACACTCATGTTGATGATGATGCATCTCTGTTTTAACACTTCATTATATGTACACTTGGTTTTTACAGTGCCATAATCTCTATTCACTATTTACAGTGCCATAATCACTATTCTATTTATAACCATTTTTTTTCTAAAATCAATCAAGTCAAATGGTTTAAGTTAAATCTAAAGAAAGAGTTGTTAAAGTCTTTTCTTCATCATGAGGCTTTATGTCAGTCACACATTGTCATTTCATGATTGTAAAAATGGCATTAGTGTACCATGTGCATAGTTACTTATTAAACTTACAGTGACTGGCAGCTGGAAGACAGATTTTAAATTTTTAATATCATAGTTTTTAGTGTGTAGTGTGAATGGATAAAGAGAAAATCTCATTACAAATACAATACAAATATAACAAGCTTCCTGATCATGTCCAGTAGCCATTACTGTTTGGACAAAAGATTTGTGCGCAGTCCCAAACTTAAGCTATCTTTGAGTCAGTGTTTGCTATGAGTGCCTTATTTATTGTTATACTGCATATTAATACACATTAAGTCTGATGAATTGTAATATTGGAAAATGACACGTTTAATGACCTGAATCTGTTCATCTCCTAGATGGGCTGATATGTTCTCTGCACCTGGATGTTATGGTTCCCCAAATCATGCCTTCTCCCACCCTTTTGTACAGGTAATGATTTTCATCAATCCTCAAGATAACAACACACCATTCACATCAAACTTCCCTCTCATCACATTGTTTTCAGTACCTCTAAGAAAACAGAGAACTGAAAGTGTTATTTATGTTTTGGCAAAGTGAGAACTGGTCGGCTCTGTGTCCTTCTCTTCACATCACTTGTCCCCATCTCTGTTACTTTTCCTGCATGCATCTTAATATTTCTTCACCACACACCTCCTCCTCTCACCTTTCCAGGCCGTGGGAATGTTTTTGGGAGAGTTGTCCTGTCTGGTGGTGTTCCACATTCTCCTTTGTCATGATCGGCACAAACCTGAGCCCACGATGGATCCGGGCCAAAGTTTCAACCCCCTACTTTTCCTCCCCCCTGCCCTTTGTGACATGTTGGGAACATCCATCATGTATGTTGGTGAGTATCCAACATGTGAAGTATATTGTGTCCATAGTCTTTAGTTCTTAAAGGGTAGGTTCACTGATTTACAACCAGCCTTGTATCGTTACAGTGACAGCACTATAAGTAAATTAACAATGTGTATTATCTTACTATATATAGACAAGTTTCGATTTATAATAGCTGAAACATCCATTCTTTTTATTCTTGGATTGGCTTAAACAGGATCTGTACTTGTGTTTTCTTTCTCTAGCACTGAACATGACCAGTGCCTCCAGTTTCCAGATGCTGCGAGGAGCTGTGATCATCTTCACTGGACTGTTGTCTGTAGCGTTCTTAGGACGGCGGCTGCAGCCCAGCCAGTGGATTGGGATCCTAGTCACCATCATTGGTCTGGTGGTGGTTGGCCTGGCTGATTTTCTGAGTGGCCATGGGGATGACTCCCGTAAGCTCAGTGAGGTTATCACAGGTCAGTAGTTACCTGCTGCTGAATGGTTTTAATCATACATAATGATTATTTGCCTTTTACAAATCAGAAATCTTCTCGTAGGCTGGATATCAGGATTTTTTTCTTTATTTGATTATATCTTGCAACTTTATCTGACTGGACTGATTTTATGTTGATCTTGTCTTATAGGGGACCTTTTGATCATCATGGCACAGATTATTGTTGCAGTCCAGATGGTCCTGGAGGAGAAGTTTGTTTACAAGCACAATGTGCATCCACTGAAGGCTGTTGGGACTGAAGGTAAAGTTTTTAATGTAGTGACATATAAAGCCAATGACTAGTTTGGTCTAAGTATATTAATGCTATGTATTAATAATGTTGTCATAATGATAATGATAGGAATTTATCTTATGTCACACACTACAGTTTAAAAGTTTCAGGCCAGTAAGATTTTTTTTAATGTTTTTGAAAGAAGTCTCCAATACTTGCTAAGGCTGTGTTTATTTGATCAAAAATACAGCAAAAACAGTAATATTGTGAAATATAATTAAAAAAATTTAATATTTTAAAATGTAATTTATTCTTGTGACAGTAAAGCTGAATTTCAGAAGCCATTACACCAGTCTTCTGTATCACATGACCCTTCAGAAATTATTCTGATATTCTGATTTAGTGCTCAATAAATGTTTCTTATTATCAGTGCTGTTTTTGTGGAAACCATGATACTTTCTTTTTTTAGTTGAATAGAAAGTTCAAAAGAACAACATTTATTTATTTAGTCTTTATTATGTATGATCAATTACTAGAAAAGTCTTAACTGCTAAAAAGATTAAATCAGCAAAAAATCAAAGGTAGTATAGATTAATGAAACAAACAATGCTGATTCGCTTAGAACCAAATGTTGTCATTACCATAAGTGTTTGCTAGACCCCATTTAGGAGACCTTAATTTTTCAACGTAGCCCCCATAAAAGTCTGTGATTAACTTATCTGTCAATGCCTTTACAAATGACTGATTATATTTTCTGACTTGAAGCAGCGTCTGCATATCTGAGGTTATTTTACTCTCAATCCTCCCCATTCAATGCGGCCAAATATGCCTTTGTTAATGATGATCATCATTAACATCTACTGACAAACAGGCAATTTTGATTATTAAAAAAAAAATGTTTTATCAGTTTAGCAACACTTCTGTGACTGGTCTATTTCCCAGTGGCTTAGTTGTCTTCTCTTTATTAGGTTTTTTCGGATTTGTCATCCTCACTTTGCTCCTCATCCCAATGTTCTACATCCATGTGGGAAGTTTTGCTGACAACCCACGGCAGGTCCTTGAAGACGCATTGGACGCATTCTGTCAGATTGGCCATAAGCCCC
Source organism: Sinocyclocheilus anshuiensis (assembly GCF_001515605.1). NCBI lineage: Eukaryota > Metazoa > Chordata > Actinopteri > Cypriniformes > Cyprinidae > Sinocyclocheilus > Sinocyclocheilus anshuiensis. The sequence goes on along the minus strand of NW_015539816.1, from coordinate 576 downwards.
TTATTTTACTGGCACTGCTGGGCAACACCGTGAGCATCGCCTTCTTTAACTTCGCCGGCATCAGCGTCACCAAGGAAATAAGTGCCACTACTCGCATGGTGCTGGACAGTCTGCGTACTGTGGTCATCTGGGTCATGAGTTTACTGCTGGGTTGGGAGGTATTCCACGGCCTACAGATTTTAGGCTTCATCATCCTACTCGTGGGTACAGCACTATACAATGGACTCCACAAGCCCTTGATGGCCAAACTACCCTGCTGCCCTAGAGAGCAGAGAGCAGAAGAGGCAGAAGCCCCAGAGAGAGAAAGACTGCTTGGTGCAGGAAAAGCTGCAAATGAGAGCTAATATTGGACTTTGAACAAAATGCTGCCCACAAAGCATTTCATTTTTAGTTTTAACTGTTATTTCCATTTTAAGAAGGAATCACATTTTTGTATTTTTGTTTTAGAGTTTGATTCAACACATGGGAACCATCACTACTTATTGCCTACAGCCATTTTTGTGGGCATGTCTCAACTGTTTAAAAAAAGGACAGTTGTGCTTAGATTTTAAAATGGTTGAATGCACATTTTTACTT
>NW_015539815.1:527-1642 GCF_001515605.1 Sinocyclocheilus anshuiensis | reverse complement strand
ATTATCCTGGCTGGTGACTGCAGTGACTGTGATGAATCCCTGATAATAACCACAAAATATTTCACAATTTTAGAAGATTAAATTAATCTATGTGAGGTTAATTCTCAGGAAGCCATTTGTGTTCTATGCGTCTTCCCATGACTTGGGATTTTATTTTTAAATAAAATAAATTGTGTTATATTTAAATTATACAGAATTTTAATGACGTGTCATTTTTGTATCATATTTATTATTTTTCTTTTAAATACAATTATTTCAGCTAACATTCTTTAAACTCGTATATATTGTCTATTTATTTAGTAGTAGTAGCTGGGACACATCCCCTTATTGTGGTCCCCAAATATCTGGTAGAAAAAGTTTCAGCAGTAACCTTTTTAACCCTCAAGCATCCTTCATACAGCATCCCTTAATTGGTCCTTCCTGGACAAATGTGGGCACGAAGGTCTCATGTGTGATCCAAATTTATATTTTTAAATAAATGTGATATCACTGTCTTCAATAAAATAAAAACTTTTTCAATTTATGCTTTTTTTTGTGATTTTTGGTGTTTTTTTATTTTTATTTATTTACATGTAAAAGTACCATATTTTATGTAAAATATACTTATTGTTATGTTATATTTAATATGGTTTTACTTCAGAATTCAATCAATCAATCAATCAATCAATCCAGTAAGTTCAGACAGCCAAAACCTAAGAATTTGGTGACTTTGGTGACATCTGGTGACATATCATGACATAAAAATATCAAAAATATCAATAGTCACTATATGGCTGTAGTACTCAATAGCTGCATATAGGCTGAAATCAATAAACCATTGTTGTAACGAACTTAACTTCTTAAGTTTTAGATTTTATCACAAGTTAAAATTGTAGAAATTGTTTAAAAAACATTTGTGTTGGGCGAGACTATACAAAGACGGAAGACAGAGTAATCATTTATTTCTAAAAAACAAACAAAAAAAACATCAAATTTCAGTAACTCGAAAAAGTAAAATGAGTAAGAATAAACAATAATATTCACAAGTAGCATGTTTCAGACATGTTGTGTTTGGAAGCATAAACAAATCTTGCAGTAGGACTTTGATCTGGCTTTGAAGTTGTGTATGTGTGTGG
>NW_015539815.1:0-435 GCF_001515605.1 Sinocyclocheilus anshuiensis | reverse complement strand
TGTGTGTGTGTGTGTGTGTGTGTGTGTGTGTGTGTGTGCACGCACAGTGACTGATTGGCACAAAAGTCATTGGCTCATTCAATTCTTTGGTTTTGTATGCGAGTGATTGTTTTTATTCGACAAAATAAAAAATTAATTTTGTGTTGCGTAGAATGTGTTAAAGGCACATTCTACGCTTTGTAAATGGGTGCGTGTGTTTGTGTGTGTGTTTGCCACATTGAGAATGTTGTATAGGTGCACCCCTTCATTTATATGTATGTATGATCTGCATTGTGTTGGATTTATTTATTTTTATTGGACAAATCATGCTCTGAATTATAGTATTTCCCATTCATTTCCTAAGGGTTCCCACTTTTGTGTGACAAATTAAGAAGTAATTAAGAACTTTGCTGAATCTAGTCCTTTGTGTGAGTGAGTGTGTGTGTGTGTGTGTGT
>NW_015539814.1:2285-4554 GCF_001515605.1 Sinocyclocheilus anshuiensis | reverse complement strand
GGTGTGTCTGTCTGAGTGTGTGTGTGTGTGTGTGTGTGTGTGTGTTTTTTGTTGTAATTTCCCATTTTTAGTCTAATTTCTGTTTTATTCTGTTCTGTTGTGTTCTGTAACCATTTTATTGAATTAATTAATTTATAATATTCTATTGAGTTATTAAATTAAATATACAGTATGATAAATCAGACAATATTATATTTAATTTAATTTCTTTTCAGCAAAAATTCTGTTTTATTCCATAACTATTCTACTGAAATTCTATTCTGTATTTTATTGAGTTGATATTGAGTTCTATTACATATTTTGAGTTTGTTGATATTAGGTAACCTTATATTTTAGATTATTTCTTTTTTGCATCTATTTGAATTTCTATTGAATTTCCATTGTGCCATTTGTAAAGTTGAATTTCTGTTGTATTCTGTTGTGTGTCGAGTTCATGAATCTGTTGAGTGCTAGCGTAGCTCATTAGCCGTGATGCGTCTGATGCTAATGACGCACAGATCCATGATCTGATCGCTGATGTCATGTGATCAAGCAGAAGCGGTTGCTAGGCGACTGCTGTGTTAATGACACTGCTGCTGCTTAATTAAGATCTGCGGCTCTTGTGGTGTTCTGATGTGTCACATTGGTTGTGTAAGGCTGAGAGTTTGTTGTGTTGATCAGTGAACTGGACATGTTTCATCTGCTGCTGATCTCTGCAAACGCTCGTTATTCTAATGACTGCAGCGCTCGTTAAGACTTTCTTTCTTCTCTCATTTACTTCATCACAGAATTCAGTCTCTGGAAAACCTGGATATATGAGAGAGTGTGATTACTAGAGCTGGGAAAGAAATTAATCAAATCTGACAGAAACGTATGGAAATTAATTTAACAAAATCTGACAAAATGTGTGGAAATTAATTAATTGATCAAATCTGACAAATTGTGTGGAAATTAATACAATCTGTCCAAAAGTTATGGGAATTATTAAAGTCATTAAATCTGACAAACATATGGAAATTAATTAAAGTCTGACAGAATGTGTAAAAAAAAAAATATATATATATATAATCTGATAAAATGCATGAAATTAATTAATTAATGAAATCTAATTGTTAAAAAAATTAAGAAATTAACAAAAGTCACAGAATTGAATAAAGTCTGGAAAAGTCGTGGGAATTATTAAAATATTACAGTCACTGAAATTAATGAAATCTGAAACAGTCCTGAAAATGAATAAAATGAGTTCAACTCATTGAAGTGTGTGTGTGTGTGTGTGTGTCAAGTTATGGAAATTAACTCAAATCTGACAAAATGTATGGAAATGAATTAATTAACAAAACCTAATTAATAAAAAAAACAAAATCTGGAAAAGTCATGGGAATGATTAAAATCCTAAAGTCACTGAAATGAATGAAAAGTGAACCAGTCCTGTAGAAGAATCAGCTGAAGAATGAAACTCGCTGAGGTTAGTGTGTGTGAGTCTCAGGTGAGTCATCATGAATTACCTGCGCAGGCGTCTGTCGGACAGCAGCTCTCCAGCGGCCCCGGCCCCGGGCCCCGGTGAAGACGGCTCAGATCGCCAGCGCCGTTCAGGCCAAAGCCTCCGCGCTAAACCCAGCGTACGCAAACCCAAAGTCCTGCTGGTCATCGATGAGCCGCACACAGACTGGTGAGAGACTCATTTACACTGACGCTGAGGATCTGATCTAAACCAGAACATAACATGCAGAGTTCACTCAGGGTCTCAAGGTGACTTAAAATAAGAACAAGCAAGCTTTAAAATGTTCAAAACCAACATTTTGAATTGGAATTTTCCCCTCGACAACTGCTGTTTTTATTTAAGAATAGAATTGTTTAATGAAGATGGATAAATAAAAATGAGATTTCTAGACCTGGAAAAGTCATGGAAATTAAAAACAAATTTTTGTTTAAGCATGGAAATAATCAAATCTGAAAAAGTAATTAAAATTAATAAAATCTAAAAAAAAAAAAAAATCATGAAAATTATTACAAATTATTAAATCTTGAAAAATCTATCAAGTTCATGAAAATCAATTAAATGTGAAAAATTCATAAAGATTAATAAAATCTGAGAAAGTCATGTAAATAATAATAAAATCTGAGAAAGAAAGTCATGGACATAATGAAATACGTAAAAGTCATGAAAATAATAAAATCTGAAAAAGTCATGACAATTAATTAAAAAAAAAAAAAAAAAAAAAAAAATAATAAATATTATAGTTATAAAATCCAAAACCACATAACAAAACAACTAAAACTTAAAACAGAA
>NW_015539814.1:0-1271 GCF_001515605.1 Sinocyclocheilus anshuiensis | reverse complement strand
AAATATATATATATATATATGAACAATAAAATCTGGAGAAATAATGAATAATGAAAATCTATAAAATTCATGGCAATTAATGAAATCCGAAAAAGACTGGTGAGAGACTCAAAAAACTCAACACACATTCATATTTACACACGAGGCATCTGATGTAAACTAGAACATAACAAACACACACGTTTGCTTTTAGGAGGTTTTTAAAGATGGCTTAAAATAAGAAAAAAAACAAGCTTTTTAAGATAAATTGTTCAAATCAACATAAAACTGCAATTTTTCATCCTCAACAACTGCTGTTTTTATTTTAAAATAGAATTCTTAGAAAAGCTGGATAAATAAAAAAGAGATTTCTAGATCTGGAAAAGGAATGTTATTAATAAAATCTGAAAAAAAGGCATGGAAATGAATAAAATCAGAAAAAGTCATGAAAAGTAAAAAAATCTAATGTCTAATAAGATCTAATCATCTAATAAAATCTTTAAAAAATAATTGAAATAGCTATAATAAATATATAGTTTACTATTTTTCTAGCCAAACTCTGAAATTGAGTTGAAACTGCTGAGAAATTGCCATTTGTGAGTTTTAAATAATTTATAAAACAAATAATTTACAAAACTTTATTCTGTAATCACAAACACAAGTGGAAAAGTCATATAAATCTATCACTGAACCCTAAAGAACATTACATTATTATATATTAATAATTTTATATAAATTAATATAGTATGTTATTTTTTTTATTATTATTTTAACATATTGACGGTAAATGTAAAGAGCAGCTCAGGTGTGTTTAGGAGCGGAAGCAGTGAGTGTGTTCGTCCACTAAAGGGAGTGAGAGACGGTCAGAGCGATGAACACGAGGAGAGCAGACGCTGTCTGTCTGTCTGTCTGTCTGCTCCTCTGTGCATTCCTGAGCGCAGTCAGAGGGTCTCTGGGAGATGATGGGCCCCTGACTGACGGGGCCTCTTTCCCAGCGCTGCTGCTCGGTGTGAGGAGACAATCACTCCACAGACCAGCTCTGCTTCTGTCTGTCTGTCAACACACACACACACACACACACACACACACACAAACACTCACACTCACTCACACACACACACACACAAACACTCACTCACCACACTCACACACACACACAGACACACACTCACACACACACACACACACACACACACACACAAACACTCACACTCACTCACACACACACACACACACAAACACTCACGCACACTCACACTCACTCACACACACACTCACACACACACACACAC
>NW_015539813.1:2001-2229 GCF_001515605.1 Sinocyclocheilus anshuiensis | reverse complement strand
TATATATACATACATATATTTAGTATATACAGTATGTATATTAAATATATTTTAGCCAGAAAAATAAAAAAATTCTGTATAGGATGGGTGACAAAAACAATAATGTACATGTGCATTATTTGCATATTAATTTTTACTGCTTTTTAGGCAGCGTTTTGCTCAGGCCTGAACTTCCTGGACTTCTATCTATCTATCTATCTATCTATCTATCTATCTATCTGTCTATCT
>NW_015539813.1:677-1962 GCF_001515605.1 Sinocyclocheilus anshuiensis | reverse complement strand
TATCTGTCTATCTGTCTATCTATCTATCTATCTATCTATCTATCTATCTATCTATCTATCTATCATTTCCTTATGTCATTCCAAACCTGTTTTGAAAAATGTTGTTTTGGACTCCACTGATTTTCATTTGATCTTACCCTTAAATTTAGTTTTGTTGGTGTAACCTAATATACTGTATTTAAATTGATTCAGTAATGTTTACAGTTTTATTTAAATAAAATCAATTAATTTAGATGTTACCACATGAAGCACATTTTTTTTAGGTTACCATTTTTCAGTGTATAAACACCTGAAAATGCAAATCATTCACTACCATGGTATATATCAAAGTACCATGCTTTGAGGAAAGTGTGGGCTCATATTTTGCTCTTTATTGGTCAATAGTTCTAGCTGTGTCCTGGTTTCTCTTAAAATTCCTTTTGAGAAGTAAAATAGACACAATTTCCAGAAAAAAAATAAATAAATATAAGCAGGACAACTGTTTTCAGTATTGGTAATAATCATAAAAGTTTCTTGATCAGTACATCAATATATTAGAATGATTTCTGAAGTATCATGTGAAACTGAAGACTGAGATTTGAATTGCACAATTAGGAGGTTTGAGGTTATCCCTAATAATTGCATTAAGATTGAATAACCACGATCATGCAATTAATCAAAGGTTTAATCTGAGCATAGTTAGAGACATTGCGATCTCTTCTGAAATTCCAAAAGATTTGCCATAAATTCTGTTTCCATGGTAACATCAACCTTTCTGATTTGTAGATGTATCTTCATGATTATGAATTTAATTCTTCACTAGGAATTTGGGAATTAAAAATATTTCTTTAACAAATATGTTGTAATGCTATTTTGATGTAACATTGTTTAACATCTGAGCTCATGGTTGATTTGTCTCTAAAAATGAATTCTCTGTGTAGAACATGAATGAGATTTTGACTTCTGCAGATTGACTTTTGCATTCTGTTGATTTACAGTTGTCTAAAGTGGTAAGAAAATTGGTAGGTAAGACTGTCACAGAGTAATTTCAAATATACTAAAGTGGATGTAATGCTGTGAAGTTCAGGTTATGTGTCTGGTTATTTTAGTGTTACCAGAGCAGCTGGTTTATGGTCATACAGAACAGTTTTAGTGACTGTGGTTCCCCTTCAGGAACTCGAGCTGCGTCGAAGTCGCTTTGGGAACGCCCTTGCGTGACCGCGTTCTGAAGCACCTGTCAAATCAGTCCAATGGAGTAGCGAGACGTCACGAGCGGGGTGACGTAAGCACCAGAAAGTATAAAAGC
>NW_015539813.1:0-317 GCF_001515605.1 Sinocyclocheilus anshuiensis | reverse complement strand
GGCCAGGCTCGCGATCCCGCTGGCAGCGGTCCCGCTGTTGCCGAGGCACGGCGTAGACTGTTGTCGTGGGGATCGCAGGTGGATTTAGCGGAGGGATCCGAGACGGGCTCGTCCTTTTCTCGGTGCTCACCCGCTAGATCCGCTGCTCTCTCTCAGTGTTCGGAAGCCCGCACTGCGGTTTCTTCCCACCCCCCCAGAGAGAGATAGCCAGACGCGTCATCTATCTTACTCCGAGGAGGTGGATGTGATGAGTGTCTAGACAGAGGAGACTATAGACTCGCCACCACAGTCCCTCGCGTATGAGGTGTGATTCGTGA
>NW_015539812.1:0-4217 GCF_001515605.1 Sinocyclocheilus anshuiensis | reverse complement strand
ACACACACACACACACACACACACACACACACACACAGGCATTCCTATCATTAATGGGGTCATTCCATAGGTGTAATGGTTTTTATATTGTACAAACTATATTTTCTATCCCCTTACCCTAAACCTAAACCTCACTCAAAACTTTCTGCATTTTCAGATTTTCAAAGAAACTTAATTCTGTATTATTAATAAGCCATTTTCCTCATGTGGACCAAAAAATGTCCCCACAAGATCGAAATGTACTGGTATTACTATACTTGTGGGGGACATTATAACATAGGGAATACCAGGCACACATACACACATTTACTCAGCTACCCAGGAAACAAATTTAGGTTGTAAAAACATTGTGGAAACATTGTTTTAGAAACGTTTCTAAAAAGTTGAAATGTCCAGTTTTCTTTTTGTTGTTATAACGTTACTTAAAGGTTACAAAAACGTTTCTTACAACATTCTATTAATTTTAATTTCACCCAAAATATGTTTCTGAAAGCTTATTTATAATAAGCTAATAAAGTTAAAATGTCCAATTTTCTTGTAATGATTAGAATGTTATTTAAACAAAAACGTTACAAAAATAACATCATAAGGACATTTGGAAAATTCTGATCTCAGAATGTTTTCTCTCAATGTAGAGAATATATATCAAATAGTTAAAAGAACATACCATAAACATTACTTTAAGAGCTTTAAAAAATTAAAAAAATGTTAGTGAAAGTTGTGAGAACATTGCCTTTTAGCTGGGAATCTAAATGGGGACAACATACTTCTATTGTCTTTATACACAACTAGTTATAAATAATATACCCTAACTCACACACTAACCCTAACAGAAAATATTTACATTTTTACAATTTATTTTTTATAGTGTTTTATCAATAAGGACATCCCCAAAAGGAGGTCTTGTCAGGCTTAACTCACTTCTGGGTACAAATTTATCTCTAAAATATGGTTAAGTAGGTACAAACACATCCTTCTGAACGCAGGCGTTTCTTCACACGCCAGCACATGCTGTCCCAACACGCGGACATGTGTGGGATCACAGGGTCAGCCGGGGATAAGGGATAAACTCCCATAAAGCTGCTGGTCAGAGTCAACATGATTTGAGTGCCGCCCACGGTCAAGTGTCAATCATTTTGCTGAAGCCACACCCCCTACAGACAACTTCAGCATCACACACATTCCTGGACGGTGAGATCTCTCTGAATGTGATGACAGCTTAATAAACACATGAATACAGGATTACTGAATCATTGCTGAAGTGATTCACACAAACTGAACAAGAGCTGGTGGGTATGACTGACAGGCCTAGTGACGGTGTGTGAGGCTTAGTGAGAGATCAAAGCATTTGAGTCACGCGACCTCCTGCTGTCTGATCACACCTGCTGACCATAAACCATCAGATACTGATCAACACGACCTCTGACCTCTGTTCTCCACGGCTAACGACATGCAAAACATGTATTTAAAGGAAAGAGGCCTTTAAATTCAATCTTTAATTATAAATAAACGTTCTGAACTCAACAAGCTCTAAGACTGGAGAAACATGTTACAAGTAGGTCATTTGCTTTAGTTAATTAAACACAGTTTGAGCTTCTCGGTAAAAGGTTAATATGTTGCTGGATAATTTACTGTAGGGAACAGAGTTTAACCTGCTAAATGAGAACAGCTAACCTCATCTGAAACCTCAACTGAGATGCAACCTGGTACAATAATTATATGGATGACATTTCAACTTAAAGAAAGAATAAATCAGTTTCTTGTTTGAGTTGCTTATTTGCCTAGAAATCCTAAGAAAATCACACAAGATCATTGGAGACTTTAGCTGAAGTCTCTCCTGCTTCTCAGATGTTTCTCCTGAAAAAAAAAAAGAGCCCAGTAATCTCACATGTGTCTCCTCTAGAGTTTCAGATCTCAACATTGTCTCAAACTGTGTTTAGATTTGCCAAGATACCAAAGTTAGAGATCTTAGTATAAACTCAAACATTTCTCATCAAATGATCTGAGCCGCTTCACATTTGAAAGCATGGATGTCTAGTGACTCGTGTGTTATTTTAGCATCAATGAGATGCTATTATAGTTTTTATTCATTTTAATTATTATTATTATATTTTCTTTGTCTATTTTAATTTCAATTTAAGTTGGAGTAATTTAGTTTTTAGTTTCAGTTAACTATATCTCTGGGTTGTCTCTGTTTTGATTTCTGCACAGGAATTGTAGGAGAAACAAATAAGACAATGTGAGCACTTACAGTAAACATAATTAATAATAATTGATAAGATGTAAACCTGCATTCCAAGCCATGAAAGAGCAACATCTGAAGAAAACAGTTTTCTTAACTGAAGCTTGTTAAAAATCAACCACTGAGCAAATATCTGATCAAACAACTTGAATATGTCAGTAACGGTGTTGAATTATGAGTTTGAACATTAACTGCTGCAATCAGCCACTGGAATATTAGTATAAATAACTAAATCAGATCAATTCACTTCCACATTCAAACACATACTGTACTGAAAATATGTGTGTGAAAATATACATACATATAATTTGATTATTTTCTTTTATTTGGATCTTGATGGACACAAAGAATAAGATCAGATGATTCATTTCATCCATATCAAATGAATGAATCAGTATGCATCAGTGTAAACAGATTCACATTATGAACCACTTGAGTCCAAAATACACTTAAACTAATATAATAAAAGTGCTCATTCAGACTCTAATCTAGTGTATAAATGACCCAATCAACTAAACTTTCACACACTGTCCACTTAAATAACATATCAGCCTCTATGACATCACACTGACCCTCAGTGGAGCCATGTGATTGGTCAGTCAGGCTAGTTCTGTCCCATATGACCTGTGTGTTATGGCTTGATGAACGTCCAACCATCTGCTGAGCTCTCATCACATTTACATGCAAATACAGTGCTGTGATCAGCACGAGTTTAATTGGGAAGGGTTTTATCAGAGCAGCTCAGGACCCGGGGTGAGCCCACGAACAGACAGACAGGCCAGAATGACACCCCACAGAGAGAGAGAGACAGACAGACAGACGCATGAGGACAAGGATATGGAGATCACGGAGTCATTGCGACTGACAAGGTGTCAGGATGAGATGCTGAATCTCATGAAAACACATCACATTTAAAACCAACATCACAAGAAAGAAATGAATAAATAATACATTGCATAAAGAAAATGACATCTATTTTGAAACTTTTTTTTTTGTATTGTGACATTTGTGATTTAATTTCAATGACAATTTTAAGTACTTTCCCTGAAGAGCTGATATCCCATCTGTGCACTGATTACGAGTGTGTGCGCGATAATATCTGCTCCTGGTCGATGTCGGATCTTTAGGGTGTGTGCGTTACAGTGGTTACAGATCAGTCAACGCACTCACAAACACACACACAAACTCTCTCTCTGTCTCTCACTTACACACACACACACACACACACACACACACACACACGGTGTGATAAAAACGTCTGTTCCCACAGAGACTGTTGCCACGGCAGCACCCCCCCCTCACTCTGCTGCCATGGCGACGGTCAGCCTCACGCCCATTAACTCCAGTGTCCTCTGGGAGAAAGTCTTACATTGAGGGGATTTTCTGAGTCTCTCCACATCAGATCCACAGATGACAGACATCACATTATAATTATACAGCATATGAAATATGCTCATATGTAATACTGATACAACTGAGACTTCATTTACATTTAACTAATACCCAATATTTACTCAAAAACATATAGAATTCATAAAATGATACATTTGTGTAGTGAAATTAGCCATCAAACCATTATAATGTTAAATAGAAAAAATAAATAATGTGGTACTTTTTATATTTACATTTTTTTTTTTATATTATTTTATTTTGATTTAAAACCAACAAACAAACAAAAAATATGTTTATGAGGTAACATAAAAATGTGGATTTGGTAACTAAAAGAGCTGAGCTAAAAGAGACATTAAATATATTATTTAACATGACTGAATCAACTGTACTCTATTACGACAAAATAATGAACAACTGCACATTAATTTACAATATTATTGTTATAGACATTATCTAAGCAGTATTATCTATACATAATTCAAATAAAGCTGAATCAATCTGAAATTGTATGCACTTTAAATTTTGTGATATAAATATATTTTATATATCTGCATGAAACCGGGCATCAAAACATGATAATGTT
>NW_015539811.1:0-6199 GCF_001515605.1 Sinocyclocheilus anshuiensis | reverse complement strand
CAGCGCAGCCATCCGGGTGCCTTTCCACTTCAAGTGGCCGGTAAAGTTCATTACACACTAGATGAAGTTCAGCTAACAATTTCATTTAGAAAGATGATCTGAGTAAATTACTAATAAGACAACCATTTTTGCATTACTGCTTATTTATTCAGGTGCCAATAAGTTTTAACTAAAACTATCCATATAAAAGACCATAAACAAGACCATGCAGCAGTCTGGAGTTGTCAGTTCTTAAGAAATATAAGTGAAAGTCAATGGAAGACAATGGAGAATGTTTTCTTCTGTTTGAGCAAAACATATTTGAAGTTTCTAACATCTGGAATAAAATCATGTTCTTTTCAGGGGACATTTTCTCTTATTATTGAGGCATGGAATGCAGAGTCTCCCAAAGAGCATCATGACTACACAGGTGGGCTACACAGTCTGATGGAAAGCAAAGACAGACATTCAGACATAAGATATATTTTTTTTAATTAATATATTCAGTTACTACTTCAAGCTTAAAATTTTCTTTCATTTTCCACAACAGAGAATCAGAACAACCTGATCAGTCGTTTAGCAACACGAAGGCGATTGGCGATTGGAGAAGACTGGTCTCAGGATGTTCATTTTGGCGATCAGAGCGAGCTCCGTTACTCGTATCATGTATTCTGTGATGAATTTTACTTCGGCGAGGCATGTTCGGATTACTGCCGTCCCCGTGACGACACGCTGGGACACTACACCTGCGATGAGAACGGGAACAGGGAATGCCTGGAGGGATGGCAGGGAGACTATTGCTCTGACCGTGAGTACCACCTATGTGTCCTTATGGGGTAGTATGTGACTCTGGGACTCTGAAAAGAAGCACTCCCACTCCCTCTCCTGATCACTCTGTATTTATGTGTGATTGTGGTTTGTGTGTGTTGGAACCTGAGCAGCAGCAATACATCCCCTTATCTCTCAAATCTTTGTGTGCATGTGTGTCTGATGGAAGCTGAGCTGCTCCACTGGAGCTTCTACACTTCTTTTGTTCAGCTGAACAAAGAAAACCTACAGATACATACTAGAGGGTCGTTCTGTGTGTGTGTGTGTGTGTGTGTGTGTGTGTGTGTGTGTGCACGCTTGCCACAGCTCAAAATACAAAAGAGTGCATTACCTCTGTCAGCTCACCAGCTGCTGGCCCCAACACTTAACACACCCATTCATCTGCTCTCTCCGGGGGGCGTGGTGTGCGTAACCCCCCTCTCTGTCTCCTCCCATAGCCATCTGCTCTTCGGACTGCAGCGAGCGGCACGGTTACTGCGAGTCACCCGGTGAGTGCAAGTGTCGTCTGGGATGGCAGGGGCCATCCTGCAGCGAGTGTGTGCATTACCCGGGATGCCTACATGGAACCTGCTCGCAGCCATGGCAGTGTGTGTGTAAGGAGGGCTGGGGAGGCCTCTTCTGTAACCAGGACCTCAACTACTGCACCAACCACAAACCCTGTGCTAATGGCGCCACCTGCACCAACACCGGGCAGGGCAGCTACACTTGCACCTGCCGACCAGGATATGGGGGCACAAACTGTGAGATAGAGATTAACGAGTGTGACTGCAACCCCTGCAAGAATGGCGGCAGTTGCAATGTAAGTCTATGCTCACATGATAATAATAAAACGTTATTTATATATAAACAGACATGAGTTAAAAGCATATACATGATAGTAATAATAACAATATTTATACCTGCACCTGCCGGCCAGGATATGGCGGCACAAACTGTGAGCTGGAGATTAACGAGTGTGATTGCAACCCCTGCAAGAATGGTGGCAGTTGCAATGTAAGTTCATGCTCACATGATAATAATAAAACCATATTTATATATAAACAGTCATCAGTTTATACATAATAGAATGGGTATACATAATAGTCAAACAATATTTAGATGTAAATCAATTTAGAATATTTGAAATGCTGAGTGTGTATGTATATGTATATGTATATATATATATATATATATATATATATACTACATTTTACATAACATGCAATTTTAGTAGATGCAGCATGTTTGTTCAAAAATAGAAACATTTGCACACTTAGCTTCGATTTAATGTATTTTATTTAAAAGATTATTAATAGAAAATTAAATAATGATAAAAAATGTTTCAATCTATGCGTCATGATTTAGGTTAAGTAAATATGCTCTGTTGTGCTTTATGTGCACAGTGGATTTTGAAGATCAAAAATTATTTGAGACCTGAATTATGTTTAAAATTTGCTAATATCTGTATCTTTCTCCTTCCCTGCAGGATTTGGAGAATGATTACTCCTGTACATGTCCTCAGGGATTCTACGGGAAGAACTGTGAGATCATTGCGATGACATGTGCGGATGACCCCTGCTTTAATGGAGGGACATGTGAGGAAAAAATCACTGGTGGCTACGTCTGCCGCTGCCCCTCAACCTTTACTGGATCCAACTGTGAGAAGAGACTGGACCGCTGCAGCCACAAACCTTGTGCTAATGGTAAGTGTTTGTGTTGGACAATGCATCAACAAAATGTATTTTAATTTAAAGTGGTAGTTCACGCAAAGGTAAAAAATTGTCAATTTCTAACCCTCATGTTGGGTTTCTTTCCTTTGTGGAACACAAAAGGAGAGGTTTTAAAGAATGCTCACACTGCTCATTCAATGAAAGGGGTTGGTGAACACAGACACTCAAGCTCCAAAAAGGATTAAAAAAAATCAGTGAAGTAGCACATATGACCCATACACTAAGTCTTCTAAAGGTTGTTTTATGTGAGGGGAAAAAAACTGCAATTTAAGTACTCTAAAAATCTTGCTTGACAGCTGTGGTCACCATTCACTTTGATTTGATAAAGAAAACCAGCTTAAACTTTCCACTAAGTTCACTAACTTTTCCGTTTCAGTTCTAAACATTTTTACCCATCTACACACATGTATTTGTGCTACTGTTACAGTATCTGTTACACTTCCTCTCTACTCCTGCTCATATGTAACCTCTTCTCTCTTCTGTTGTAGGCGGTGAGTGTGTGGATCTGGGCGCTAGTGCTCTGTGCCGCTGTCGCCCTGGTTTCACCAGCCGTCGCTGTGAGACGAACATCGACGACTGTGCCCGCTACCCGTGTCAAAATGCCGGAACATGCCAAGATGGCATTAACGATTACACCTGCACCTGTACACTAGGTTTCACCGGTAAAAACTGCAGCCTCCGAGCAGACTCTTGTCTAACAAACCCATGCCTCCACGGGGGAACGTGCTACACACACTTCTCCGGGCCAGTGTGTCAGTGTGTGCCTGGGTTCATGGGTCCAAACTGCGAGTTTCCTGTGCAGGGAGGTATGGAGCTGATGGCGCCCCGGGTTGGACGGACCTCACCTTCAGCGGTGGCGGTGTCATGTGTGTTAGGTGTGCTGGCTGTGTTTTTGGGAGTGTGTGTGGGGCTGGTGGTGATCAGGAGGAGAAGGCATAGACTGCGCAGACAGCAGCTATGCGATTCAGTATTTAATGATTTGGAGACTGTGAATAATTTAGACAGGCAGCACTATCCCTATGACAGAGACTACGGTCAGGTGAAACCCTGCAACACTGAGGGCAGAATTTCATTGGCAGCTTCTCACACACTGCCTGCTGGGCAAGACTTCCTGTGGAGTGCTGGAGGAGGTCTTAGATAAGGCAACACACACTTGTACACTCATGCATACACTAATGTAGACAAGCGAGCATAAACACCGATACACAAACTCACAGGCAGGGATAAGAATTTGGATGTAGCACTTGCTTTTGTCTTAATTATTATGAATGAAGTATGTAATGACTGAATAAGGGATTGGACCTTTGCCATCTGTATAGGTGGAAGACTGTAAACCAAAAGAAATAAACAAGCACATCGTTGTGCTGGGCTTTGTGAATCTGTATATGACAGACACAAGCCCTGAAAGCTGATACAGACTTAGGTTGCAGAACTCTATACACAGAGAACTGATATCTTTATACAAAGATAAAGAAGTGAAAATAACTCTATACAAAGAGAGCTAAGTAAGGAAATACCTCTATTGAAAGAGAAAGAAGTTAAACTGAAGAGCAGGATTAGGTGTTCTCTAGTCAAACTCTGGGCTTTGTATAGGACTTATTAAAACAACTTTTTTTCTCTCTCATAAGAATGAGAATATCACTTTTGTTTATTTGCCAGGATTTTGCCAGCAACAGGTGTTTTAATAAAAAAGTTGTAATAATAAACAAATAAATAAAAATGTGGCGAGAAAGTAAGCAAGCAACAGTCAGGAATATGATTAAACTATGTTCTTAAGACCCAGTGGTAAGATTTTGCTCCAGTTTTGTATTGCGTATTAAGCAGTGTGTTTTCTTCCTCGACTGACATGGGGAAATATGTCATTGGTTCTTAAATGTTAAATTGATTTTCTTCAATGGGGTTTATGTCTAATGAATGTTTATTTCTTTTGTCAGGTGTTTCCTATTAATTTAATCCTAAATTTCTATTTTGCATTTTTGTACTTTTGCTTTCAATCATTGTCTTGGCTTTGTAAAGAATTTATGTTAATTTATTTTGTATGTCTTTGTTACTTTAATGAAAGATATAAATTATATGAGAAACGCCTCATTCTTCTTGTACAATGACTGATCATTAGAATACCATTTCGTTTTCAAAATTTCAGTTTTTCATATAAATGTTTTTCCACGTCATTTTAATGTATCTTTGAATATACCATTAAATAGCAGAGATGTCATTAATGTACCATTAAAATAGCAGAAACTTAGTAAAAAAAAAAACGAGCATCTGACTTTGTGCATCCAATCAAGTCGAGCGCGCGCCACTCGAGAGTTCAGATTCTTCTGAGCTCCTCCAGCGCTCATTCTCAGACAAGCACAGGCACATGTAACATGGCTGAGGAGATACATACCGGTCATTCCCCGGATTTAGACAACGCTCGAGAGCACGGGATGAACATGCATAAGCGCCAATCGCGCGTTACGGTAAAATACAACCGCAAACAGCTTCAGAAAAGGTTGGACGTGGAGAAATGGATCGACGAAGGGCTGGACAAGCTGTACGAGGGAAAGGTGAGTGTCTACACGCATCCTCACAGGTGCAGCCGGTGCAGAGTTGATACTCGAAGAAGCTACAGGTTAATTACCTCTAGAAAAAAAGTATTTTGTTGGAAAAATAAACGATAGCGATGCATTTCAAATGCCGTGGAGACATGCTGTGTCATTCGTTATTTTGAAATGTTTGACCGGTGAAATGTGCGACAGTTCCTTCTCTAAGAAGTTGACCACAAACGTTTTGTACATGTAACTCTTAAAATCAGGTTCAAGTACGAATATTCACTTACTTTTCTCTCCAGTAAATTCATGATAAGTTTTCATTTCTGCATAGCTGAATGTAGTTAACTTTACAAACTAAAGTTATCTTGTTTTGTTTTAAAGTCCATGAACACGTACGCATGGATCAGCTTTTGTTTACAAATGTTTGTAGAGACGATAAGTATCTAAAGAATAAGAATGATACTTCAATGCATGAGAAATAAGTACATGGAATACAGACATTTTACACCACTCAATGAAATGAAAGGTTGATAACGTGTGTATTTGCATCTCCTTATGCACTTTTAAATGGAATGAGGTGAGACATTGTTCTGCAAATCTCACATTTATAAACAACAGCCTTTGTTAATGTAAGTGTGTGATCGATGCTGTGACATTAATATATCTGACAGAACAATATTAGTTGTTGGATGTTAGATATGTTAGCTGCCCATAAAAGGTGCAGGACCAGACCTCTGGAGGTACCGGGGAAGGTTCTGCTTTCTCTCCCTCATTTACAGAGGGGATCACTTGGTTCTATCGCTACCTTACATGGGCAGCCCCTGAGAAACAGTCAAGGGCAGCAGCAGGCAGGAAGTCTAAACATAAGCTGTGTGTGTAGTGAGACCCTGTCCCACAGTAAGAGACGGCAGAGATATCTCTCGGGAATTGTGCTCTGTTATCTCTATTTCCTCCTCAGCTTGTGTAGGAGAACGTTTCCCACTGAAATTATGGAATATTGAGAAGATATTCTGAGAAACTGTAGGCTGCTGAAAGGTCAATGAGATATAACGGGCAGTGTTATGAACTGGAATACATACATGAATACTGTGTGGTTATGTCAAATTTACAGTTATATATATATATATATATATATATATATATATATAT
>NW_015539810.1:2215-2342 GCF_001515605.1 Sinocyclocheilus anshuiensis | reverse complement strand
GAGTAGACTACAATGCCGGCTGTTCTGACTCATAGATTGTAAGTACGTTTTTTATATTTAAAGAGTTTTTATATTTTATATATTTAAAGCGAGTTTTTTGGGCAGTGTAGAGTAGGGCTTGTTGTTT
>NW_015539810.1:0-1963 GCF_001515605.1 Sinocyclocheilus anshuiensis | reverse complement strand
AGGCATCACAATATGGTAAGGGACGTAACATTTCCGTCACACACTTGAGGAATTCGGCCAATCACAACGCACTGGATCAGATCAGAGCACACCTCGCTTTTTCAGACCGATGAGCTTTGTAAAAATCTATGCGTTTCAGAAAGGTGGGGCATAGAGGAGAAACAATAATGTACAGTATGTGGAAAATAATGTATTTTTTTTTACCTTAAACCGCATAAACACATTTCATTACACCAAATACACAAAATAATATTCTTTTTAGCAACATCATATGACCTCTTTAAATCCAAACAAAACAATGCTGTTCGCTTCTCTTTTTACCCCAGGGATGCAAACTCATCCGGGGTGGAAAAAACGGGATTCCAGTCCCTTAGGGTTAAAAATGTAGTAAAGTTTAATTTATTTGTTTATTTTAACAGCTTAAAAAAATTTTTCTCTCTGCTTCACTTGTCTCAGGCTACCTTCACACTGTTGTTTTTATGGAACCCATTAAGTATGACTATACATTAATAATGACAATAATACATTATTATTTATTATATTTGTATTAAATATTAATATTTTAATTTGAAAAAATGACCTTGCTTTTCAGACCGATGAGCTTTGTAAAAATCGACGTGTTTCAGAAAGGCGGGGCATAGAGGAAAAACAATAATGTACAGTATGTGGAAAATAATGTGTTTTTTTAACCTTAAACCGCATAAACACATTTCATTACACCAAATACACAAAATAATATTCTTTTTAGCAACATCATATGACCCCTTTAAATCCAAACAAAACAATGCTGTTCGCTTCTCTTTTTACCCCAGGGATGCAAACTCATCCGGGGTGGAAAAAACGGGATTCCAGTCCCTTAGGGTTAAAAATGTAGTAAAGTTTAATTTATTTGTTTATTTTAACAGCTTAAAAAAAATTATCTCTCTGCTTCACTTGTCTCAGGCTACCTTCACACTGTTGTTTTTATGGAACCCATTAAGTATGACTATACATTAATAATGACAATAATACATTATTATTTATTATATTTGTATTAAATATTAATATTTTAATTTGAAAAAATGATACCAATCAATCAATAAATATTAAATATATTAAATAATACGATATACTACAGTAATAATATTATTGTACTGTAAAATCTGAAAAATTACAAATGTATAATCAAATTCATTAGTATTATTTAGTAGTAATAATAATAATAATAATAATAATAATGCTATTTAAGGTGACAAGTTTGGTGACAACCATATCGATCCAAATTGTTGTGCTTTATCTCTTCCAATGGAAAATAGGAGAACATTTCAAATGTTAATTCATCTCTGATTTTGGGTATGAGGAACTAATTTCAGCCTGTTCTAAAACAAAGCTATTGCACATCATTAGAAGACTTGAAATATAGCACAGAAGTCATGTGGACCACTACCATGCTGCTTTTAAGGTTATTTTTTGGGAGTCTGAAATCCCCTGGTCGCCAATAACTGTTGTATGGAAAAGAGCAGCATGAACATAAAAATTATGCATTTGTGTTCCTCAGAAAAAATAACAGCATTTAGTTTGGAACAACATGAGGGTGAGTCTTTTCATGCACAGAATGGATTTTGTGTCTGTCTGCTGTAAAGAAAAATGCATGCTGCTGGCCGAAGGTAAATTCTGTGGAGACATGCAGCAATCAGAAATGCATTATACTTTAATAGGCAAATTATAATGTCATAAATAACAGTTCACTTCTGCAAATTAGGCCGGATTGCTTTCACAGCAAATGCAAACCAAACCAAACCGGAGTCCATGCAAACCATAACCCACGCAGACTTAAGTGCAATTCTACCCAAGTCTGAAAAAACACCAAATAAAATCACTAAATTCTGTCTTGGAATTGCATTTGGCGGCGCTAAAGGCACAGAAATTACACATTTCTGGTCATCGGATGCTACATGCACTTTTACAAGTTGTTTGAACTGAA
>NW_015539809.1:393-883 GCF_001515605.1 Sinocyclocheilus anshuiensis | reverse complement strand
TATCTATCTATCTGTCTATCTATCGTTCTATCTATCTATCTATCTGTCGGTCGTTCGGTCGTTCTGTCTGTCGTTCTATCTATCGATCGTTCAATCTATCGATCTATCTATCTATCGATCGTTCTATCTATCGGTCTGTCTGTCTGTCTGTCTGTCGTTCTATCTATCGATCGTTCTATCCGTCTATCTATCTATCTATCGGTCTGTCTGTCTGTCTGTCGTTCTGTCTATCGATCGTTCTATCCGTCTATCTATCTATCGGTCTGTCTGTCTGTCTGTCTGTCGTTCTATCTATCGATCGTTCTATCTATCTATCTATCTATCTATCTATCTGTCTGTCGGTCGGTCGGTCGGTCGGTCTGTCGTTCTATCTATCTATCTATCTGTATATCTATCTATCTATCGTTCTATCTATCTTATCTATATCTATCTATCTATCTATCGTTCTATCGTTCTGTCTATCTATCTATCGTTCTATCTATCTATCTAT
>NW_015539809.1:0-292 GCF_001515605.1 Sinocyclocheilus anshuiensis | reverse complement strand
CGCGCACACACACACACACACACACACACACACACATACACTTTTATTTGCTGTAATGGAGGGCCGCCATTTATAATGACAATTTATTGACATACACTCACTAAGTGCCTTTTCATTGAACACATATCGGTCTACACTCTGTGTGTGTGTGTGTGTGTGTGTGTGTGTGTGTGTGTGTGTGTGTGTGTGTTTAAAGATCTGCTAATCCTACATTCTGACACAACACAGCATAGACACAAAATGAAAATTGTGTGTATATACAGTGGTGTGAAAAAGTGTTGGCCCCCTTCCT
>NW_015539808.1:676-916 GCF_001515605.1 Sinocyclocheilus anshuiensis | reverse complement strand
TTTATCTGATTGTCCGGGTCCGGAATCATTAAGCACGGCATTAATTTCATTGGAGTTCTCCAGATTTGTCTCCAGATTTCTCTGCAGTTCGTGTATGTTGTTAAAAACGCAGAACATCATTTTATTCCACACAACAGGCAAGCATTATCGTTAAGTCTATTATCCACCAAAATGCAGATTCGTCACGTGACAATTCTTACGCAAATGAGATTGAGGGAGACGTTAAGTTTGTTTTGATTT
>NW_015539808.1:0-547 GCF_001515605.1 Sinocyclocheilus anshuiensis | reverse complement strand
ATGCACAATCAGCTTGTAACACTCCAAAGAGAAAGGAAAACTTGAAATCGCATCATATGACCCCTTTAAGTTTGTTTTGATTTATTAATTTACTTACAATAACAATTTAAAATGTATTAACTTTTACGTATTCACTTTTACATGTATTATTAACTGCATTATATGCATTTTTACTTCATAGAAAAAACTTTATAAATAAATATTTAGTAAAATTCTTACATCGCTATGGGGGAGCCAGGCCCCCCTGGCCCCCCCACAAGCTACGCCCATGCCTTTTTGTACTTTTTGTACCTTTTTTGTGTAAAGGATGAAACGATTTCCGAGGGTTACGGTCTGTTCATTTTCATGACTATCGTTTGCAGTTTGTCATCCTTTAATATTTTCTACTTGTTTGGGTAGAAACATTTTTGGTCATATTTGCTAAATTGCTGTATTTGCCATGTTTTAATCTGTATTTTCTCCTGTCTGGGAAATTGATTTATTTTTATAATTTTATTTGTTATTTAGTTTTAAAGGGGTCATATGATGCGATTTCAATTTTTCCTTT
>NW_015539807.1:1253-1394 GCF_001515605.1 Sinocyclocheilus anshuiensis | reverse complement strand
TTGTAACACTCCAAAGAGAAAGGAAAATTTGAAATCGCATCATATAACCCCTTTAATGCTGCATTTGTTTCAGCTTTTGTCTTCTCCAGATGTTAACTGATGGACTGGAGTGCTGTGGATTACTTGTGGATTATTGTGATG
>NW_015539807.1:0-1131 GCF_001515605.1 Sinocyclocheilus anshuiensis | reverse complement strand
ACACTGATGCAATGCTACATTTCTCCAAATCTGATGAAGAGACAAACTCATCCTGATGTTGGATGGTGTGAAAGTGAGTAATGTTTTCAGCAAAATTTTCATTTTTGGATGAACTATTTATTTAAAAGAATATATGACTGAAGGTATATCGGTTGACGATTATGAGAATGTTTCTCGAGCCGCAAATCAGCATATTAGAATGATTTCTGAAGATCATGTGACACTGAAGACTGGAGTAATGATGCTGAAAATTCAGCTTTGATCACAGAAATAAATTACATTTGAACATATATTCACATAGAAAACAGCTGTTTTAAATTATAATAATATTTCACATTTTTACTGTATTTTTGATCAAATAAAAACTGCCTTGGTGAGCAGAAGAGACTTCTTTCAGAAACATTAAAAATCCAACTGATCCCAACCTTTTGAACAGCAGTGTATATTTGCTTGAAACTAACTAATGCGAAATCTTTTAGTTGAAGGTTTTTAGGAGAATAATAAACATAAATCCAGTCATGCATGTCTAAACCTTTGACTGTTCATGTATCACAAAATAAATCGGACGATTATGCGTTTATTCCCTAATCAAAAAAACCTAAACATTAAATCACTTGGTATTTTGTTCTAGTTGATGTTTAATTCATTGAACAAATTGCAAAATGCAATGGAACTTCTGAAAGCTGTGAAAGTGAAATGCAGCGAGTGAATAAAGCATCATCTCATCTGTCCAGAGGAATCAGGACTGTCATGTTAGCATGTACATGATCAGAGCTGCTTTCAACTTCATAATCTTCTTCGTCAGCTGTCAGGTCTTCTGCAACCGGGACGGTGGGCGATTAACACCTACGCCGGGAGCGAGTGTCATCTTGAAGGCTATGATTTACAGAGGCAGTGACATTTCGTCAGGCTTGATAAGTCTCTTCAAATATGAGAGGGTCCACCTGCGGAGCCTCTTCAAATAACGGGGGACGCCGTGAACGTGTGCGATTAGCTGTTTAAATGGCCTCCTTGAGTGGATAACGCTCCTGACCTTCCCTTCTTCACCCATGTGTCATATCCATGCAGTCAGAAAGGCTGTGTGTTCGGTTTCCAGACAGTGATGATTAACCCGAGAGAAAAGCCTGCTGC
>NW_015539806.1:402-527 GCF_001515605.1 Sinocyclocheilus anshuiensis | reverse complement strand
CGAATACCTCAAGCGTGTGACGGAAATGTTACATACTGTGATGCCATCATCAACAATACTACAGCGAGAATAAAAGTTACGCCTTCTTTCTTTGCGTGAACATTTGGGCGGCGTTATGCAAATCT
>NW_015539806.1:0-294 GCF_001515605.1 Sinocyclocheilus anshuiensis | reverse complement strand
GGCTGACTCTTAACTTTTATAAAGAATATCTCTTTGGATTTGAGACTTTAGTCTTTGCAGCTTTACAGATCTTCTTGCACTTTATGCACCAAGAGCTTGTAACACTCCAAAGAGAAAGGAAAAATTTAAATCGCATCATATGACCCCTTTAAGTGAATTTAGGCATTAAACTGTACATTTTAACTGTAAAATAAATTATGTGAATGGATACACATACACACACACATATATATATATACAGTATATATGTATATATATATATATATATACTGTATATACTGTATATATACTGTA
>NW_015539805.1:0-862 GCF_001515605.1 Sinocyclocheilus anshuiensis | reverse complement strand
TTCTCCACCTCAGCAGGTTACACCATACAATTACAGATATAGAATTATTGAAGAATGAGAGAATGATTGATGACATGTATATGTACTTATTCTACACAAATAAAAAGCAACTCTGAAAAAAAAAACAACCACCAAAAAAGGGTATTGAATAATAATGCTGGGTTAAATAGGGACAAACCCAGCAATTGTGCTGTTTTGACCCAGCGGTTGGGTTAAATGTTTAACCCAACCTTCTGGGTAGTAACCCAACCGCTGGGTCAAAACAACCCAATTGCTGGGTTTGTCCCTATTTTACCCAGCACTGGGATGTATTTAACCCAGCATTTTTTAGAGTGTAGAATGATTGATGACGTGTATATGTACTTATTCTAGACAAATAAACAGCAACTCTGAAACAGAAAAAAAAAACAACCATCAAAAAAGGGTATTGAATAATAATATAACAACATAATGACTTTAAAATAAACAGTTAAATAAATAAATAATTTAAGGCCATAAAAAGCTTGGTCATCCAAACAAATATACACATTAACATCACAGATGTAAGAAAATGAAGCTCAAGATGAAGTAGATTAGTAATCTGTACCTTGGGGGAGGGAAAGCGTTACTGCCGGAGGAGTAATATACTCAGGTATCTAGAAATATTTCACTTTCCTAAACAATCTAGAAGGGGACCCCAAGTTTTATAGAAATTACCAGAAGTTCCTTTCATTGTCTGATTTTCTCTAGTTTGACAAAATAAAAAAATATCTTTAATCCATAAAGAATGGGTAAGGGGTGTAGGCGATTTCCAATTCAGTAAAATTAAACACCTTGCCAGGAGTGTTACAAAAGCTTCTATTTATTTTCTATATTGTCTATT
>NW_015539804.1:0-1255 GCF_001515605.1 Sinocyclocheilus anshuiensis | reverse complement strand
ATGTAATATACTGTAGTTATAATTATAGTATTACTTATATAGTTATTTTACAGTTATGTATAGTTATTTTACTTCCTCTTCATTTTGAAAGTGTACTTTATGAAAATACTGCCCTAAATTCAAGGAAGTAGCGTGTAGCAACCTAGAACCGTCTCAAAGCAGCTAACTACACGTCCGAAAGGTCAGGTAGTGAATTAATGATAAAGCTGAGCTGAGTGAACAGGACTGGTTGTACGGTCACACCGCACAAGCACTGCTAAAATTATGCTATAAAGCAGAATAGTTGGAGAGTGTGGCCATTTGTGCACAGTAATTGAGCTTTGAAATTTTCCTTGTAAATCCACAGGCGGAGGGAGGCCGTGTTTTAATTTTGAGTCTCAGTAGGAGCTGTGCCCTGTGGCATCGCTTAAGCCTTCTATGGGTGGCACAACATGCCAGAAATTCCCAATCATGCCAGAGTCAAGGAGATTAATGAGGTGGCATTATCTTTTAGAGGAGTCATGTCATGGATTTCTTCACTTATGTTATTTTTTTGGTGTGCCAAAACAGTCGAAGTTAAATTTATGACCATTTTCTAGCCTTTCCGACCCATAGACATCTTAAAGAAACTGCAGCAAAAAATTAAAAATAAAGAAATAAATACAAAATATATATAAAAATGGCATGCTTAAACACTTTTTTTGCACCTGATATACAAACAACTAACTAACTACTAACTAACTAAATCTTACCAACCCCAAATCTGTAATTGAGGTTTTTTTATGTTTTAGAAAAGGTTCATTATGCTCACCAAGGCTGCATTTATTTGATCATCATACAAAGTACAGTAAAAGGAGTAATATTGTGAAATGTTATTACAATTTAAAATAACTGTTTTCTATTTGAATATATTTTAAAATGGAATTTATTTTTGTGGCGCAAAGCTGTATTTTCAGCTTCATTACTCCAGTCTTCAGTGTCACATGATCCTTTCGAAATCATTCTAATATACTGATTTGCTGCTCAAGAAACATTTATTCTTATTATTATCATCAATGATGAAAGCAGTTGTGCTGCTTTATATTTTTATTCATATTTTAGGATTCTTTGATGAATGAAAAGTTCAAAAGCATTTATTTGAAACATTTGTAACTAAACACTTTTGATCAATAAAAAAAGAAACATTAATTTCATATGAATTTCTTTTAAATCTTAATAAATAAATAAATAAGTAACGTCTCGGTTACGTATGGTAACCCTCGTTCCTTGAAGGAGG
>NW_015539803.1:641-948 GCF_001515605.1 Sinocyclocheilus anshuiensis | reverse complement strand
AACCTATAGGATGTTGCGCATGCGCGACTGAACGAATCACTCCCGGAGACGACTCGTTCCTCTCGAGTCCGAAAATGAACAAATCTTTCAAGAACGACCCAACACTAGTTGATGGTGGAAATGGGAATTTTCAATGCTTTAGCTATTTTCTCACAACCACTTTCTATTTTGTGAAGCTCAACTACCATGTTCTGCATATCAGAACTATGTTCTTTGGTTTTATTCTTTCTGATGGATGACTAAGGAAATTTGGCTTTGTGCTTCTCATATTAATAATCCTGTGGAACAGGAAGTCATGGCTGGCAAA
>NW_015539803.1:0-503 GCF_001515605.1 Sinocyclocheilus anshuiensis | reverse complement strand
AGATATTTTACTCATAAGAATTTCTAGGGGTGCCAATAATTGTGGCCAACATGCATTGGAGAAAAACATTTATTTGATAATGTGAGTTTTCCCCCACTTTTGATTGTTTTACTTCAGTGAATTTAGGGAATTTTTTGAATGAAAGATCAAAAAGATAAACAATGCAGATGTATTTTCACAGCCTTTGCTTATACATACCAAGGGTGGTAATATTAGTGGAGGGCACTGTATTAGTCCATAAAGTGTAAATATTAGTGCCTAAATGGTACATTTTAGAACCTTTTAAAAAGATAGTGCTCCAGTGACATTTTTTTACTTTTATTTCTGAGAGTGAGAAATAATTGTATATAAATAATAAATAAATAAACAATTATCAATTGTCACTGAGAAATCACCCTAACTGAGATTAATTTGTATTTCATTGTGGAACTGACCTTCAGGCTATCCATTTTTAAATCAGGTTCTGTCATGACAACTCTCGGAGGGATTGGCATGGTAATGTA
>NW_015539802.1:1049203-1054403 GCF_001515605.1 Sinocyclocheilus anshuiensis | reverse complement strand
GTGTGATGTGGTGAGCAGCTCTTGACAGTGAATGTTTTGTGGTTTGTCTCAGGTTCTTGGGCACAGCAGGACAGAATGCGTACAAAACAAACAGTAAAAAAACAGTACGTACAAAACATACAAAATACCAATCAATAATAAACTACTTGAGGATTAATAGATAAAACATCACAGAAAAAACAATATAATATAAAAATTCTTAAGAAAAGGACAGAAGAAAAAAGAAAAAAAAAAAGGCACACAAATAGAAATACAAGTATATTAGGGAAAAATCTTAAACATGGCACAAATTCTAGATGTTTTTATAGCTTTCTTGTTAACAGACGTTGAAATTGTATTTAAATACAACTTCAGTTCTTGTCTGAAGATGTTAAAGTGGGGTTTACATTTAGTATATTTACATTTATGGACATAAAACTTTCCAATAAATAACAGGAGGTTTATACAAAAACTTGCATTAAATAGATTCTTATCTTTAGCATAAAACCCAAAAAGAATGTGTTTATAACACAAAGAGAAATCATAAAAAAATATTTTGGACAATCGGAGCATTAACATTATTCCAGAAAGACTGAACAAAGGGACACTCCCAAAACAAATGAGCCAGTTTCAGAAGAAAATTCACAGAACGAACAAAATGTATCAATGTCACTTTTAAATTTCTGCAAAAACTGCTTGACAGGATAAAACCTGTGAATTATTTTATAAGATATTTCTTTAACTTTATTTGTTAAGAACATTTTCAGAGGGAGTGACCAAACATATGCAGACCAGAGTGTCTTGAACGCACCTGACGTCGTAATTACGATTTGTCAACTCATAAGTACGAACGTCCCAGGAGGACTTGAACGCAGCATTACTTATTTTTCATATTACAGTATTTGAGTTTTGCTCGGCATTGATAAGATGGGGCTATTACCCAATTATTAGTTCAGACTATTTATAATGTAAATAATACGTCCGAAAAAAGTTATAGCACCTCACATAAACGCAAAAGATCCTTTCCGTTTCCGGAGGCTTTTATTTTGAAAGCGTATCTTCAGCGGAATTCGCGTTACATCTTCAGGTCATAGGTGAGTATCTAGCGGGAGATACCAAAAATCAACACTGAGTAGGTCGACCAGATTTCGTTCTTTATTTCGTTTACTTTATCGTCGAATAAAACTAGTTTTACAGTATATTGTAGAAAAACAACACCGCAAATAAGAAACAAGGTAAGTAACCTTGGGAACTAACTAAGGAAGCTAACTACTGAGCTGTTAGCATACAGTAAAATCCGCGTTTACAATTCTCCTAATATTGCATTTATATTTTATTTACACACAGGCTTATCAACATATGACACTTGTTCCTGTAGACTGTCCAACAAAGACTTGTGTCTGTTGTTGTGTTGTTTGTTAATAAAGGTCCTTTTTTTGTATGGAAACATTATTTTCTTTTCCCTCATGTAGTGTTCTAAAGCATTTTGAAGGCTATATAACACTTTAACATCAGCAAAGGATTTGCACAACTGGTATTTCTTACAGAAGATTAATAGTGTGGCCTTTAAAATGTAAATTTATCATCTGATTATTTAAAAAAGCATCATCCTCAAAATCATAAGAATTATTGCATAAAAATTAAGTCTAGGGCATTTTTGTCCCCATCTGCCGTTGGAAAAAAAAACGTAAAAATGTAGTATTACCATAGTATACTTAAAAAAAATATATATATTACGTTTATATTTTTTCTAAACACGTTAAAACGCCGTATTGTGTATTTACCTGAAAAATAATTTTTCTAAAAATAAATTGACCGTGCAGATGACGTCACTTCACGGTTTTTGCCACGTCATTGTTCTGCGCCCTCGCTTTGGCCCTTTCAATGAAACCTTTACCACATAACTAAACTTTTGGACATCATAAAGGTAAAGTATGCAGTCGCCTTAATTTATTTCTTAATAAAATTGCATGTATGATATCCTGTCCGTTATTTGCATACGAAAGCAGCAGTTTCCGATAACGTTAGTGTGAGTTTACTCGTGGCTCGATAGCTCTGTGATCACAGATGATCTTCTCTCTCTTCAGATGCCTCTGCCTCCAGCTTTACTTGCACGCCTCGCCAAAAGAGGGATTGTCAAACAGTCCGACCACGGTAACTTACATCATGCACATTTATCTTACTGGCGGATCCATAAAACATTAAATTAAGACTTCATGCTCTCATTTATATTGTCTCTCATCACCATCCTCCTTCTCAGAGGCTGAAGAGGAGATCATTGCCGAAGACTATGATGATAACAACGTTGATTATGAAGCTACCAGGCTTGAAAATTTACCAACGAATTGGTACAAAGTTTTAGACCCCGCTTGGTAAGCAGTTCATAAATGATTATATTTCCCATATAATGCCATGGTTAAACCATGAAACCGGTCCATAATTCCACATTGAATCTGTTTCGGTTCTTGCTTATAAATAACTACTGTTCTCTTTTCTTGTCCTTAGCGGACTTCCTTACTACTGGAATGTAGAGACAGATTTAGTGTCCTGGTTGTCCCCCAATGACCCTACTGCTGTCATCGCCAAAGCTGCTAAGAAGCAGAAAGGTAAAACTGACATGAATCATAAGTATGCACAGATTTTTGTGCTTCTGTAAGTAATGCTATTAAGACATATTCTGCATCTGTTTGTGTTTTACTTCCCAGGTGAGACTGGACATGACAAAGCAGACAGTCACTATGAGAAGGCGGAGAGAGACAGGGATCGAGACCGAGAGAGGGACAGAGAGCGCGATCGGGAGCGGGACAGAGAAAAGGAGGACGGATGGGACAGAGATAGGGATCGAGACCGGGACAGAGACAGGGACCGTGACAGAAGGATGCGGAGAGATGACAGTGCACCATATAGCAAATCAAAGAGAGGTCATTTATGCATTATCTGTCTCATAAAACACTTAAGTAATAGTTAAATATATTGCCTTAAAAAGCCTGAATAAACGTAAACGCTGATTTAGGAGGACCAGGAGGAGGTCGGAAACAGCAGCAGGAGGAAATGGATCCCATGGATCCCAGCGCCTATTCAGATGCTCCAAGGTAATAGCTAGTTTACAATTACCACTATGGCTGTGTTTGTAATGCTATAAGAGCACACTATTCTTACTACATACTATATCTTTGCAGTATATACAGTGCCTATAAAAAGTGTTCATACCCCTTCTTTTTTTTTTTTTTTTTTTTTACATTTTTTGCAGCCTTCTGTTAAACAGCTTTAAATTACTTTTTTTCCCCACATCAATCCCTTTTTTTTTTTTTTTTTTTTTTTTACATTTTGTTATGTTGCTGCCTTATGTTAAACTGCATTAAATTACTTTTTTTTTCCCCGCCCACATCAATCTACACTCCATACACCATAATGGCAAAGCAAAAACAAAACAGGTGTTTAACATCTTTGCAAATTTATTAAAAATAAAAAACTTAAATGATTCCACTGCATAAGTATTCATACCCTTATCTGGGACAGTTGAAATTTAGCTCAGGAGCATTCATATTGCTTGTAGATGTTACTACACTTCAAGTGAAGTTAACCTGTGGCACATTGTTCACACATCTGGGGAAGAGTTCGGAAAACAATTCTGCTGCATTGAAGGGTCACAGAATCATGTAGCCTCCATTATCCATAATGGAAGAAGTTTGAAACAGTCGACTCTTCCTGGAGCTGGCCTCCTGGACAAACTGAGCAATTGATGAGAAACAACCAGGACTCTTCCTAGAACTGGCCTCCTGGTCAAACTGAGCAATTGATGGAGAAGGGCTTTGGTTAGAGTGGTGACCAACAAGCTGATGGTCACTCTAGTT
Source organism: Sinocyclocheilus anshuiensis (assembly GCF_001515605.1). NCBI lineage: Eukaryota > Metazoa > Chordata > Actinopteri > Cypriniformes > Cyprinidae > Sinocyclocheilus > Sinocyclocheilus anshuiensis. The sequence goes on along the minus strand of NW_015539802.1, from coordinate 1,050,570 downwards.
GAGCTCCATGATCATATGTGGAGATAGGAGAAATCTACAGAAGGACAAACTTCACTGCAATACTCCACTGATCTGGGCTTTATGTCAGAGTGGCTAAACTCAATCCTCTCCTCAGTGAAGATGCATGAAAACACACTTGGAATTTGCAAAAAAAGCACCTAAAGGACCTTCAGACTGTGAGAAACGATATTATCTGGTCTGATGAACCTCAGTTCCAAGCATCATGTTTGAAGGAAACCAGGCACTGCTCATCACCTGCAGAGTACCATCCCAAAAGTAAAGTGTGCTGGTAGCAGCCTCATGCTGTGGGGCTGTTTTTCAGCGGCAGGGACTGGGGGACTCATCAGAGTAGAAGATAAGCTCAATGCACCAAAATATTGAGATAGCCTTAAACGTGGGGTATGTATTTTTTCAAAAACGTTTTAGAAAACTGAGTCGGCCGACTACCAAAACAAACTTGTAGCCAATCTGCAGTAAGGGGCGTGTCTACTCATGATGCGGAGGAGAGAGCGCTCAGTGCACAGGACGGACATTAGCCGAGCCGAGCGCGACAGAAAGATAGAGATGGAGGATAAAAAACAAAAGAGGAAAACGTCTGCGGAACAAAAGAAGGCTTACGATAAGGCAAGAAGTAGGATCCGTGTAAATTTCGGATCAGCTTTCAAGCGCTGGAGAGAACTCGAGAGGAAGGCTTGCGATCGGACGCCTAGGTTGCTTTGTTTCTTCTTGATAGGTGAGTAACATTGGTTTTGCTTTCACTTATTGATGACGTCAGTGGTGGGCAGTAACGGAGTAGCTTTACTTCGTTACTGTACTTAAGTACATTTTTCAAGTATCTGTACTTTACTGGAGTAGTTTTATTTTGAGTTACTTTTACTTCACTACATTACAAAGCATAAGATCGTACTTTTTACTTTACTACATTTTATAAAACATATCGTTACTCCTTATAATATATCACGTGCTCCGAGACGCAGAAGCGGTGTCTGATTCAAGAACGAACTGAATCTTTTCAATTAACCTTTTAAATCGGTTCGCAAGTCGCACCAAACGATTCATTCACGAATTAGAATGAACCGATTGCAGCTGTTCTCGAGTCGACAACTCACTGATTCAAATGAACCATTTAGTGCGAGTCTCCAGTGAACTGAATTCACAAGTAAGTGGAGTAATATTTTATTATACGTATCTGTACTTTTACTCAAGTACTTGATTTGTGTACTTCGTCCACCACTGGATGACATCATACCCTCGGCCGGCTGGCACAGCAGATTCTGCCATAATTGTTCCTTGGATTGCGTACGTATGTGTGGGGCGGAGCTATCAAAATAGGGGCGTGTTTGTTTTGGTGATTTGAAATATCAACA
>NW_015539802.1:1048916-1049185 GCF_001515605.1 Sinocyclocheilus anshuiensis | reverse complement strand
GTTTGTGAACTAAATCTGCTGTAAAGGGTGATCTATTTAAGCCCACTGAAATGATTGAATGCAGACACATCAGCATCAGTGTCTCTATGTTTTAGGTAACAAAAAAACGAAACCTTAAAATAACACAGACTAAATAAAATAACTCATGCACATTCATATTCCCCGCTGCCGTAACGTTAACAGTTTTATTAAAATGCTACGCATTTAGCCCTATGTGACGTCTGTTTTTATATTGTTTATCAACAGTATACATTTTTATATTGTTTTGA
>NW_015539802.1:1025619-1047646 GCF_001515605.1 Sinocyclocheilus anshuiensis | reverse complement strand
CCACCCCAAAAGTAAAGTGTGCTGGTAGCAGCCTCATGCTGTGGGGCTGTTTTTCAGTGGCAGGGACCGAGGGACTCGTCAGAGTAGAAGATAAGCTCAATGCACCAAAATATTGAGTTAGCCTTAATGAAAACCCAGTCCAGAGCATTCAGAACCTCAGACTGGGCAGAAGGTTCACCTTCCAACAGGACAACGACCCTAAGCACACAGCAAGAGTGACTTATAGACAACTCTGTGAATGTCCTTGAGTGGCCCAGCCACAGCCTGAGCTTGAACCCAATCAAATATTTCTAGAGAAACCTGAAAATGTGCGTCTGCCCCCATCCAACCTGACAGAGCTTGAGAGCTGAAGAGGTCAGGAGAAGAATGGCAGATAATTGCAAAATGCTGATGATCAAAGCTTGTAGTATTATACCCAAAAACTTGAGGCTATAAAGGTGTCTCAGCCAAGTACCGAGTTAAGGGTATGAATACTTATGCAATGTACTTATTTCAGTTTTTTTATTTTTAATAAATTTATGAAGTTGTGACAATTCTGTTTTTGCTTTGTCATTATGATGTATGGAGTGTAGATGGATGTGGAAAAAAGTAATTTAAAGCAGTTTATCCACAAAGCGTGAAACAAATGAAGGGGTATGAACACTTTTTATAGGCACTGTACAATACAAACTATGCTTTTTTCTGTATGCATTAGTAGGGCATTTTTTAAATTAAACATGATGAAAAATAACCTATAAAAAAAACTATATTAATAAACTACATTATATTATTGTTATTATTCTAACAGTATTTTATTACTCTTTTAGAACGTTGTCATGTCTTCAAGTTAAACTGAACTTTTATAGTGAAGAGTTGTAATATCTTTGAGTTTCTGTGTATCGGACAATAGATTTATCAAATGAAATGGTGACTAATGGTGCCCTACATTGGATACCTACTAAATTTGCCAAAATGTTTAGTAAACAGAGACCACAATGCAATGCACTCAAAAAGTAATTTTTGAGGTAGTTTCTATAATAAAGAATATGATTAATATGTGGTGCTGTTGCATTTAGGGGCTCATGGTCCACTGGTCTCCCCAAACGCAACGAGGCAAAGACCGGAGCGGACACCACAGCAGCAGGACCCCTGTTCCAGCAGAGGCCGTATCCCAGTCCCGGAGCCGTCCTGAGAGCAAACGCTGAGAACACAAGACGCTTGGAAGAGGATGATGATGATGACGACGACGACTGAGCAGGAATAGTGTGTCTGTAAAGCCTTTATAATTTTTAAAAGGCTCTTGTAATATCTTTCCTTGCATTTGGAACAAATATTCATTTGTAAATATACCATGTGTTGTGTTATACATTTTATAAACAATTGCCATTTTACTTACGCTAGTGATGTTCCCTGCAAAACAAACATTTTGTTTAAAGATGCATTCAGTGGTTGTGTTAATTTAAAAAGGTTTTACAAATGAAAGAATAAATTGTGGTTTTTGTAAAGAATCATCTGAAAGACTACACTCAAGAGTTTTTCAATAATAAAAATATACATATATATATATTTATACATGAAGGCGGTTGCCCCTCAATGTGTTTTAGCATGTTGAAATGACACGACCTTCGCCATCAGATCATATTTGATACCCAGATTTTAACATGATTTTTCCAAAAAAAGATGTATAATCAAGTAAACCAAGTCCAGTAAATGTTCATCTTGAAATATTAATATCAGCAATATGAAAGGTATGTTTACATTATCAGAAGCAAAACAAGTGTACAGTACCAAGTAAAAAAAAGAATAATAATCCCATGACGACAGGTTATATAGTAAATTGTGTACAACAGGTTTTCAGCAAAGTTGAAATTTCGAAGTTAAGGCCTTAGAAATGAGTGTATCAGATGATGCAGTAAGATTTATATGGACAAGTAGAGTGATGATTCAATCATTCAGAGATCAACTCAAAGGCATTTTACAGGAATTTAAACATTTTATTATAAAAGGATAACATGAGTCGAAATTTTAGGTGGCTTGTGTATAACTTTGTACATGGACAACGAATTGAGATCTTTATTGGACTAAGCCAAAGCAGAGTTTCAAAAGTGTTTGGATTCTAATTAACTGGCAGTGACATTTTTTTTTTATTCCTAATTACATCGGGTTGAAATGTAATTTCCCTGATCATAAGCAGACACTCAAACACTGATGCTTCTGAACCGATGACCTGTGTAAATGTTCATCATCACTATACAGAGAGAAACATGGCACTTTTTATTCATTTGGCAACATAACAGACTCTTATTAACAGGATATTATGTTGCTTTAAGATCATCCATTTATGCAGATATGCCACTGTCACAGTGCAACAACAGTTGCATCCAAGTATGACTCCACATTTGGGTCTAAACTCGCATTTAAAATACAACACCACAACTAACAAAATTAATTAAATATTGGTTGTATTAAAAAATGTGATGTATCTGATATGTTGGTCTCTAGCAATGTAAGGAAAAATCAGAATAAGGTTGGGATGATGAAGGGTGTGGTGTATCATCCATTTGGCCTCAGTGTTCTGTTCCGCCCACATAATGACAGATGGCGTCATAGTCGAGTGCGAACACCTGCTCCTCGTACCGGTCCAGCTGAACCATGGCTCGACACTTCTCTCGGTCTCGCTTCAGGATGCGGCCCACCTGCAGGATAACGTATGCATTATGATTCTACAACAGAAATGCACTGCTTTCTATATGGATAAATAACAAATTATGAAAGACGATTATAGGAGTGAAAAAACGTGTGGACCACAAATACATATCAAATGACTAAAAATAACTTCAGGGCTCTGTTCCAAATCCTAGTGCACTTCCTCGCTTTCTACATAGGCAGCTACTTTCTAAGATATGTTAACATGTTACGAAGATAACGACTTAATACTCGAAGGTGATGCATATATGGTTCACACAAATACTTCATTTTAATTAGGTGGATCTATTTTTAGTAGTGAATAAAATGTTTATTCACCATCTTGGATTTTGCAGTGCATTCTGGGATTGCATGATCTCTGGAATAAATGTGTAAATGTCATGCTGCCCTACTTTGCCCAAGTGAGGAATAAGCAGGGTTATTTTAGTATTTATTAATATTCTGAATGAGCTTTTTTCCCTGTTGTTAGTTCTCATTCTTTTTTATTTCTATTTCAGTTTTAGTATTTTTTGTACTTATTTCAGATAGTTGTCATCGCAACTAACATTTTTTTTTCTTTCAAGTTTTTCATCTAATATTTATATTTTATTTTAGCTTTAATTCAATTAAAAATGATAATTAATAGTTTTAGTTAACAATAACAACACTGGGTCTTCAACATTTTTCTGTGTGAAACAGCTTGATGTCGGGTGTGTCTATAATGCCTAAAATGCTGTCTAAGTAGGTGGCCCATGAGGGTTTGGAACAGAGCTATGCTTACTACACAAGCAAGTGAATCCATGTACCTGTCCTCTGTGTTCTCCCAGAACCACCATAATGTAGTCTGAGTCGTTCTTGGGTACAATGGTCTCTAGCATCTTCTGTCTTATATCTGAAACAAACAAATGAGTGAAAACTGAAAACCAGCTTTAAGACCAAAAATCCTCACTGTTAAAATGCATCTTAGGCCATGTCCACACGTACGTGGGTATTTTTATAAACAGAGTTTTTCCTTCTTCCGTTTTAAAAAAAATCTCCGTCCACATGAAAACGCAAATGCATGCTATGAAGCACTGTCAAGAGCATGCCTAACCAGCAGGTGGCGATATAATCTCAACCGTAAAGCCATGTTGGCCAATCAGAAGCCTAAAAAAGTCTCCAGTAGGCGGAGATAACAGCACAGGCGCCGACGTCACAAGCCAAAAACTCCGTTTTCGCTGTCTACACGATAACACGGCAAGAAAGAAAATCTTCACCCTGGCAGGCGTTTTCAGTGAACTGGTGCTGCGTTTGCGTGTGGACGAACGGCCTAACCACGTAGAAAAAGCTGGGGTTTTAAAAATAACCGCGTTCGTGTGGACAGGGCCTTATATTGGTCAAGATCAGTGTGTTTCATACCATCCAGCAGTCTGCCCTCCTCTGTACGACAAACACAGGTGTGGGGCGTCAAGACGTCCTCGACTCTCATCTAAACACACAAATTAAAAAAGTTACACTTATATCTTACATATCAGTAATATCTTAATTAGGAATAAGTGGTAAAAACATGTCTTTAAAATGCAGTTGCATTCTGTTTAGCTTGTTTATGAAAACAAGAACACATCCTGTGTTTCCCCCTTTGAAACACCACTTCAGTATCTCTCAGCATGAAAACAAACACTGTATTGAACAAACCAGTCTCACTATACTAGTGAAGTACCTTTGAGTTGTAGTATTTGCCTCCTTTGAATGCTTTATCTATGAATCGCACATGGAGGTCTCTTTGGAGCCATGAGGGGGCTGGAGGTGAGGGCCGCGACTCTTTTGCTGGAGGAGGCTTCTCTCTGAAAGGGCGGATAATTCATGCATCTAAATAAATACAGATTCAATAACATGTACATGCAACATACTGTTCTTGAGTGTCCGTCTTACCTGTCTGTACTTGATTCTCTGTGTTTTCTTTTCTTCTGATCTCTCTCTCTGTCCTTCTCCCTCTCTCGAACTCTGTCTGTCTTTCCTCTGTCATCTTTGCCGTTTAACCTCTCCTCTCGTTCCCTCTGCTGTTCCCGCTCTTTTTCTCTCTCTTTGTCCTTGTGTGCTTTACTAAGACGACCTGGTAGACAGAAAGGGCCATTTTAATTGATAAAGATCTGGTAAACAAAATTACATTAATTTTTTTTAAAGAGTAAAAAACAACAGTTACAGTTTTAAAATGGCTTTTATTTGACTAATTTGTGTAAACCGGTTTCACGTGCGCAAACCAGCATGTGTGAAATATGTATGTCAGACCACACAGCTTCTGATTACAGAAAAATAAAGGCTTACTGGTGATGTTTTGGGTTTAAACGCTTGAACCCAAACAGCTAGTTTTCCCACAAGCTCAAATTGCACTTCACACAGTCTCAACTGTTCTGTATTCTCAACTGTTCAGACACCATGAAATCAAAACGGATTCTGTTTACCTAAACACGTCGATGCTCATTAATATAATAGTAACTAACATTAATTTAGCTCACAATCCAATAAAATCCTACTGAATAAAATGCCTTGCACTACATTATTTCTCACTGGACATTCAGTTTTATTTGAAGCACTCACATCCTGGAAGGTAAATGCATTGTGAATTAGCATTCTTTATTCATCTTAAATATAATACTCATGAGGAAAATGCATTTAACTAGAATAACAAATGCTTTTAGATTTAGCCAGAATAACAAAATCAGGACCAACATATTTGATTTGTATGTAGAATTGCTGTAAAACTCAGTTGTACACAAACAACAGATGAGGATGTAAGACTTACTAAGGTCTTTGCTGTTTTTGTCGTATTCCTTACGGCTGACTAATTTTAAAGAGTGCTGGATAATGGTTACTGTCTTGCCACCAATGGCAAGTTTAACTACGACTCTGGCGTTATCTGGATCCACTCCCTCTATCTGTGAAAGAGACCATGTGAGAACAAGAAAGAGATAGAAAAAAAAATTATTAATACATATATATATATATATATGAAAAACAGGCAGGGAGAGAGCAAAAACAAATAATGAATGTCAGTCAAACTATTATTTTCTAGTCCAAAATTCCTCTATATATAATATCATATATCATACATTATTTTATTTTTTAAAAATCTTAAAACTACTTTCCTAAAATTGTGCGTTATTAATTGACACAAGGGGGAGCTAACAACTTCTATGAAGCAGACATGACCAACCAAAGCTGATAATATTTAAAAGTATTTGAAGAAAATTGACACATCATTCAAGTTTATATACATACATATATATATATATATATATATTACTTAGAGCTTTAATTTTATTTGTTGGTAGATATAAAATCTCATACTTTTCCAGACCACTAATACATAAGATGTGCTTTTCTGTCTCAGAAGATGCCTGGAATGCATCCATCTTATTGCATTTGAACAGCTCATTAGTGTGTCATTATAGTAACTCACCATTACTTTCACAGAAGTGAATATGGATGAAGTAAAATCCACTCACTTTCCCGTACAGGTCTTTATGGGCTCCTGCCAGGACCTGCACACATCCTCCAGGTCCCAGAACCAGCGTCTCCTCTTCCTTCTTCTCCTCACCAGGTTTAGGAGGTCTCTTGCGGACACCAGGCTCCAGGTCTTTAATAGCAGAGCGATCGGCACCCAAACCCAGCCCTTTAGGCCTTAACTGATGCTCTATGGGCTTCACATCTCTGACAGGTAATGAGAGAAACAAAATATTTTTTTAACAGCTATTAGGATATTTCAAACATAAACCACAAGCTAACACATCTCCCTCACATGCACATCAGCACCCCCATTTTATATGTATATAAAATATAACTGATCATTAAAAATAATTTCACAAAAATAATACTAATAGTAATTGTGCATAATTTTTAACTTTTAAACATTTAATTTGAATATGCTGAGAGTCAAGGGCACTTTAAAACAAATAACAAAAAAATCCAATACATTTTTTTTATTTTAAATTTAATTGAAAAAAAAAAAAGGTCCTTACTGTTTAAATGTGTGTCCGATTCCCTCTCCTTGCTTCCAGCCCATTCCCTTCAGCATGGCCAACCCATAAGCCTCCACAGGAACACGTTCATAGTCGGCATCTGTGGACTGAATCAGAATCATATTCAATACACATCTCAAACATCTCCACCGAGAAATCAAGCACAGAATTCCTAAGCAATCAAAAACACATTCAGACCCAAAACACTAATTAGAAACACACCTCAACCTACAGAGAAGATGATAATTAGATTAAATATTACAGCTTCTTTTATGCATTGAATAAACAAGCGCTTTGACAGGCAGAGTAAAATTTACTCATAATGACTCTGAGCATGTTAAAGCCTAATCAAGCTGTAGCTGGCGCTCTCACAACAATCTACAAGTGATGGACTTGCACTGCAGGAGAAAATGACACTGGAGGAGCGAGGAAGAGAGAGAGGGAGGGAGTTTATGCAGAGTAAGCTATTTGGATGCAGCAGGAGAGTTCTTCATCACTCATTTCATTAGGACACACCCTTATCCTACACACACACACACACACACACATTAAATGCAACAAGAGCACTGCATGTGCAATGACCTTGAACTGCCCCGTGCTGACACCACATCTGGCACCATTACTGGACAACAGCTCGAGCAGCCGATAGAACACTGAGTTTTAATAGAATACACTTCATAAATCAACAACTACAATTGCATTAGAAGTCCTCAGCATGTACAAACACACCAATGTGTCCCAGGTTTGCAATTAATTTAAACTGAAAGAGATCTGTATCTGCATACAGTATCAATAACAGTCATATACAGCAAGCACAAAGTGGTGCAGTACCAATAATAGCCATTGCTCGTGTAAAATAGTTAGCATACTAAAATGGGATTTTTACTGAGGTCAGTTTTTTGAATAGCTCCTTATTAACACAGAATTTCAAACAAATGCTTTTCTTTTGAACTTTAAATTGATCAAATAATCCTGGAAAAAACATCTAAATATTCATTAGCACAACTGTTTACAACATTGATGATAATAAGAAATGTTTCCTGAGCAGCTAATCAGCAGATCAGAATAATTTCTGAAGGATCATGTGACACTGAAGACTGGAGTAATGCTGAAAATTCAACATTTGCATCCCAGGAATAAATTACATTTTAAAATACATTCAAATGAAAAAATCCTTTGCAAATAGAACATTTTAAATCATAGCATCTAACAATATTACTGTTTTTACTTTATTTTTGATCAAATACATGCACAATCGTGTAACTCACACTAACGTCACAGTCCATGTATTGAGTCTAAAACTAGTCAAAGACTAGTCACACACTTATTTCCACACTGGATCTATAAGGAAAGATTCATCTTGCTTTACAAGATTTTCCCATTTAATTCAATACCATTTGCTATGATGAACATGGCACTCAAATGTATCCCATGTGCAGCATTCTCAGAAATATTTGTAAAGGCCTTTACGTGTTTAATAATTTAATAATGTGTAGAATAATATGTAAAGCATATTTCCATGCTGAGAAGCAACATTCATTTCTGGATAGACCAGCTGAAAACAGTAAAGGGGCTCTACTTTAGCTAAAACAGGGCTGCCTGTCCTTCCATCCATTTTTTGTGTCAATCATGAACCTACCGACTCTGGTCGCAAATCCACTTTGACTTTGTCTCCATCCTCAAAACCCTGAGGGGCCTGGTTCTGCATGAGAAGAGGAATGGCAAAGTTGGGATCCATCTGCGGTCCGTTCTTCCATCTCTCCTGGTGCTTTTGAGACTCTGTAGTAAATGACATTCAAACAGAAACAGAACATTATTCTTCATTTAAGCAGATGCTTTTGAGTACAAAACTGGCTTGCAGCATTTTTACTACAATCACAGAAAGGGTTCCATCTACAATCTTTTGTTTGCCATTTCAGATGTAGAACCACTAAAGCCACATTACTGCCACACCAACTGAGTTATGAGAATTATTGATGATGCATTTAATGTCAAGCATTACATCAGTGAATAACTAATGGATTCAAATACTGTACAAACTACTACTGCATGGAACCACACAGATAATTTCATTAGCCCTTGTGAAAAAGAAGTACACTTTAGCATAAAAAAGATGCTTATTACAGAAATAATACACTTTAAAAGAATATACTCAAATGTGAACTAAATGTAATGTATCCAGACACTGAACTGCAGGTTATTTGCAATTAAATGAAAATGTATTATAGTTTATATTAAATTATACAGTTATTATTAAACATTTATTTTAAACACAATTAGTTGAACTTGAAAGTTATTTTTCACCCACTTTAGTACATTTTTATGTGTAATTTCATAATTCTATTGTTTTTGAAATATAGCATTTATGGTAACTAAAATATACTTTTAGTAGAAATGATAAATACTATTTTAGCATGTCATTTCTATAGAAAACTATATTTAAACATATTTGCAATTACATATTTGTAATGTTGACATTGCAATTTGGTACATTTAAAATATATATCATATATTTATTACTAAACACACTACAGTTAGATTTATAGTCAAGTACGTTACATGTTAAAGGGGTCCTATTATGCTCTTTTACAAAGTCTTGATTTTGTTTTGGGGGTGTACTAGAACAGGCTCTCATACTAGGCCAGTGTGTGCTGTGATTGGTCAGCTGGGCCAGTGTGTGTTGTGATTGGTCAGCTGGGCCAGTGTGTGTTGTAATTGGCAACACTCGGCGCCTGGTCAGAAATGTCACGCCCCTTACCATAGCCGCCTGCGAGCTTCAGTGTAAATATTGCGTCAAAATCAAATCAATTAGAGTGCGATTTAAACCCGGATGATTGTAACCACTCTAAGTTCGTCTGCCTTGGGAAAGCTAGGGTGTCTCCGACATAGTGATAACACTCGTTGCCTTCTCTAGTGCAGCTCAACCAGGTCTCATCCAATTCGTTTTACAGTACAGTCAGTGTCAATTTTCAAAATATCATGGAACTGAATGGTTACAATTTTGACGTACAATGATATTAACGTAGTACTCCAGAGTGAATACTAGGGCTGCACGATTTTTCATAGTATTTAAGCAGTGATAAAGGCATTGCATTATAAATATACATTATTTTAATGAAAGTGATAATAATAAGAACTCAGATAAACCGTATATTGCCGTAGTCGTGTGTTTATTAGTCACGTTGAATCAATGAAAGCAGTTGAATCTTCTGTTTATTCAGCTGCAGTGATAGGCATTTTCTGGGTTTCTTCTGCAAGGTGTATTTGGAGTTTCAGCGCGAGAGCGCCCTCTGGCCTTTGGATGGAGATTTACTGCTGATCACAGAACCGTGCTTCACTGAAAGACACGCATGACAATCGCAGCTTCTGTCGAATCGCGATCTCGATTCCATTTCGATTTATCGTGCAGCCCTAGTGAATACTACAAATAATTTAACTTTCTGGCAATTTTATATTAGTAAATGAATGCCCAAGAATGTCTCCTAGGTAGACATCTTAATAGGTTTTGAAACACAGCCATAACCTACTACAGAACGAATAATAATCAATTAACACACCTTCGATGAGCTCTTTGACGGCTTGAGACTCCACCGTGTCCTGCTCCTGCTGGGACGGGTCTCTGCTCTTGTCTTCGCTGCTCTTGTCGTCTCGCTCAGCATCCTGCCGGTACCAGCGGTTCTTGTGGATCAACGGGATGACCAGCTCCTTCGGTTTCTCCACCGGTTTGGTTCTGTATAAGTGACAGATACATACAAGAGTTGAAGCACATGATGAGATAGAAATTATCAACGTCACACTAACGTTACTTTCAGTTAGATTATTAGCTAACCTAGCTAACGTTAGCCTTCTACTCACCCTTTAAGTTCCTTCCCTTCGACTTCAACTAAATAATCTCGCTCTTCCGCTTTCCCAGATTTAACCTTACTTAAAGTTTTACTAAAACCGAAAGATACTGGGCCAGATTTTTTGCCTCCATCATCTTGGCTAATATTATCCCTCAGCGATTCACGCTCCTGATGCCGCTCCGGCGACGCCATGTTTGTAGTGTGTTGAAGTCGCTGGTACATGTAGTTTTATTGGACAGCCATTTCTATACCTGGAGGGCTCAAAAGACTACAATTCCGATAATGCAACACGTTACGCACGACTGTATTTATTCTTTTTAATTTAGTAAAAATAGTTCATAGAAAATATAATAAAAAAATATAATTTTCCTTACAAATATGAATGAATGTTGTAATAAAAATGTGTGTGTGTGTGTGTGTGTGTGTGTGTATATATATATATATATATATATATATATATATATGAGTTAAGCAACAAAAGCACATACATTTTTTTTAATTCAGTCTAGTTGTTTATAATTTGCCAGTGATGTAGGGCCATAGATTTGCCCTAAAAAGAGTATCAGTGATTGAGGCAAGAAATCTCTTGCCAATGCCTCTTCATGACTGACCCAGGACAAGTTGGCACAAAACTATTCATATGTGACCAAAGACTGATGTGACTCTATCTCCTTGCCAAACAATCATAGACTATGCACACAAACCATGTCTACTTTTATTATCCAGACAGAGTTCTGCTGAAAAAAAAAAACATTTGTGAACCATCTTAATTTGGTTTCCTGGTCTTAGCTGCTTTTTGCTGGTTTTAGATGGTTTCCCAGCCTGACCAGCTGAAAGAAAGTGCCCAAAGTCCATCTAAAACCAGAAAACAGGTCAATCTAACCAATCTTGGAGATCACCAAACCATCTGGTTTGAGCTTGTTTAAATGGAAGAGGGCGGTAAAAATGTAAATGCACTTTCACGCTAGTTTCCCAACTCACTTCCCACCCAAATCCTCCCATTTCACCGGTCCACATTTCTCTCCCCTGACCTGAGGTGCTTTTAACAAAACCGGCAAACTACCTGGTTCGTTTACACAAGGGGCGGCTCTTCCCTTTATATCTTTCCCTCCCCGCAGCGCCTCCAATATCGCTTCTTACTCTTATTACAGTGTTCTTCTCGTATCGCCTGCGCCTGGGAATACTGAAGCGCGCGCTAGACGCGATCTGCGCCGCTGACACGCATCGCTTCTTCCCGCAGCACGCCTTCACGGACATCCGCGACACTGTCCTCCGGTTCATAATCGATACTGTCGCCGTGCTCTGCTTATTGAGTATGCTGCGAGAACCAGACTCAGCATAACCGCTGCAATGTAACGCATCAGCGCATTTATTACCTCAGAAAGTCAAAACAATTACGCGGATTAAAACGCCTCGGGACGCGATGAAGAGAAAGCGGTAACTATGAAGGTAAGATTTGGGCTCTGTCATTGATTGTTTAGTGGACGTGTTGCTGTGTGGAAATCACTCACGGTGCTGCTGCTGCTGATGTCAAGAAAATTCAAAAAATCTCTTTAGTTTGTTTAGGACATAAGTTATCTCTGGCCTGAAAGCCACAATCCAATGACAGTGGCTGTTGTCCAAGTGGAAACGCGCTGTCCGATGTGCGTTTTTTTCTCCCTGTGTTTTTTTCCTCGCAGATCATCATCACGGGTCCCGAGCTGAACACACACTCGCACACACTGAACACACACGCGTCTGGCGCGCATCTCATCTGCGTGCTGATAGTGCTCTCTCTAGACAACAGCATTCAGAAGTCGTAGAAAGTTATTAATCTCGCAGCATCCTTCCGAATAATTAACAGTAAGGAATTATTTTTTTGTAGGAATTTGACCGTGGGGGTCAAACCTAGGTTTTTATCAATGTATATAGACGCGTTTAAACGGAGGATTTTTGAACGGCTGAGTTGTTTGAAAAGAATGTGTGTGTGTCAGCGGCAGTGCAGGTGAGTGTTTTCTGCTGAATATCCGTGTTGTCTGAATGTTTGGACTGTAAATGTGGGTGTGGGAAAGACGCGAGGTAGAAAGATGCGTTGAGTTTGTGCTTACCAAATACAACAGTTTATGCTACATACATAGTATGTTAGTTCTGATTCATTTTCACTTAATTTCCAAACTTAATATCTATCTATCTATTAAGGCTTTTTTTTTTAAATTTAGACTGTCAAGTCATTTGTTCTCCTTGACAAATGTTCCTTGTTTAGTTTCTAGTTGGTTTTATCTCAAGATAAATGCTGCATTATGAAGTAAAAATATAACCGTTGTTTGTATAAATGTATTTGATAGGTGTGGACTTAATTTTCATATTTAATATACCAACTATTTATTTTTTTAAATAATAATTAAATATTTATTACGAATTATTATGTATAGTTTCAGATTAATTTACCTATCATTAAGTTATTTATTTTATAAATTAAAAATACAGCTTATTATACAAAGTGCATTATATGGTTTGAATCCGATTCATCAAACAATTAAAGACTTTATATAATAAACTATTTATATACTTATTTAAACTAAGTATTTATTTAATATATATGATTAATTAACATATTATATAAATATATAATATATACATGATATTATAACATTACAATAATTCATTTATAATAATTCAGTAATTCAATTATTTGTTAGTATACTATTTACCTTCATCTGCTTATTTAGATGAATCGAGAGATGCACATGCTGAATTTATTTAGCTTGTTTATTTGTTTGTTTGTTTTCACACACATACAATTTCTTGTTGATACTGTAAATCTGTTAGTTAGTGGTTTAACTGTCTTGCATGCAATCAGCTTGATGTGTGTCGTTGCATTTCATCAGGTTTGAAAGACTTTGGAAATGCATGCATGTGCAAATATGTTTATATAACTTTGAATCAAAGTCATTTGTATGTGACTGGTGTACGTGCCGAAGAATCAGGCAGAGATGCTGAGTTGTTGAGGTGTGTGTGTGTGTGTGTGTGTGTTTGGGTGTGTCTGTCCTGATGTGCTACTGAAATAATGAATGTTGTGACCCAGACTTCACAACACAGTGCATTGCTGAAGGCTCAGGGAGCAGTCAAGGTTATCCAACAGTTATGAATCATTCATTAATATGAGAAAGATAGAGGGAGGAAGAGGCAGAAGTCTGAAGAAAGCAACAATTGCAATATTCCCTATCCCGAACCCCTGAGAAACACTCACTTCACACTAGGGCTGTAGCTATCGATTATTTTAGTAATCGAGTATTCTACAGATTATTCCATCGATTAATCGAGTAATCGGATACGAAGTCATTTTTCTTTATTAAAGAGCAATACTAAATATACAAGAGATAATAAGATAGATCTCTTAAAATAAACAACTAATTTGTTTTCTTTTTAGAAAAATTTTAATTTTTATTGCTGAAATTGCATACATTAATAACCATGAAAACTAAACCCATTTAATGCATTTAATTGCCAAATTACATTCAAAATGCAAATACAAATATATCAATAAAAAATAAAATAAATAAATAAAAATACAAAAACCAATTTCACATTACTTTAAAAAAGGTAAACAGTACAAACTAAAACTAAGGCATAAATCAAAATAATAGTAATACAAATAATAATAATACCTAAACATTGCATTTATGTCGTGCAACTTAACTTTCAAGTAACTAAAGCTCAAGCATGACATAAGCCTTTACTGTCTTCTTGGAAGGCTTTGTGGCTTTTGTGAGAGGCAAAAATCAGTGGACAGGAAGGTAACTTGGAACAAGAACAAGAGACCATACACAATTTTTAAACACATTTTTCTGCAACATGAAATTAGAGTTATTTGGAGAATAAACCCTCCTAAATGTCCCTATACGTACTGGTGTGTGTGTGGGTGGGTGTGTGTGTGTAACTTGTTTTTGATATTCTTCATATTCTGTGTGCGGGTCAGTTCACCGCAGTGATAGAAATTAATCTGTTCCAATAAGTTTAAATTGATTTTTACATTTTATGGGCATTTTTACCTTTATAAAGCCGCAAATTAAAACCGCCAGCAGGTGGCAGCAAGTCACTGTTAGGAAGTGAGTCATTGCGATTTCACCGAATCATTTAAACGGTTGATTAATTCAGGAACGAATCGCCGTCATTTTGCTCAGAGATGCAAAACAGCGCTGTGGCTGTGAATTTTTTGTTGGCCAAATAAAGCAAAAACAGGCAATATAGTGTCTAAAACGTAAGTCTCTACTGTATTATGACAGCACTTTTATTAAACTAAATTTCAATACCGTGATAATACAAGCATACCGCGATAAAAGCATTAGCAATTAATCGCAACATGAAAATTTGATACCGGCATATCCCTACTCATAATATTACCTTCTTGTTTATTGAACTGTTGAATAAAATCACATTTGTAATCATGCTGATTTTAGAGGTGAAAACTGGCACTCTTGTGTGATATTGACTAACTTTCTTTCTGTGGTATTTTTATGCACAATGGCATTTAGTCTTTCACAAAACATAGCAAACGTAGGGACATTATAACTAGCCACCATATCGATTTACGGCCTTAAATATGTCCAGCGCGTTTTTTTTTTAAAGTCTGGTCCCTGTTTTTATACAGTCTATGGTCTGGTCCAGCGTTTATCGGGTTGTGCGTCAGTAATAATGGTCCGTGGGGAAACACGGTGTTCCGTTTGAAGTTACAGTAAATGGACTAAACGAAGCCTCGACACAAATAATTTGTCTCGATGATTATTTTGTATTCGAGTTACTCGAGGTATTCGAGGACACTCACAGGCTGTGTGTATGTGTGTGTGAACATATGGTTGTGTGTGTACAAACGCTAGCCTTTCCTCACCTTCTCAATTTCAGGTAAATTAACAATCCAACTTCTGGCCAATTACTTATGATCATCTTATTGAGGCGGTCTGAATGTTGCTTCATTTGAGTTCATCTGATAGCTGAGCGTCTGCTAATTAGATGATTCTGATCCTCTGTGCAAAACATGTATTGTGCGCGGTTGTTAATTGTGTGATTATATGCACAGTCCACATCTCACGTCATGCATATTCAAGGTGATGTGTAGAAGGTGTGGTTGAAGGAGAGAGAGATGTGAGGATGCTGCAGTTTACCCTTGCTGTGTAGGACAGCACTGCAAGACAATTCTGCTTCTTTGAGCTCACTGTCTGCATTACAAAACCATCACTATCTGCTAATCTGTTTCAGCTTATTCAGTCTCAGATGTCTAATGGAATCGACATCAGTCATATTATGTGAGAAATTGTGAAGGTAATTCGCCAAGGAAATGATGTCACACTACACTTCAAAAAAATTTAAAATAAATAAAATTAAATAAAATTGAAGTTGTAAATAAAACAAACAGTACATTTTCATATTCGTTTGACAAGAAAATACTATTTCAGTCTTTCTGCTTCAAAATTTCACATTTAATTCAGTGTTACTTTCCATTTCTTTGTAATTAATTGTGAAATTTATTAGCAATTTCTAAAGAAAAATAGATTTTAAACCAGTTTTTTTTTACAGTTAATCCAGAAATGAATATTCTGTCACCATGTTTTAAACCTCATGTTATTATTTGACTTCCTTTCTTCCATAAAACACAAATGGAGATACTTTGAAGAGTGTTTATGCTGCTCTTTTCCATACAACTAAAACTTGAAGTAATTAGAGGCTGTTTGCCAATATCTTTTATTATTTCTTAGAAAAATAGCCATGTGGTGTGAACATCAACAAAAAATGAATGAATGAATGAATGAATAAATAAAACAGGAAATTATTTTATAGAAAGGACGACTGCAGACCCTCAAGTGTTTTAAAATATTAGATAATTTGTAATTTTTATGACAAGCCATATTATTATTTAACGTCATGTGGTGCGACTCTCCAAAAACTAAAAAATATAATTAAATAATAATATATATTTTTAAATATTTTATATTATTATCATCACATTTTAAAAATAATATAATAATTCAAATTAATATAATTAATAAAATTAATATAATTAATAATAACTATACACTGACATGTACAAAATATGTTATTACTTTTTTACTTGATTGTTACAACACGTGACATTTTTAGAGTTATTAAAGGTAAACATTTCTTGAAAGTGGTATAAATGTTTTCAAAACCATATGAAACCCATATTAATAGAAAGAGTACATTTATAAGAACTTGGCACATGTATTTTAAACTAGAATTTTAAATGATTTTTCCTTTTCTTTATCATGGACACTCTTATTTATTCTCACAACTGTCATTGGTTCATAATGACTTTAAAAACTGCTTGGATTGACATAAATGAGTAAATGATGACAAAATATTCATTTTTTGGGCACACTGTGCCTTTAACCATGTAAAATAATGGCACAAGATGGCATCCCCTTACCCCTAAGGGCAAAAAAGTATAGTAAAACTATCAAAACACACCAATCAATGAACCAAACTGTTTGAACACTTATATCTTAACTTGGGTCAGTGAAGTGTAGTGCAATGAGATTGTATTGTTCTTTATCTTCCCACTATTTAACCTAAGAGTCAATACCTGGACCATAGTTCCTCTCGCTTCATTATCCAGACCAAATGGACCTTGACATATCTGTTGCTTGGAACAACACAAATATAAATCTGAACAGTGATGGATCGGTCCCCGTTAGATGGATATTGATAGCAGGTAGGGCATAAGCGTGTCCCTGTAAAATTGTTACAAGAGAACCGCACACAGCCTTGAGCTGTAGGCTGCACTGAGGAGGAGAGAGGGAGGGCTGCAGGGATCAATATCAGTGAGCAGGAGAAGAGCGAGGAATGGAAGACGTGGTTGAGGAGGGAGAAACATAGAGGGGTAAGGGACTGAAGAAGGATGAGGAGGCGTGGCAAAAGGAGAGAAAAGGAGGCTGGTGGGGAGAGAGAGCTCAGAAGGGAGCGATGGAGGGTCACCTTCAGCGATGGCATCTGATTCAGCACAATCTTTCCCACTCGGGTTACTGCACTGTGACCTAGCCAAGCATGCTGGGACTCTCTGAGGCCAAGCCTCTCTTCCTGTTTTATTTTCTGTCTCTTTCTGTCCCTCTGTCTGTTCTCCTTTGACCTTTCATCTATACAAACCCAATCTCCTCTTTTTTTTGTCCTTCTGTTACTTCTACACACAACTCAGGATTTATGATGGTTTTATTTTCTCCAATATCATGTCATTGTCATCATCTAGCATTAGAGCCTTTAGTCATGTCACAATATACCTAGACATTTTTTTTCTTGTGTTTGGGTCATTTTTCATCTCCCTTATGTTATGTCAACATCTTGGATTTTCTCTCGCTCTATCTCTATAGACAATCACCACTCCCACACAAGCATTTTGCTCCGTCATACTTTTGTTTTTGGTCTTTGCACATCATGCTGAGACAATTATGTTTTATCTCTGACAATAAAAGCCTTTCGACAAAGAAAAAACACAATTAAAAGCTTTCAGGCATGTCGTTTCGCTTTGCCACTTTCGATCTATGACTGAATCTTTGAAGTACTTTGCTGTATTTTTCCATCTATTTTTGGGACGGATCATTTTTTGTAAAGAAACGTCAGCCCTTTGTCAGATTTTTGACAGTGTAAACTACCATTAAAGATTTATTTTTTTAATATTTAATTTTTAAAAATATTTTTATTTTAAGTAAATAATACTTTTATAGAGAAAGGATACAATAAATTGATCAAAAGTGACAGTAAAGACATTTATAGTGTTACGAAAGATTTCGGTTTCAAATAAATGCTGTTATTGAATGTACTTTTCATCAAAGAACCCTGAAAAAAAAATGTAACTTTTTCAACATTAATAATAATAATGTTTTTTTGTGCACCAAATCAGTATATTAGAATGATTTGTGACCCTGGACCACAAAACCAGTCATACATGTCAATTTTTTTAAACTGAGATTTATAAATCATCTGCTGAATAAATAAGCTTTCCATTGATGTATGTTTGTTAGGATAGGACAATATTTGGCCGAGATACAACTATTTGAAAATCTGGAATCTGAGGGTGCAAAAAAATCAAAATACTGAGAAAATCACCTTTAAAGTTGTCCAAATTAAGTTCTTAGCAATGCATATTACTAATCAAAAATTAAGTTTTGATATATTTACGGTAGGAAATGTACAAAATATTTTCATGGAACATGATCTTTACTTAATATCCTAATGATTTTTGGCATAAAAGAAAAATCGATCATTTTGACCTATGCAATGTTTTTTTGGCTATTGCTACAAATATACCCCAGCGACTAAAGACTGGTTTTGTGCTCCAGGGTCACATTTCTAAGGATTATAATATTTCACAATCTTACTGTTTTTAATGTATGTTTTTAATCAAATAAATGCAGCCTTGGTGAGCATAAGATTTGTCTTTCAAAAGCATGAAAAAAATCTTACCAATGACAAAAATTTTAACGGTAGTGTACATGATTTTATGTACCCTTATTCAATTTATAGTAGAACATTTATTCCCTACCCTGACTGCATTGAGCTTCATGGGTATTAAGTCAAATGTGGGTGTGTGTGTGTAGGCTGTGTTTGGGAATGTTTGGTGTGTGTTTTTCAGCCCACTCACATTTAATCTTTTATTTTTAAATCTGTCACGGCTGTCCATGTGTCTGCTACACTAGTGGCCCAGATTTGGGCAGGATTGAGCATCACAGAGTTTAATGCAGCCCGTGTCCGAGGGTGCTGGAGAGTGATTAGATGCAAGATGTGTTACTAGACGATGTTCTCCAGCAGTCTATAGGCTGTGTGGATGCTCAGGTTTGTTTGGAGGTCGTTTGTAATTTAAGATGCACGGGCTGGCTGGCCTCCAGCAAGTCTCTCCGTGGAGGGTGATGTAAGATTAGGGTCAGAGCAGTCAAAAACAGGTTAGGACAGGGAAGGGGTGACATAACTGCTCAAATGCAAGTTATTAAAGTTATGCCAAAGCCTAACTTATTCTTCTTAGTAATGTGTTAGCCTGTTGTGCACAATATATTTAGATGTAAATGGAAATTATTGTGGTAAGTGAAAAATTCTAAGTAATCCATTCAGAAATCTAAATAGGCTACATTTTGAATGTAACTGTAATTACCAGTTATTTTAATTGTAACTGAATACAATTACTTATATTTTATATTGTAAATACGTAATACCATTACAGTTTCTCCATTACTTCTCAGCCCTGATCATCAGTGTATGGAAGCCCGTTTCCGCCACTGAATAAAAAATAAAAAAAGGTTATTGCGACTTTTTATCTCACAATTGCAAGATATAAAGTTAGAATTGCGAGATATAAACTCACAATTCTGACTTTTTTTCTCAGAATTGCATGATATAAATTCGCAATTGCGAGTTATAAAGTTAGAATTGCGAGATATAAAGTCACAATTGCGAGATAACATTTTTAATTTTTTCATTAATAACATTTAGTTGATGTGTAAATTTGGACATTCATGTATTAAAATTTCGGATGTTCAAATATAAAATTAATATTTTTGAACCCTTGGAAAATAAGATATCAAGAAACAAATCAAAGCTTTATTAGACTTCTAGTCTCTCAGGATTCTGTGAAGGAAAGTAAATTCCCCTCTCAGTCATTGTGCAGAATTGTCACGCTTACCAACACCAATACAACAAGGATAAGCAAACAAGATGGGGATAACTGAGTAGACTGATTCATCACAGACTTTGTAAAGGAGAAAACCTGCAAGGTGAAATGCAAAGATTTGTCTCCTATGTCTTCCTCACTTTTGTCCCCAGCCTGCATAACAATCAGTCCGCCCAAACACAGATGTGTATTTCACACTGAGTGATATTCCTATTAGGGCAAGGTATTTCTCATACGAATGAGGTGCTTTTCCAGCTTTGACTGCAATAAATGTTCTAGATTGTTGAGCAGAAACTGTCACTGCATGTTTATAAGATCAATCAGATCATACAGGTGCAGTATTCACCTTACAGCTCTTGTTTATTTCTGTTAAGATAGCTGTCATGTGGCAGAAAACTTACTGTTTTACCTACTGTGGTTTGTTGCTGACACAGAGACGTGTTATTGTCTTCTGTCTTGGTGGATAGTTTTATTGCTATTATGTATGCATTATATCATTATGAAATTCTTCTTTGATAAACACCATTTATGGTTTTTAGAATTTAATGCTCTCGTAATGTAATACATCTTCATTCTGTCTCAGTTGTTGTCTGTTTGTCTCTCATTTTCAAACATTCTTTGCACTCTTTGATTGATTGACTGTGGAATTCAATTAGACTCTCTTCTCTTTACTTTCATAATCTTGGCACGTCTCAGTTGAGACTACAGTTTATTGTAGGCGGTGGCTCCAAGATTTGCGGAACGACATTGACCCTTTCAGTAACTGAAATAATGTTTATACCAAAATATACAGCCATAATAATACAGGTGGTAAATAGAAGGTCAGAGGATGACTTGATGTTTATCATTAATGACCTTTAAATAAAAAATGGCTGATAAACATGTTCAGAACACCAACCTTCACAAGTTGTCAAAGATTTGCTAAAATTTACTCACTCTCAGGCTATCCAAGATGTAAATTAGTTTGTTTCTTCATTGGAACAGATTTGGAGAAATGTAGCATTACACTCTTAAAAATAAAGGTGCTTAAAAGGTTCTTCAAAGCGGTGCCATAGAAGAACCATTTTTGGTTCCACAAAGAACCATTCAGTCAAAGGTTCTTTAAAGAACCATCTCTTTCTTACCTTTTTATAATCTGAAGAACCTTCTTTTTCCACAAAGAACCTTTTGTGAAACAGAAAGGTTCTTCAGATGTTAAAGGTTCTTTATGGAACCATTTAGACAAAAAAGGTTCTTGTATGGCACCTTTATTTTTAAGAGTGTACATCACTTGTTCACCAATGGATTCCCTGCAGTGAATGGGTGCCGTCAGAATGAGAGACCAAACAGCTGATAAAAACATCACAATAATCCACAAGTATTCCACATGACTATCATTGATCAACTAACATCTTGTGAAGTGAAAAACTGTATCTTTGTGATAAACAAGTCCATCATCAAGGCATTTTAACTTTAAAGAGCAGGTCAGATGGTATTTTAAAGTGTCTTAATATTGTGTTGGACTCCCCTACAACAGGTTTAAATGCATCTAAGGTCAGAAAACATTGTAATTTTCTTAGAATATACATTTAATATTAGAGTCATTTGCCAATGATTTCGAAACGATTCGTTCCAAGCAAGTTCGGAGCAAACCCCTCCCTTCCATAAGCCTACTCTGCTCTGATTGGTCAGCTGGCCAAGCCTGTTGTGATTGGCACAGAGAGGAGTCCTTGAGCAAGTTAGTTAGCGTGCGCTACCATTGACAAAGCACCTTTACATAAAACAATAAAATAGTGCTCCAATCCGTTCTTATAATAATGACATAAAATACAAAAACACTTATGCAAGCAAATCGTGCCCACAGCTAAAGTTTAGCTGCTAAACTGTGAACA
>NW_015539802.1:991620-1025544 GCF_001515605.1 Sinocyclocheilus anshuiensis | reverse complement strand
AGCAGAAGTGTTTGTGGGCAGGTCAGACTCTGTTCGTATTTCGCGGGCAGGTGGGGATTATGCAAATGTGTTACCCAGTGACGTATACCGGTAACAGGCAAAAGATTCGAAAATATGACGACTCGTTAAGGCGATTCAGAATCGACTCTTTCTTTTGAGGGACAATATCTTTATTTATCATGCACTTTTTTGATTAAAAACTTTGCAGATTGTTTTCCGTATACCGGTAACAGGCAAAAGATTCGAAAATATGACGACTCGTTAAGGCGATTCAGAATCGACTCTTTCTTTTGAGGGACAATATCTTTATTTATCATGCACTTTTTTGATTAAAAACATTGTTTTCATTTAAGGATAGCTATGTTATAAACTGCAAAAGAGATATTTTTCAAAAACCCATATGACCTGCTCTTTAAACTGTTGTTTCTGGCCAAAATAGTCCATAATCCATGATAATGCTTTCTCCAGTGAAAAAGTTCATGCTCTGTTGTCTTCTCACATCAAAACAAAACAAAATATTTGTTTAGAACTGTTTTACGGTGCTTGATCTGTACCTATTTCTCTCCTGAGTCAGACAAGATGAATGAATCTTAGCCTGAGGCAACAGTTTGAAGTTAAAAACGTCTTAATCATGGATTTGTTTCTTACAAACATGCAGCTTTTCACTTCACAAGACATTAACTGATGGACTGGAGTCATGTAGATTATTGTGATGTTTTTATCACATTCTGACGGCACCCATTCACTGCAAATGATCAATTGGTGAGCAAGTGATGTAATGCTAAATTTCTCCAAATCTGTTCTGATGAAGAAACAAGATCATCTACATCTTGAATGGCCTGAGGTAAATTTTAAGCAAATTTTCATAATTGGGTGAACTATTTCTTTAATGATTTCCTTCCAGAAAAGTCTGCATTCCAAGGATGCTTTTCATTGAACACCGACAATGTGACACTTGAATTCAGTAGTCTCTAAAAAGCCAGTGGCCCAGGGTAAGGTTGGCTATGATAATGAATACAGAGATGAACATCCATTGTTTCACATTCTGACCACGAGCAGACACACAGCGCCCCATTACATGACTCTATACTAGTTTCACTGGCACACGCAATGTATAGCCTATAGCATTAGCTATTCATGTTGCATGAATGAGATGCCATGGGTGTTCCTGGAATAAAGATTGATCCAAAAATAGGTCTTATGAGGAAACAGATCTATTTAGAGAGAAAACAACAATGGCGGTAGATGTGACAGATTGTTTTGCTCTGGGACTGTATGGAATTTCATTGGTGAGCCATCCTAGCAGAACAGAGGGGTGGATGCGAAAACGGATATGGGGTGGTCAGCTCTTTCCTGACCTTAAGGGTCAGCATTTTCAACACTACATGTAAAATATGTAGTATCTTCATAGAGCCACCAGCGTTTCTAGTTCAGCCAGTTGGAATTGATGTGACAAAACAGCGTTTCCAAAGCAGAAAATCTACTATATGGAAAGTATAGAATATCTAAGCTAATAATAATTATAATCACGTTGTTTGTAATTGTAAGATTGGGTGATGCAAGTAAATTTGCCACTATCAGTAATGACAAATAATCAGAATTGAATGAAAATGAATGTACATATGTACGCATCAAAAGTATTTATGTCCCCTAGAGAAAGATCAAAATGCTCTTTATATTTGTAGCAATGACAAGGAGGCTTTTCATCTCCAGAGACAGAGATTCAACCTTTGAATATAAATGCAACTAATGCCGCTGAGCAAGGTTGACAGTCTAGAGCGTGAAGATGTGTAGCTTTATAACCAGAACCTCTGCTCTGTGTGTGTGTCTGACAGCACGAGATGTCTCAAACCAACCAGACTTGACAGTTTGTCTCACACAAAGACACCTCTAGACATTTGAGTGTGTACCTAGCAATATATTTGCTTGATCTTGCCACATATACAACAAATAGATGGACAGCATTAGGCTGATAGACTATCTATCTATCTATCTATCTATCTATCTCTCTATCTATCTGTCTGTCTATCTGTCTGTCTGTCTGTCTGTCTGTCTTATGTTGTCACATCAATACAGTATGCTTTAACCATATTTCAGAGACAATAGAATTATGAAATTACATATAAAGATGTACTTAATTCCTGCTTGGGTCAAAAAACACTCTAAAGTTAAACAAATTGCATTTAATATGAAATGTAAACTATAGTACATTTTCATTTAATTGTAAATAACATCCAATTAAGTGTTTGAAAACACTTACCTGTAAGTATATTATTTAAGTATATTATTTCCATTTTTAATGTTCTAGCAGGTATCTATCTATCTATCTATCTATCCGTCAAATGTCATTTATTTATTTATTTGCTTGTTTATCTGTTTGTGTTATTTATTTATGAATAATAATAATAATTATTATTATTAATGAATAGAAATAAATGCATTTTTTTATAAAGTGGACCTGCATGCATCCCTGCTTCATGTGCAAAAATCATGCAGTTATTGTCCCAACAGAAGGTCACACAGCTGGACAGAGAAAGAACAGAAAAGAGGAAACGGGGTACAGTGTGTGTGTGTGTGTGTGTGTGTGTGTGTGTGTGTGTGTGTATCTGTATGCATGCATAACAACATATATGTGTTTCTGCTCACATAACAAATCACTCAGCCCTACCCATAGACCTTAATATCTAATTTTCTCTTCTAATTTTCTCGACATGTTTTCTAAAGTTATTTATCCACTGGAAGAGAGTGTATTTTAGTGTTATCCCGCCCCTCTATCCGTGGACACCTGAGCTCTCCTGCTCCAAGGTCATATCCACGACTCCTCTTCCTGTGCCAATGGCAGCCTGTGTGGAGCCTGGCTCAGTTTATCTCTGTCTCCGTAGCTGTTAAAAAAAAAAAGACTCCTCTTATCAGCTGCCAGATCTCCAGGGGGGTGGGGCTGGATAAATGACCGATCAGCCAATCGCTCAACTGGAAACAATTAGTCATGTCTCCTCAGATGGTCCCCGTGCTGTTTAATTAGCCTCATTAAGCCTGGTGGGCAGGACAGCCTGAGGGGACGTGCGGACGGCGTAACCGTGGTTACTACTGTGCCGCAGTCAGGTTGACTGCTCCTCCGTCTGACCCCTGGTTAGGATTGTATCGATCACCAATTAGGGTGTATTGATCTTTCTCAGACCCCCCGGTGGTAATAACATAAGAGAGACAATTAAGAGGAAAGTGTAAGATGGTGCTGGAAGCTAACTCATGTGCTGCTTTACTATAAATCATGTTTTATGGTTGTAAAACCAGACCTTTTTATCCACAGGGAGCTTTTTAGCATCTTATATTTAAAAACCTGAATAATCTTAAAAGACAGACAAAAAAGTCCCAGTCTAGTCAGATTGATCTGTTGGCTGGTTTTAGAGCAGTGCTATTATGTATATACTGTTATAATATTTATTGATATTTTGAATTAGCTTTTATTTTTATATTTTCAATTTACATTTTCATTTTAGTTTGAGTGATTTTGTTAGGTGTTTGTCAATTAGTTTGTCAATTAGTTTTTCAACATTTCTAATTTATGTTTTTCATCTTTATATTTTATTTTATTTCAGCTTTATTGCAGGTATTGAAAACTGTTTTTTTAATGCTTTTAGTTAGAGTTTTAATTAAGAGCACTGTTTTAATGGGGGTTTGGGCATTTTTTAGCTGAGGAGATCAACTTGCTGACCAGCTAAACCAGCTGAACACCAGTTAGGCCAGGCTATGAGAACAGTTTAATTTTGTATGCCAGTATGCTGTCTAATGAGACCAAATCTTATTTTTGACCAAATAGGTCAGAAGTTATAAGCAGAAATGTCAAATATTTTATATATTTTGACCAGTAGGTGGCGCTGTGCCGAAACTACTCATTTGCTCTCAGGTCATGCTTGTTATAACATATACCAAGTTTGGTCAGAATCTAAAACTATGGGTGGGTGGTTTATGGGTGGATAGTAGATGGTTTCTAGGTGGTTAATTGGTTGCTAGTGTATGGCTAGAGGATTCTGTGTGGGTACTCGGTTGCTAGGGCATTTTTAGAATGTTTCTTGGGTGTTATGGGTGGTTAATTGGTTGCTAGGGGCATTGCTAAGGCATTGCTAGGTGGTTGCTAGCTAGTTGCTTGGTCGTTAGGTGGTTGCTAACTATTTGTTGACATTTTTTTCAACAATTTTATTATCCACTAAGTGAAAAGCACACGTCAAATCATTAAACCTATGATCTGTAATATACTAATATCTCCTTTAAACAATCTATAGAAATTATAATGTTATGATGGCACTGAAAGAGTAACAATTACTGTAGTAGTTTTGGCAAAATGATGGTTTGCAAGGCAAATATTTGTAAGGCAGTGGTCTTGCTCTTTTTTCCATGTTGACCACTTGATCTGCTTTATCCCCTTTGGCTGTCACAGACATATTTTTCCCCATCTTATCTAATCCTTATCCTCTCTTGTCTCCCGCTATCTCCCGCTCTATCTGGCATCAGTCCTCTAACTAACCTACCTTGGCGTTTTCCTCCGTGACCCGACTCCTCGCCCTCCTCTTACGTTCATTCCTTCATTCTGTCAGCCCCTCGTGCTCCCTCGCCATCTGTCCTGTCTTGATCTCCCTCTCTGATTATCTCTCTCTTTCCCCTATCTGTTTCTCGCCGGACATCTATTCTACACATCATTGCCGCTTTAAAGTCGCTCCCGAGTAAGAGATTGGACGGGGCTGGCGAGGGAATGACAGCGCTGCTCCAATACTGTCATGTCTCAAGGCGCTCTCACTCAGACTGCACCTGCCCCTCACGCGAGCCTGGCCAACTGTCAGTTAGTGGGGCATCTCTGCATGTTCAAGCACTGAGATTTAAAAATCGTAGTCTCTTTAAATCATGGTCTGTCACCTTTACATCGGATGTGTCCACTTGAATTTTACTAAAGAAAGCTGAAACTCCTTTGAATTTGACGCTGTAAATGTTGCCAAGTAAGAATTGGGTTAAAATGTTTTGTTCCTCTGATTAATTATTAAAATTTCCATTGAAAACGTTTGAAGTTAATTTGTTTTTTGGCCTATATTTAATAATGGATTGTTCTCATCTGTATAATGTGAGAAGTAGCCTATTGCACAGAGAAAAAACAAATGATTCAGAAACATCTTCACTCTGAAATGGCTAGTAAATTTGACAAACAATTACAAAAAAGGCAAGTAACAATGAATTAAACATGGAAAAATGAAACGGCGTTTTTCTGTAAAACATACTCTCCAATAATCTTTGTTTTATATTAGTGTTGTCAAACGATTAATCGCGATTAATCGCATCCAAAATAAAAGTATTTGTTTACATAATATTTGTGTGTGTAGTGTACTGTGTATATTTATTACGTATATATAAATAGACACACATGCATGTATATATTTAAGAAAAATATGTTGTTTATATATTAAATATATTTATATATAAATTAAATTACATGATTATAAATATATACATGTAAATACATAGATATTTTCTAAATATATACTGTATGTGTGTGTATTTATATATACATAATAAATATACACAATACACACTACATATATATTATGTAAATTTAATCGATTAATCGTTTGACAGCACTATTTTATTTACAACTTTGAAATATTTTTACAGTGTACAAATATTTTTAAAAACATTTTTCTTGCTAAATTGAACTATTTGCTTCAAGGAATACATGGTATTACCCTGCTACATGTCTTTAAAAGCATATTTTACCATTTCCAACAACCACATAGCTAATTTAACTTAATTTAACTAAATTAATTTTCATTTAATTATTGCATGAGAAGTTTAATAAATGCTACATTGCATGAAGAGTTTACATGAAGAACAGACACAGCTGTATCATTATAATACAGCTGTAAACCATCATTCCAGTAATCTTTGTGTTTACGTTATGCAATAGTAGTTTTGTATATGCAGCCTAATATCACAGAGCCCAGCTCACAGTAGGACGGTTTTGGGGGATTTGTTGAAAAAACACTGTGAAGTGGCCCAAAATAGTATTTAGTCAATTAAGCCACACTAAAAATGTATTCATTGATTTTATTGCATTAGATAATACGGTATCAATAAAAAGGCATTTTTCACAGTATAAAAAAATAAAGGTAATTGTCACTTTTTATCTTACAAATTTCTGACTTTTTTTCAAATTGTAAACTCACGAGTTGTGAGTTAACATCTAGCAAATGACTTTTTTCTGCATTATATCTTGCAAATCTGAGTTTCCCCTTCAGGAACTCGAGCTGCGTCGAAGTCGCTTTGGAAACGCCCTTGCGTGACCGCGTTCTGAAGCACGTGTCAAATCAGTCCAATGGAGTAGCGAGACGTCACGAGCGGGGTGACGTAAGCACCAGAAAGTATAAAAGCGCATCCGGCAGAGCGCAAACCAGCTGTGTATGTGTCTGTCTATTTACTGTTGTCTGTCCGTATAAGCATATATAAAAAACAATCATGAAAAAGTCTATTGCGAGCATCACGCAAGGGCGTTCCCAAAGCGACTTCGACGCAGCGTCTCGTTCCCTCGGGGAACCATGGTTACATACGTAACCTAGAGACGTTATCTTGCAATTCTTTTTTCTCAGAATTGCAAGATAAACTCAGATTTGCAAGATATAATGCAGAAAAAAGTCATTTGCTAGATGTTAACTCACAACTCGTGAGTTTACAATTTGCAGTTGCAAGATATAAAATTGCAATTCTGAGAAGAAAAGTCTGAATTGTGAAATATAAACTTGCATTTGTGAGAAGAAAAATCTGAATTGTTAGATAAAAGGTCAGCATTACCTTTTTTATTTTTTATTTCTTGGTGAAAAAAAACGGAATGGTCTGAATCATGAGATATAAACTAAATACAAACATTTAGAGATTGTGAAATCTTACTTTCAAATATATCAGAGTTTGATTACCGGTATTTGCTATCCCATACAATAGCATCTAATAATACATACATTTTAACGCATGTCTTCAGTGAAATATTTTTTGGCACATAGTAGCTTTTTTGTTGAGGGGTTGCTTCAAATGACATGTTTGCCTTGAAGAGCTCCTCCACCTGTTTCGATGAAGCAGGTTTGTGTTCATTGTGCCTCCCACTGAGACGGCATCTGTTGATTTGTCTGGAGGCTCCTTACAGCACACATAGAAATGAGGGCACACTCTTGTTGTTTAGGCACATATTGGCCTCCTGCCCTCTCTGATCTATCTGCTCCATCTCAGCCAGATTTAAGAAAGAAATAGTTCATGCAAAAATGAATATTCAGTGATTACTAGTCTTTTAAAACCCATATGACAGTCTTCCATATTTACAACATGTACAAGTACTGAACATATCAATACACTGAATGTTTTGCATTAGATTTTCTATATTTAGTCCCTACTGACATGAATTTAATCTGTGTCTATATCCCCCTCTCTCTGTGTTTCTCTGTCAGTTCGTTGGCCATGTCTAAGGTTGCAGTAAAGAAGCTGCACTGGCGCTCTAAAGTGCAGGAGACCTTCGTACCGCTGGTGGGCAGCTCTGGAGATTTGGGAATTGCCATCGGAGGTGGGGCTGATTATGGAGAGTTCCCATTCGTCACTGCAGCACCAGGGGGAGGGATCACAGTTGGCGATATCATCTTACAAATCGGCGGAACTCCTGTTTTGGGCCTGACTTTAGGAGCTGGTGGGCAGCTCTGGAGAGTTGGGAATTGGCATCGGAGGCGGGGCTGATTATGGAGAGTTCCCATTCATCACCGCTGCAGCAGGGGGAGGGATCACAGTTGGCGATATCATCTTAGAAATCGGGGGAACTCCTATTTTGGGCCTGACTTTAGGAGATGTGCGTGGGCTCCTAAACTCCTGCCCCCATCCAATCCGCATCAAGACAGTGTCTCCAGGTACTGTTGGAACTGTACATTCTCAATTGTCTGGGCTGAACATGGATTTTTGTTCTCTAAATATTTTTTTTCCTCCAGTGGTGTATCTTATCGCTGTTAGTGATCCTTGTTAATTATTTAGCAAGGACACATTAAATTGATCAAAAGTGACAGTAAAGACGTTTAGAGCGTTACAAAAGGTTACTATTTCATGTAAATGCTGTTTTTTAAAAAAGTCCAAAGGAAAACCAGTCTCCTCTTAGCTTATATCGAAATCCTCTGACCTTCTTCTTTACAAATCCTAGTTTTGTACTTCTAATTCTTGTCCGTTGTTTTGATCTCTCCCCTGCATTTCCGCGTTCGTCACTTCTGAGCTGCGCATGCGCAAAGCCGACCTCATACGTCATTCCCCCGGAACTGCTTCCGTTTACAACAGTAAGCGCAAGCTAGATTCAAGTGATTATTACGTTTTGAATATGGATATTTTTCTTACAAAAATGCATCGATTCGCTACAGAAGGCCTTTGTTCACCCCCCGGAGCCATGTGAGACACTTTTTTTTATGGATGGGCGATTTTTATTTAAGTTCTTTTGGACTGATGCATGCAACACCCGCTGAGTGGCATTAAACAGCTTGAAAGATCAAAGACAATTTTTAATATAACTCCGACTGGATTCGTCTGAAAGAAGAAAGTCATATACACCTAGGATGCCTCGGGGGTGAGTAAAACACAGCCTGATTTTCATTTTTGGGTGAACTAACCCTTTGATCATGGTGTCCATAAAAATATTAAGCAGCACAACTGTTTTCAACATTGATAATAATAAGAAATGTTTTTTGAGCAGCAAATCAACACATTAGAATGATTTCTGAAGGATCATGTGCCACTGAAGACTGGAGTAATGATGCTGAAAATTCATGCCATCACATTTAAAATTACATTTCAGAATATACTGAAATAGAAACCATTGCTTTCGAATTGTAATAATATTTCACAATATTACGGTTTTTATTGTATTTTTGACAGTTAGTTTAGTATAATTTTAAATATTATTTATAGCTTTTATTTTTGTATTTTCAGTTTAATTTTAGTTCACGTTTTAGTAATTTTGTTATGTGCCTTTGTCATTTTTATAAGCTTTGTTTTATTATTAGCTTTAATTTTATTTCAGGTTCAGCTTTACTCATTTTTGAACATCAACTAAAACGTTTAATTCAGCTTTATTTCAATTCAATAATTCAATATTTGAATATTATCAGTTTTAGTTAATAATACCAACACAAGTTTTTGATCAAATGGAAGCAGCCTTGGTGAGAGATTTATTAAACAAGAGATTTATTTAAAAAACGATTTTATTATTAAAAAATCGTACTGACCCCAAAATTATGAACAGTAGTGTAAATTGATAAATTTTTGTGTTAATGTTAGTCCTCCTAACTATACCACTATATCAAGGGTTCTGACCCCCGGTTTCACAGACAAGGCTTAAGCTAGTACCAGACTAAAATGCATGTTTGAGCTGTCTCAACTGAAAATATCTTGCTCTGACATTTCTTAAAATTTGTCAGTGTAATTGTTCTGTCAAGATGTACACCTGTAATGTTTTCTTCTAAGGCATTTTTGTAAAAGTTGCTTAAATATCTTATTTAAACTGAGGCCTAGTCCTGGCTTAAGCTAAGCCCCGTTTGTGAAACCGGGCCTTAATGTCATAACAGTATGACATTCTCCGACAGCAAAAAAAAAAAAAAAAAAAAGGTTTTCTGAAGCAGAACAAAATCCATCTTTGTCAACTGTTCATATAAAGAGTTTGGTCCCTGGTTGCAGGATTGTGGTATTGATGTCACATGGGTTGTATGTCACCTGTAGGGGGCGCTGATATTTATCACAAGGTGACATGGCATGATGATTTTTTTTTGTCAACCAGTTTGTCACACCTGACCATGACTTCCTCCGTCCTCTATTAGATTGATGAGCAAGGTAGTCCTCTACCTCCCCCTCTTCTCTCTTCTCCTCTCTCTCTCTCTCTCTCTCTCTCTCTCTCTCTCTCTCTCTCTGCTGTTCTCACACCTCTAACACCTCCAAATACTAACTGCAGAGTATTAAATTGAGCTTTGTCAGTAAGGTTATAATTCACTGTTGTATGTTGCATTAGCTGATGAGAATATCTCATAGACCTAGAAATGCAGACTTACGCATCCTGTTCTGTTATTAATATCGTCCTTTGATCTGCCTGTGTATCCTATATAAATGCAGTGGCCACAGAGAAGAGGAGCTTTGTGCTAATTCTGGCACTTCTATTTTAAAAAAGATCAATATGTACTGTCCCTGCATGCTGAAATACATTCAAGTCTTTATAAAAGCAACTCTGTCTTTCAAACAGTGGAACTGATCATAGTGAACGCCTGAGGATTTGCTTCATTTAGTCCTGTTTCATTTCCAATATTTCATGTTGATTTTGCACTTCTGCAATTTATTGAATTGCTATACTGGATGATAAATTAATAAACTAAATGTTATATTGAGTGATGCTTGCCTGTGCAAGATTTGCCACCATGATGTGTGATGTGTTCTGGGATGTGTTTCCAAAAAGCAACTATGGTTGCAAGTTCTGTTGTTACCAGTAGAGTTCAATGGAATTTACGAACATAGTTAGCTAATGATGCTTTTGGGAAATGCACCCTTGGTTGCCAGATAGATGCAATATGGCTGCTGAGCAGTTCTGAGTGGCATTTAATGTGCTTTTACAGTTGAACAATATTTTTGTTGTTTCCTTTAAGCTTTCTAGTGTTTTCAACAAGTTGCTATGTGGTTTCTACTGTATTCTTGATGGCTTCTATGGTGTTTCCGATAAGATGATTAATGTGTTGCTGTGTGGTTGCTAGGATATGGTTTGTTTTGGTTGTTCAAGGTTGTTCCAGGAGGTCGCCAGGTCATTGTTGCTGAGGTGTTATTATTTTTTGTTTTGTATATTTTTGATGAAATCTGAGAGCTTTATGACCCTCCATAGAGAGCAACACAACTACCACATTCAAGGCCAAGAAAGGTAGTAAGGACATTGTTAAAATAGTCCATGTGACATCAGTGGTTCAACCGTAATTTTATGAAGCTACGAGAATGCTTTTTGTATGCAAAAAAAAACAAAAAAAGACTTTATTCAACAATTTCTTCTCTTCTGTGTCAGTCTGTTTTAATGATGTCCTTAATGCGTTTCTGGGCCTTGAACTTGTCAGTTGCGTTGCTGTCTGCCGGGTCAGAAAGCTCTTGGATCTCATCAAAAATATCTTAATTTGTGTTTGGAAGATGAACGAAGGTCTTACGGGTTTCGAACAACAGGAGGGTGAGTAATTAATGACAGAATTTTCATTTTTGGGTGAACTATCCCTATAATGTTTTTATGCAGTTGGGGGTTGCTAGTGTGTTGTGGGTTGTTGCCAGATCATTGCTATGTGGTTACTAAGGTGTTCTGAATGGTGTTTGGTGCATGCATTGCTATGTGATTGTTGTATTTTTTGCTTGTTGTATGTTCCAGCAGTCAGAAATCTTCTTAACGTTTAGAAAAGTAACAAGCTACATGATTTGAGGTACCATGTTCTTAGCACAAACGATGCAGGACTAGTTACGTGTCGGTGAAATTTGTACAGATCCCTGACTGAATGCAATCCACACTAATTTGGCTGAATTAAGTAGATGGAGTTCAGAGAGAGCAGCAGGCCAGCAATAGCATCCTCCTGTAATAACATAGCGGTCATTTCATACCTATATGCTGTGTGTGTGTGCGCGCGCACATGTGGTTTCAGGGCTTATGTTCCTTTATGAGAACTGTGAGCTGTGTTTTATTACTAAGAGAGGTGGGGTGGGGGTGGGTCTGTCATTTTGATGGGTTCGAGAGGCACTCTGTTCATCTATAACAGCCAAGTGGCCTGTCATCAGAGACCATAAACCACAGCAGATGAAATAAAGAGAT
Organism: Sinocyclocheilus anshuiensis; assembly: GCF_001515605.1. NCBI lineage: Eukaryota > Metazoa > Chordata > Actinopteri > Cypriniformes > Cyprinidae > Sinocyclocheilus > Sinocyclocheilus anshuiensis. Next base: position 1,013,681 of record NW_015539802.1, on the reverse strand, counting down.
CAGCCATGTTGAGTGGAGCAATGGGCATCCGTGCCAAGACTGTGTGTGTGACATTTTTCACTTTAATCCAAGGCTGTCTATGTGTGTGTGGGAGAACGTCTCTGTATGGCACACACTTTTCATTATAACCCGAATGTGTTTCTACATAGCGCAATACGGCATTATACTGACCATAAACACGTGAATTCATTGTAGTCTTCGATAGCATTTCTTTGCAGTTCTGGCTGGAAGGTAGAACAAACCTGGCTTCATTTGATTGATTAGAAACACCTCTAATATCTACAAAGGTTAATCAATACCGCCTCCAGGGACTGGGCAGAATTTATCTGTGTGTGTGTTTATTTTTGCAAGCTCTTCAGTTTTTTTGAATTGCAGATTTTGAGTTGGGTAAGCACATTGTCTCATTTGTAAATGTTAATGTATGGGATATTCTTACTGTATGTGTTAAATCAGAATGTCTCTGTTTGTTCACTTGTCCAGCTTTCGCCTTCTAATTCTTTTTCTCTCCTTTTTCCAGGCTCAACTCTATGCAAGGATCTAAGGTTATATCTGAGCAAATGTTTCACACCAGGTTCAATGGACAGTCAACTCCAGCAGGTGATCCGAGAAAACCTCTACTTGAGAGCTGTGCCCTGTGAGTACCCCAAAAAATACTGTTCAGAAGTTGCCCTTTTGAAGCTTAAAAAGATCTATATAGAGGTCTAATTTATGTTTATTTCAATGAGAAGTGTGTAGTTTTCCAGACAGAATAAGAAAGTGACACTCAAACACTCTTCTGTCATTGGTCAGACAAACAGATAGCCCCGCCCCAAACTCACATCATTGGATGATCTGTTGCTGTGTCTGAATGCTTAAACAAGCAGAGCAATGTTTTGAATCCTTAAGACAACTAAAAATGAAACTAAATGAGACACTATTTTCATGATACATATATCACTATTTAGAAAATGTTTATATATGGTAAGAATTTAAGTAAGATTTAAGGTAAGATTAATGGGGATAATTTGACTTTAGAAAGATTTGAAGAACTGTTTTATAGTATTTTATGTTAAGATATCTTTTATCTGAGTCTGAGACAAATCTGAGAATGGAAAATCAAAGCAAAAGTCTACATTTGCTTCATTTAATCTTATTGCATTGATTCATTTGTAATTATTATTTTCTATGGTTAAACACACATACACACGCAAGTTTAAACAACCCAATAAACTACTAGAAAATGAGCTTGTTATTTCATGCAACAGCTCTTAACATCTTGCACACAGACTGATCAAGCTCAAGGTACTGCAGTTTTTCTGATGAAGTGTTAATTGGGGTGTGATCCATTTAATGGAAAGCAGGTGTTGACAGCTCCAACTGGTTTCACTGCGACAAGAAAGGCAGGATGCGAGAGAACGAAAGAGAGATAGAGAAGGGAAAGGTGAAGATAGTTACAAATAAACCATTTTTTCTGTCATTTACGTGGCATTCTCATCCTCTGTCCCAACATGTTGTTATTTTTCTAGTGAATGCCAAGAAATGTTTGAAGAATCAGTTTTTATACTTTACACAATCCTCTAATATGAGCAGTGGTGTTTTGAATGCACATCTTTGACGCTTTGTGAGAGAAAACCCTTTCCATTTAACATTTCCATGCTTTTCACTTTGCTTTTCACGCTCTTTTCTACCAGTCGTCTCTCTTTCACATCCTCTGTTCCGCTCAACTCCCTGTTGCTTAATTTTTCTCTGCCCTTTATCCTGAGCTTTAAAATCCTAATTATATTTTGAGTAATTTCTTTCCCGTTTTAATCTTTGTGCAGTGATAAGACACAGATTTGGATTAACCTCCATCAAAATCATAAGCTTTTGTTAAGTAGATGAAGTTCTGCTAGTTTTTGCAGCGGAATTATTACCAGAGACATAAAAGCAGGGGGAAATCATAGGTGTATAAGTCCTGCCTTTCAGTTAAAAGAGCCAGTCACCACTTTTGATCGAGTACGCTCACTCTAAATGCATGATTACCCTAAAAATTAAAGGTTTATAGTGTGATTTGAGCTAAAGAAGCTGTCGATCAATCTTGTCAGATTTTTATTGCTGATTTGAAATCTACTATTTAAGCAGAATTTTGACTAACAGTTTTGGAGATTTCTATTATTTACATAGAAAGTAGTTGTCTGGAGTGTTACCAAGATGGCCGCTGAGTGAACTGAATAGCCTTAAGGGGACTTTGAATTCATTGTGAAACTTTCGTGGCCACTTCAGGAACTTCCTGGTGAGGCTGGCACTCCGTTTTTCTCTTTCACTGTTCCTCAGACATTGTTTGAAAAGTTTTCAGTCAGTTCTCATGGTTCACCCAGAGGACATGATGGCGTCTGGCTCTGCATATGTGTTTGAGCATGTGTGGGAGTGTGTTTGAAATGTTGCGTAGACTTGAGTGGGGTAATCTCTGATTTATGGTGAAGTAGGTCATGCCGAGCTTGACGCTGCCCGCCGTGTGCCATTCTGCTTGCTGAGCGAGACGCACACAAACAAACACACAAACAATAACTGCAGGCATGCCTTTGAGCTTGTCTTTGGCTCTTCCAAAACACACATAAGCTTCATTTGTGATACAGCAACACACTTCAGGATCCACACGTGCTGCTCTCACATGGTCACCCTCGAACGTTCATTATTTAAATACTTGCACAGAACACTGAACACACAAAACACACTGTTCTGGTTAGTTTCCTCTTCATCTCAGTTTGCTGAAGGAGGAAGAGCCCCTACAGCTAGGTACTTTTGATTCCCAATTTTATCCTCACCTAAAAATGCTACAGTTAGTCCTGGAGAACAAAAGCAGTTTGTACAGACAGGAGTGTTTGCAGATGTTTCAGCTGCTGATGTGCGATAATAGTTTAAAGGTGACATATCATGAAAATCTGACTTCACAGACACATTCTGGGGACACCAGAGACTTATATTACATATTGTAAAAAGGGGCATAATATGTCTCCTTTAAGCCACTGTGCACATTAATTTTCAGTGATCCTTTGTGTTTGAACTTGCAGATAAAATTCTGTTGCAATATCATGCAATATTTGGCCAAAATGATAATTGAAGACGTTACTTTACCCCTCTTTGATGGTGTATTCAAGGTACTGTATCTGATTATCACATTAAGACTGATTTCACAGCATAATTTGCCAGACTGACAGACTGCATTTGAAAAAGCTGATTCTATTATGATAGTGAACCGAGTTCGGATTATGAATAATCATCACAAGGCAGTCAAAGCTTTAAAGGACACAGATTTGTTCAGAGGAAAGTGACCATGACGTCTTTTACAGCATGCAGAGAACTTATCAAAAAAGTCCCTTAAGCAAGACCGCCCAGTGAGCAGCCGTCTTGCTAATGCTTCCTATTTCTGATCTTTTTTTTTTCTATTAATTTTTTCAAAGTGGTCTGTTTCCTCATGCTTATGTTGTCTTATGGAGTGTTACTTTTTTGTTGCATCACACAATTACTAATACATGTATGAAAATCTATAGGCTACACATAAATGGCTTTCAGTGCTTTGCTTTGTGATCATGAGTTTTGGATAACATTACTTTAAAATTAATGTTATATTGTTGTGTTACTCCTATTGTATGTATTATTATTATTTACATTTAGTAATTTAGCAGACACTTTTATCCAAAGCGACTTAGAAATGAGGACAAATATTATGTTACATTTTTTCTTGACACACATAACATTACTTTTATCACACTCTCATTGAAAGTCCCATTAACACCAAGTATAAAATAAAAAGTGAATCCACATCCTATGAAACAGATTTCATTGAGCCTATAATCATTAAATAATAAAGATTTCTCTCACTTCAATGCAGATAATTTGATAATACTGATTTCATTCACAGTGATATAGTGAATATATTTTGGTATAATGACTATAATAGAGGTGTACTGTTAGTAATAATAGCAGAGCTATTGTAATGCAGTGCTGCCTGGCAGGTGGTGTATACATTTATAGGAACATTTTCATTTTGTCAGCAGTTTCTTTTCATATCTTTTCACTCTCTTTGTTACCGTTTTGGCTTTTTTATATGTTTCTTATACTGTGAGACCAGCTCTATCAGCTCTACTGACAGCTGAGTATCTTGAATGCTTCATTCAGACACATGGGCCAAATGCTTTTGTATGATCTTTGTTATCTAGCAGAATGTCCAAGCTGCTCTTTTCCATAGAATGAAAGTGAGTGATGGCTGTCTCTTGTCCCCATCCAATTTTATTGTATGGAAAAATATGTTCACTCAAGAAAGAAAGTCATACAGGTTTGGAATGACATGAGTAAATGATAACCAAATTAGCATTTTTGGGTGAATTATTCCTTCATTGTAGCATAGCTGTGTAGATCACTCAGCCTGACCCTGAAGGGGCTTTAGTTTGGCTAAGCAGTGGACAGGAAGGCCTGCTGAGGCCTCTGGGTGAGAGTTCTAGTTTCATCTGACAGAGATGGAAAATAGCAGAGTAAACAGTCTGGATGCCTCCAGCTTGGTAGTCATACTTTACCTGTCCAATATATGCAGCAGTAATGTTGATGGTAATTGGGGCGACGAGAATGCATAAACCATCACGCCTTGATCTAAGGTCAAAAATGAAATAAATAAATCAATGCAAAGCCTGTCCTTGAATCTGCTGACAAAAACGAAAAATGTTAAATCCTTATGTTGATTTTTAATGTTATATTGTGGTCAACATATTTTGTTTGTGTCATCTTATAGCCACTGTGTGAGTGGCCAAAAATCAAAGGCAGTATTGAATACATATTTTACAGAGAAGGCAGTCCCAGAATATCCGAAATGGGGGATGATAAAAAAAGAAAGCAAATAAAGTGCAAATTGCCAACCAAAGGCTTTTTTTCACTAACTCTGTCCTCCATTGCTCAGATAATTTAGCCTTAGTGCAAACAGCACATGATTTCTATTTACACATTGCATGAATATCATCTATCAGTATTTGCACTTAGTGTGAATATGATGCTATTTGTAGCTCTTTACATATGGTGCACATGGTATCCAGCACTATTTACAGTCATTGTAAGTAGCATATAGCTTCTTTTGAATAGCTGCTGCCTAAATATAATTCATTCAATACCAAAAAGTATTAAAATAGTGAGGTTCAATAGCCTTTAGGATGTTGCCAAAAAGTGTATTAGCATTTCAGCAAAATATCACGGGCAAAAGGTCCATTGTTCATTATCACACAGCCCTTTCTTTTGATCAGTGTGACAAAGTTGTGTGACCAACTTGAACCTGTTGTGAAATCTGCTTGTGGAAGTCTTTCATACCCATAAGAATTTCCCAATTGCATGGATTGCCATTGAAATTACTGGATTTTAGTGCATGACAATTTGCTTAACAACTTTAAACATGACCGTAGCTTTATACAGCAAGGCAGCTTACTAAGAGCACAAGTGTGTGTCTAGTCAAATGACTGCAGTATAATGACTGCATTAGACAGTGTATGACTGTATCAGACCATTATTACATAAGGTCTGTCTCATATAGCTGTAGGCAGGAGGACATTGTGCAAATATGTTGCAGTAATGCATTCAAAATACAGTCTATATAGTGGAATACTTAAATCCGCAGGAAGCATCTTAATTTCATATTTATATTTCATTTTATATTTATTTTCATTTTGAATTTAATTCACTTTTTGATTGTATTTTCTGGATTGATTGGATTGTGTAATGCTGCTTATCCCATTCCTCATTTCAAGTTTATAAAGAGGTCAGCAGTATGCAGACAAGCAGGTTTTAATATCAATTTTTAGTGGAGTAAATTCATTCTCACTATATGTCCATTTGATTCCCACCACAACAGATTATATTGTTTTTAGGATGTATGTTCAGAAGTCATTTTGTATTGATTCCAAACGAGGGCACATTAGAATAAAACAAATATAGCTGCTGTTCAATTAAACCAAAGGCATTGAACAATAGTCATCGACTGGGCCAGCGGGCTGAGAGAGAGTTCACATGGTCCACTGCTAAAGCGGAGCGCAGGACATAAAGGATTAAACCGCTTAAAGGAATTAAGAAACAGTTGGCCGTTTATCAATTATTCATGCAATAGAATCAAATTAAATGGCTTTTGTAATGGGTAAGTACAGAGGGGGTCTCTTTAGAGAATAGATTGAATGCTACAGAGATTACTCTGCTTTTGTATGACGTTCAGTGAACTTTCCAAATCAGCTGGTTTGATTGCATTTTGAAAACTATAAATTACTTTTAAAACTCTTTTATATATCAATGCTGTTAAACCGATGCATGAAGGATTGATTGAAGTTGCATCATTTTCCCTTTGGCATCATGTGTTTGTCATTAGTTTGCTTTGTGTGTGTGCCTTGAGGATAGTTTGTGGTTCTCCACCACAGTGGAAATAAGCTGTATCAGTACACCCTGCTGAATACTAATGTAGAAGGAAGACTTCTGCTGAGTGTGAACTGAAGTGTCACTCTTGCTCTTGTCTAGCTGTAGGTCTCTCGATCTGTCATAAGAAGGACTTTGGGTTCGCTGAGGTCACCGTGAGGTTATATATAGAAGGTCACCATTGTGACACAATGGGTCAGAAACCTGACAAACAATTAACGAGCTCATTATTAATTCATGGAGGGAGAAAGCTGTAATGTGTTCTCGATGTCTCTGATGTGTTCTTCAATCATTTGCCTGGAGCTCTGAGAGAATTATTCACACTGAGCTTGTCTGGTGTCTGTGAGGAAGTATCACTGATATCCTCTCCAGCCTGTGGGAATTTGGTGATATTTGTAGACTTGTAAAACAGTGGAAGATCTATAGAAGAATATTTTATCATATTTGTAATAGTAGCAAGCTGTTGTTTACCTTCCAAGTCTATTTCAGTGACCAGAAACAGTTCTTATGCCACTCACTATATTTCCATCCCATTACTACTGTATATTAATATATACAAATTTGCAGCAAATTTTCAGTAATAGCAATCTACATGCCAACTCCAAAGACCCTGTTGGATAAGTATTTACGGTATACAAAGCTTAACTGTATTTTCACCAGTAGTACCCTTCAGTTTATTTCATGCAAATTCTTTGTAAGTATTTGGAGTTTTTCTTACTGCGTTTTCATTCACATTTCTGCCTCAAAGTAAAATATAAAGATAACTGGGAGAAAATTTGAAATAAATGCTAATAAAAATATTTTCTTGCAAGCTAGAAATTAAGATGCAGATTATGAGATGTCAGCTTTACGTTATGAGAGTAGTTGTGATGTAGTTATGAAGTTATGACATATGAAGTCACAATTAATAATTTAGAAATAAAGACAAAATTATTAAAATAACCACAGATTTTGGGATATGAAGATATGGGGTACAAAGGCACAAATATTAAAATAGGCCCCCAATTAGAGAGATAAAGAAATGATTGAGCTATTAAAAAGGCACAATTGTGAAAGTCACAATTTTGAGATATTAAGGTCCAGTTGTGAAAAAATAATTGCATTGGTGAGATATAAAGCAAAAGTTACTATTTATATATAAAGGCTATGTATAGGATCTTTATATAAGATAAAATTGTGATATATAAATGTCCAATTGGGGAAAATACTTGCATTTGTGAGATATATCACAGTTAGGAGAAATAATAATGGTAATGGTTAGTAATTTTAAATGTGTACGAATGCTTGAATTATACTTTTTGAGATATTAAGTCACATTTATGGTAAAGTGCAAATGCAATTGTGCTAACAGCAGTACTGGGAGAAATAAGGCCATAATATTTAATTTTATTTTATTTATCAGAAACAGGCTTCCAAACTCACACACTCACACACACACACACACACACACACACACGTTGTGTTTCCATGTTTTATGGGGACATTCCATAGGCGTAATGGTTTTTATACTGTACAGACCGTATATTCTATTGCCCTACACCAACCCTACACCTAAATCTACCCCTTACAGGAAACCTTCTGCATTTTTAGATTTTCAAAAAACTTTTGTAAGCTTTATAAGCTTGTTTCCTCATGGCCTAAAAAAATGTCCCCACAAGGTCAGAATTTACTAGTATTACTATCCTTGTGGGGACATTTGGTCCCCATAATGTGATAAATACCAGGTACACACACACACACACACACAAACAACAACTGTTTAATAGCAAATAAATTACTTCAATTTCTTGTGGAAATTTAAATCAAATTTATAAGTTTACCATGAAGACACAGAGAATGTTTATTAAAGAATTTGTCCTCATAATATTTGCATACTGAATTGCATTTGCTCTTCTTTCTGGCATATATTTGTATACTGAACTCTGTTTGGTTGTTTCTTTCTCACATCTATTAACCATCTATCCATCTCGTTACGTGTCCACTGGCATGAAAGAAACCCGCTCAATACAGTCCAAACCACCAGCAGTGTGCCACTGCAAAACACACAGCAGTGTGCTTGTCTCCACAATGATCTATGATAACGTCAATAAAGTAATTGTGTATATTACTGATTATTAAACGAACACGCAGTTGCGCATACATCACAACACACAGTTTGCAACTGCATAACTCGTGATATGTAGAGACCTTTCCAGCGTTCACAGCAGTATGCTGGCCCAGAATCCTCTCACTGCATGTGCATTAGGCATTGCTTAATTTTGTACACACACATATGCTCCCACACACACCCTTGAGGCCAGCCTTAAATTAGACAGACGATGCATTTCGCTCTCCTCGCTCCGAGTGTCCTCTTGTCTCGCTGTGATTGACGTGTGGTGGGTGTGGCGGTAAGTAATTCGGTCTAATCATTCCAGCAGGCCCCTGGCTGTGTGAGCTGCGGGTGAATATATCAATACACACAAACAAACACACTGCAGAGTGCAGGACCTCCGAGCCAAGCGCTGGAACTAATGTTCATGTTGTGATGTACTGGGGGATTTCGCTTATCAGACTCTTAATTTGAGATATTGAGGTAGAAAGGAGGTAGGATCTGTGTGTGTGGTAGAGGAGCGATAAAGAATTCGTGATTGATGTTGTGTCAGTGTGGAGCCGTTGAAAGCCTACGGAAAGAGGGAGGGCCGTGTCAGATTTTCGAGGCTGGATCGCTGTAATTGGTCTGGGCTGTTCATAGCCCTGTTAACTTGTCAGTCAAGGCTGGATGGAGAGGGGATAAGATGCCATCTTAATCTGAGAGCGCACACCCACACACACACACACACACACACACACACATTGAGCTGAAGGCTGCAGTGCGGGTCAGTGATCTGTCAATAGTTCTGTAAGTTATTTGAGTTTGCTGTATTTAATGCATCCCTTGCTTTTTGATGCCACCCTCAGGTACGACTAGACAGCCACGAGACAGCGAGATCACGGGAGTCGACTATAACTTTGTCTCCGTTGAGGAGTTCTTCTCGCTGGAGGAGTCGGGGGCGCTGTTGGAGAGCGGGAAGTTCAAAGGTCAGCCCACATTTACGACCCCATACCTGAATAATTTATGAATATAAAGAAGAGGAAGAGTAGAATTGCAGTGAAAATTAATTGCTTCATTGTTTTAATGTTCTTTAGATGCTTTTTACGGTCATGCATTACGTCTATGGCACTTTTGTTGATCTATTGATTCACAGTTCTAAGAGCTCCATTTACACACATTAACATGCATCAACACAACTGTTGTGTTGGCAATACTTGTCTATCCAACAGCTCAAAGTTAAAAGGGATCATTCACCCCAAAATCATCAATTTATTTTGATTCTCACACCAAGCCTTTATGACTTTTGAAGAGCCTGTTATGGTCATTTTAGTTATTTTTGGAGCTTGACAGTGCTCATCATAGACTTGTTGTTGTTAATAGAAAATTGTTGTCCAGGAATTTCTAATAAATACCTTATTTTGTGTTATACGAGACAAAAGTCATATCTGATATCAAGAAAATATGATGAAATGGGGCTGTATGTCTGAGACCACTAGTGAAATTGCTTCTATTTTGCATTTTCCATGTAATTTAATATTAATAGATACATAGGGCCAGATTTACTAAACAGGGCAAATTAGCGTTAGAGCGCAATTCCATAAAAACACAGATGGGAGGGGAAAATTCTGCGGGTGATTTACTAACAATGTGCACATTAAAGAACACAGACGCAGCCAGATCATTTCCATACTGACCAGCACAATCTACCAAGAGCAGTGCAAATTACCGAATGCTTTAAGACATGCTTTTTTTGGGCGTTAAATAATGGCGCAAATACCAGTAATTTGACGTGCGCAGCTGTTAGTAAATCGTGTTGCATGATTCATTTTAACACTCTCCTCCCATAAATTTTGCATCTCAAAGGGAAACTCTGACAAATACATATTCAATAAGGTCAGGTGCAAAAATAACTGTGTTTCGGTGCTAATTCTTCACTGCGCATCTTTAGTGAATCCTGACACTACTATTTTAATGCCAAAAGACGGTTTTGTGCTGGGGCAAGCTGTTAGTAAATCTGGCCCTTAATGTTTCTATTCTATTCTATTCTATTCTATTCTATTATGAGCATAATTTAAATGAAAATATGAATTAAAAATTTTCTGCTCAGTATTTTTCAGTTGGTTAATATGCCTTTTTAATGGTATTTTAATATCTTAATATATTAATATGGTTGAAAAATCAAGCAGCTGAACCTGACTGATGTATTGTAATATGGCACTAATATCTAAAATACAGTGATATCACAAATGAGAAAGCCAAACCGATCACAGAATAAGTTGCCTATGAGCAAGTACACTGTAAAAAAAAGTGTAATTTTAACAGTAAAATATTGTAAAAATGCAATGGAAAAGGTTGCTACAGGTTGTTCTGTATGTTTACATTTTTATTGTATTTTTTACAGAATTATTCTGGAAACCACAGCTGCCAGGATTTTTGTAAAAACAACAGAATTTTTTTTTTACAGTGTATTATTTCACTTTAGTTTATCTCATTTTGTCTCATCAGCTGTAGCCTTTAAGTAACTGATCATTTTTTCCTCATTTTTTCCAATTTTACTTATTGTAAATTGGAGAAATGCTATCAGGTTTCTACTTTGAGCCACACAAAGTCAGTTTATACTAACAAAAATGCTCATTGTCCATTACACAGGTAATATACCCTCTAAAATAGTCATTTCAGAGCAAATGTATCGCAATTCAATGTTCATTGTGGAATTGGAAACTCATTCGTCTTCATTATTACTGTGGGCTCTGTGACACATGTGCCTTTAGCATGTTAGTTATGGCTCTCAGGGGCAGGATCACCTACCTCGCCTGATTAAACAAATCAAATGTATTAGCATAAAAAATGCTGCCGCATTTACAAAATGCCATAAACGCCATTCTCACCTTGCCGACACGGCAAGATATGATTTACTTACAACTGCAAAGGCAAGTTACTCAATCAGTAACAGATGGAGATCAGGGTTCAAATCTGTTGAAAGGTCTGAAGATATAATGTCACTCCTGTTGTATAGTGTTCCATCCTTGAGGTGTTTTTTATGCTTTTAGAGAATATACTATGGCAATATGATTATCATGCGTTATTAAGGTGACCTTGATTGCAAGATTTTGTTGCTCCTCTTGGCTATTTGTATTAAAATAAAGCTATGATTCACTCTGCAATTAATAATCATGCATTTCCATGGCTTTAATCTAAACTTAAATCCCTATCCTATGTAAATTGTTATGTTAAAAGATACTAATAATACATATGAGATCAAATGTGACACATTTCCTGGACAATGAGGTCAGAGTGGTTCAATGTTTTGCAGCAGATATTATAAACCCTAAAATAAGAGCCTAAAGAAATGCTTCATATAATAACTGCTGAGCAATAATTGTCCCTGAAAGACCTGAATGACATGCTTTTTATATTTACTGGATTAGGGAACTACTACGGAACCCCTCGTCCGGTTCACATTAATCCTGATAGTCCTCCCATCACCTACCAGGAGCACCGCAACCTGCTGAGAAACTTCCGCACACGTAGCAAGTCCCTCAGCAATCTGGAGAAAGCAGGCGAGGAGGGAGACAACAGCGAGGAGGACTCAGGTCTATCAGGTAGGAAGAATACCCATCATTCACAGCATGCACCTTGTGTTTATTAAATGTTTTTGGTAAATTTGTTGCAATACTCTCATATACCAACCCTCAATACATTGGATAAAAATGGCTCTATTCAATATGCAAATGATTATGCAATTCTCAAACGTCTTTATATTCATATTATATTGTAGTAGGTTTGTGTATATGAAATAGGTTTACAAAATATAGTCGTAAATGTAATTTATATTTATATTATGTAAAATTATATAACTTTTTTACTACAATGATGTAGTATACATTTTAAATGCATAACTTTATATAGATTTTTAAATTATATGCCATTTGATAATTAAAAAAATAAAAATAATTATTAAATATTTATAAAATTTTTTACTATAATCAAACCACATTGTCCCCATGTTTTCCCATTGTATTCTGGTGATGTTGGATTGAGTTTAAAATGGCTGCAATTTGTGATCTCTATTACAGTGTGATTTTTATTACATTCTGAAGTCTCATACTTCAGAATGGACCTGAATTCTGTAACTTATAGACAGTATGGGTCATACAGACACAAAATTGATAAATACTTTATCCACAATTTCTTTTTTTTTTTTCATGAAATCAAAATAAGCGATACTATTCTAAATAATTGAATTTAAACTTGTCAGATCAAGCTAATACATAGATGCCTGAAAGTGGCTGTGCTGAGTGGCTATGATTATTCTTTGTTTTTTCTTGTCTTGCATGCTCAAATTGACAGCAGAGTAGTTACCAGGCAAATAATACTTTTTTTTTCAGTCATTGTTTTCCCGCTCTGATGTGAGCTCTAACATATAAGACCTGAATGACATGCTTTTTATATTTACTGGATTAGGGAACTACTACGGAACCCCTCGTCCGGTTCACATTAATCCTGATAGTCCTCCCATCACCTACCAGGAGCACCGCAACCTGCTGAGAAACTTCCGCACACGTAGCAAGTCCCTCAGCAATCTGGAGAAAGCAGGCGAGGAGGGAGACAACAGCGAGGAGGACTCAGGTCTATCAGGTAGGAAGAATACCCATCATTCACAGCATGCACCTTGTGTTTATTAAATGTTTTTGGTAAATTTGTTGCAATACTCTCATATACCAACCCTCAATACATTGGATAAAAATGGCTCTATTCAATATGCAAATGATTATGCAATTCTCAAACGTCTTTATATTCATATTATATTGTAGTAGGTTTGTGTATATGAAATAGGTTTACAAAATATAGTCGTAAATGTAATTTATATTTATATTATGTAAAATTATATAACTTTTTTACTACAATGATGTAGTATACATTTTAAATGCATAACTTTATATAGATTTTTAAATTATATGCCATTTGATAATTAAAAAAATAAAAATAATTATTAAATATTTATAAAATTTTTTACTATAATCAAACCACATTGTCCCCATGTTTTCCCATTGTATTCTGGTGATGTTGGATTGAGTTTAAAATGGCTGCAATTTGTGATCTCTATTACAGTGTGATTTTTATTACATTCTGAAGTCTCATACTTCAGAATGGACCTGAATTCTGTAACTTATAGACAGTATGGGTCATACAGACACAAAATTGATAAATACTTTATCCACAATTTCTTTTTTTTTTTTTCATGAAATCAAAATAAGCGATACTATTCTAAATAATTGAATTTAAACTTGTCAGATCAAGCTAATACATAGATGCCTGAAAGTGGCTGTGCTGAGTGGCTATGATTATTCTTTGTTTTTTCTTGTCTTGCATGCTCAAATTGACAGCAGAGTAGTTACCAGGCAAATAATACTTTTTTTTTCAGTCATTGTTTTCCCGCTCTGATGTGAGCTCTAACATATTCTCTTTCTTCTTGAGGAGCCTGCAAACCTGTGTTCCGTGTGTTATATTTCAGGTTTTCTTGTCCTTTATTATTATTCCACCTTTCCCTGACATTTGGATCTGAGGAGAAAGCACAATATCAGGCACAAAACACAATAGGGATGCACCGAAATGAAAATTCTTGGCCGAAGCCGAACAAAATGAAACACTGGGCCGAATACCGAACACGGGTTTTCAAAATTTTTCCCCCATGTAGGCCAATTTTGCCATTTTTTTCACCATTGCATTAATTAAATTGCCAAAATGTGCTTTTTACTGTTTTGTCCTGCTTTTCAAATAAAAAGATCAATTAAAAAAACAACAATTTAAAAATATTTACTTAACACTGAACATTTTTTTTACATTCTAGCAGACATTAAATTAATAAGTTAGTAAAATAATATTTTTTGGCAATTTTTGAGACTTGAATCAGGCATGTATTTTTTACTGTACAAATAAAGGCAGCCTCGCAGAGCAGAAGAGAATTCTTTTAAAACATTAGAATATATTACAGATCCCAATTTGAACACTATGTGTGAATGTTATAATAAATGTATTAATAGAGCTGTTGTAGGGGAATTATTATTATCATTATTATTGTCTTACTTTTTTATTTTATTTTACAGAACGACAGTAAAATTACAATACTAACATTTATGAATGTCGATGGAGTTGTTGCTTTTTCTCGGCTTTTATTTTGGCAGAACCCCGCAGGAAGATCTCAGTGCTTCTTTTTGTTGACGACAGCATGCAGATTTATAAATGATTCTCATTACGAATTTGGGAAGATGTTTGTTGCACGTATCACATTGTCACATGGCTTTAAAAAAATTCACTAAAATGTTAATGAGCAACAGTGAAATTTTCATTTCCGAATAATGAAAGAGATTTTTTTTGCTATTTTCGGCCGAATAATTTCGGTTGCCGAATATTCGGTGCATCCCTAATATAATATATCACAGAGGCTTGTCATTACACAGAATTCTCTTGTTATGAAACCACCGATTTTTGGTATTTGATTTTCTTTTTCTTTTTTGAAGACATGATTAAAGTACATATGATTTGTATTGAAGACAGATGTTTTATAATCAATGTTGGTTGCAGAGCAAATAAAAGGTCAGTGTGACATCAGTCTCAGTCTCTGTTCTCCCGGAGATCTGGAGAAATAGAAGTGGCACTGGTTCTTTTGCAATATAATGGGCTTCCAAGCATTCCAATTGCTCTAACTGCACACTTCATGAAGACGTTTGAGAGACTGGTCTTTGAACAGCTCAGATCCCAGTCACAGACCATCTGGGCTTTACTGCAATCTGCCCACCAGCCACACATTTGACAGGATGCTGTTCTGACCTACATACTCCACAGGGCATGATGCTCCCACCTTGATAAAGATGGCACCACTGCCAGGATTATGTCTGTCTGGTTAGGTTTCATTTGGACTTTTCCAGTATCTTAAACACCATTCTGCTCTCTTAAACTTGAGATCAAGTTTATGTTGATGAGCCCACATCTAAGAATGCAGACTCCCCTACCTGTCTCAACCACTTTAATAGGTTTGAATCACAAGTAATCGGATTTTCCTTGATATGTTCAGGTAAAAGTGTTCATAAGAAATCAAAAACCAACCATTTAGCATAATTTCATTAGTGGTTAACTAATATATTGCCAATGCTGATGTATTGGCCGATTTTTGGCATTTTTTAAATTATCGTAATGGCTGATGATTTTTCCTGTGCGGGCGATGTGTCGGAAGCAGGACTTTTATTTTGATAGCTTTAAATTCTTGATTTCAGTCTATGCTGCGCTATATCTAGTTGGCCGCTATGTCGTATTTATATCATATTCACTGTATGCTGTATGTAAAATTAGCACTGCCTTTTCTTTATTTGAAAAAAAAAAAAAAAAGATATCCAGTCCTGACACACTTACCAGATTACTGATTGCAATGTTGGTTATAGTGTTTACTTCCTTTTAATTTTAATTGCAATAATTTTTTATTACGTATATTTTAATTAATAAATATAATGTAAAATAAATATACATTCAATTTCAGCAATTGTTATTAATATATTTAAATTAAATAGAGAGCAGGGTGGCCAATATATATGATATCACACTAAGATATCGGCATAGGAAATAAAAAAAAATCTATGTTGTTCGATCACTATATTTCAGTCCAATCTTAACAGTTCAGTTAACAAGTGCCACATTTCGGCACTGATTGTTTTGTGATATACAGTTAGTCTCAATGCAGTGCTGCTGTTGCAAAGAGACTCGTGCACTGCTGAAAGTAAATTTAGGAATGTGATGAGTAAATGTTTAGATGTAGCTTTAACAATATGATTTATAATTTACATTTAAAGTTAAATTTAACATTTCGATGTTAGCTCAAACAGTAGAGCATGGCGGCAGCAATGCCACGGTCATGGGTTAAATTCCCAAAACTAAAGTACTGATAAATGTACACTTTAAATGCAATTCAAGTCTCTTTGGTTAAAAGCGTCTAGCAAAAAACGCTAACATTTACATTTTGCTAAATAATTACATATTGCAAAATATTATCCATAAAAATGTTGTTTTTCTGCACATGAACTCGATTAAATATACCATAACATATGGTATGTGGACTAAAAACAGTAAAATTCATTGCCATATCCATCATGATTACTAAAATAGCATCTGTATGCCAGAGTTCACAGCATCATTCGCCTCCTGGTAAATATCAGTGCTGTTAAAGCAGATAGAGTGTGTATATATGACACTCCAGCCAAGGGTGTATGTGTTTGTTTACAGCTGGGCTTATGATTCTAGTGGGAATATGCTAATTACCTCAGTACATAGTACAGGTTGCAGATGTTCAGGTCCCAGCTGGGGATCTTTCATATCCACTTTTCTTTGTATACAAGCACATATGGTATTTCAAGTGATATAAGAGGATGTCTTTATATTAAGGAATAATTGTAGAGTGAGGGACAGGTTCAGTTTAGCAGCAGAACAGCTTTCTCCTTAGATAATTGAACAGCCATTCAACATATATGGACAATGTATTTTAAGTTGCAGTGAATTACACATTATAGAGGCACAAAACAATTGTAAAAGCTATAGCTTACCCTTGAGAAAAAGAAAACTAAGTATACTTTTGCATGCTTTTAATAGAAGTACTTGGTTTGGAAATAATATTAATATCTTACTATTATATAAGGACATCCATGCAAAATGAAGGTTAATTTTTCAGACACTTGTTTGTATGTTATTTGCAATTAAAATGAATGCATTATAGTTTTTAAATTTATATTAACTGCAATTTAACTTAACCTAAAAGTGCTTTTTGACACTTAAGTAAGACTTCATATCTAAATAAGCAATTTCATAATTCTAGAAATATGATTTAAGTGTGCTGCTGAATGTACTGACAAGCATTTACAGCAATTAAATATACTTAAATGTCATTTCTATAGAAACTTGTATGTCATGTATTTGTAATGACGAGGCTGCAATTTAGTACATTTAACTTTAAATGTAATATTAACACACTACAGTTTTAATTATAATCAAGTATGTTACACATGCTTTTGTTAGTAGTCAACACATGAAAATAAGTGTACTGTAAAGCATGATGAAAGATTATTAAATCACAATGATTTAATTACATATTGTATGCTATACCGAGTTTAATTATCCAATAATCCGAAACTATTTTTGGTTTCGGTTTCCAGCTAAATGAAAACTGTAATTTTGGTTTCGGTATAAAATGATTTTCAGTATATCACCACTTGTGCTAAGAAGCAACAAAAAAGTTAGTCATCTAGCCTTAGAGATTGTCAGAAGACATTTCAGAGTTTAAGACTTGAAGCCGACAAATCTGTCCAGTCAACTCTTTCATAACTTCACTTGGGTTTTGTTTGTCTGTGCACTTTTGTCTGGCCCTGGTGTCTTCACCCCATGGGCAGTGGCACGGATGACAGAGGCATCGATCAAAGCATGACATTGAAGCCAATCAACAGAGGAGGTTTACATACCGATCTGTCTCTATGGATTAAATGTACCGCTCTGTCTCTTAGATGCTGACCCGGCTTAAAGTACATTTCACAGCTGACACTGAAGCGATTTCCTTTAGACTGTAGAATGTGGAAAACTTGGTTTTGCTTTTTAACAGAATAACATTTGTGAGAACATACACAAACAAACACCACATACTGCAAAGTTTTGGGAGTGACTAACACATTTCATTATCACTTACTTTATCATTCTGTGTGTATACGGAATACAAAAGTCACTTCTGAACCTGTGATGATTGATATGGTGATAAACACAGCAATGTTTTGGTATCTTGTGGCTGTAGAAACGTGAATGGTGACAGTTTAACGAATTTAGAAGTGTCTGTGACAAATAGCAGTGCCCAGAAATTTTAGCTTTAAAATTTAGTTTAAAAGTAAAAAAAAAAAAATTGTTTTCTTGTTGGTTTCATGTGATTCAATATGTTTTAATACCCTTTTCAAGAACACTTTTAATTTAATAACTATTAAAGTGAGTCAGAACAGCCGGCATTGTAGTCTACTCTCCCAGGATCAGGAAACAGTCCTCCATAAAATGTGGTGAAAGCTGATCTGGCGATCCACAGCACAAAGTTGATGTATTGCATGATGCATCATTATATTGCATGACGAAGCAGATATCATCCTCTTTTGGAAGGCCAAACAAAGTAGTTTCGCTTTAACAACGAAACACACAGCGTCTCCACGACATGGCAATGGCGGCAACAATACTACAGCGAGAATAAAAGTTACGCCTTCTTTCTTTGCGTGAACATTTGGGTGGCGGTATGCAAATCTTCCCACATCGTGATGTAGACGTGGGGGCGTGTTAGAACGAGCCGTTTTAGGTAGGCGTGGTTGACTCTTAACTTTTATAAAGAATATCTCTTTGGATTTGAGATTTTAGTCTTTGCAACTTTACAGATCTTCTTTATGCACCAAGAGCTTGTAACACTCAAAAGAGAAAGGAAAAATTTAAATCGCATCATATGACCCCTTTAAGATTAAATCAAGTAATTCATAAACATCTTTTTGAGGATTTGTAACAAATGACATTTCACAACCTGATCTAACTCAGCTATGCCATAAAAAAATATTAAATTACCTGATAATTTAAGACAAATCCGCTTATTTAATTATGAAGACTTTTTTGCCAAACTACTTGAAAAGAAAAAAGAATTTCATTCTTTTAAATATTTTTTTTATGATCATGGTATCAGGATAGTAATATCACCCTGATATTTTCATTTTATGAACAAAAAAATTAATTTAAAAAAACATGCTCTTTTAGTCAAGCCATTTTGCATGAATTGCAGTTGTGATGTACTACAGTATTTTTGAATAAATTAATAGAAAGAGAAACAGTGATCCACTGTCAGCAGAAGTGTTGTTAAATGTAATCTGTTTAATTACTTATTTGATTTTACTGAATTAAAAACTAGCTGATCAGTTCAGATACAACATGACAGATATATTTAGCTGCAATGTAGATATGGCCAATCACAGACAAACACATTTTATAGGGACCTTGTATCAGGGGCGTAGCCATCATTTCAGAAGTGAGGGGGACAGAAATGTTATATATATATAATACATTTTTATTCTATAAGATTTTTTTCCTATGTTTTCCTAATGACAATTTTAAGATATGACTAGAAATTTTTTTTCCATTTTTATCACATATAATATATATTAATATATATTTATATATAATATATATATGTTTAGTTTCTATGCTAGTTTCTTATAAATGATAGCCTATGTCAATTAGCACTGCATTATTCATATACTTTATTTATTTATTATCTGGAGAAGACAAACACATATGAACCATATATTACAGAGGGTAGTCTGGACTGCTGAGCGAATCATTGGTACAACCCTCCCTTCTCTCCAAGAAATGTACTTATCCAGAGTGAGCAAAAGGGCTGGCAGAATCACTCTGGACCCCTCACATCCAGCACACTCCCTCTTTGAACTGTTGTCATCTGGTCGACGCTACAGAGCACTGAGCACCAGAACGGCCAGACACAGGAACAGTTTGGGGGGGGGGGGGGGGGACACGTCCCCCGCATAATCTACGCCCCTGCCTTGTATAAACCTAATGATTTTTATACTGTAAAAAAAACATATATTCTATCCCCTGAACCTAAAGCCTGTTTAAAAAAAAAAGTCCCCACAAGATCAAAAATTTCAGGTTCTACTGTCCTCCAAATATTTGGTCCCCACAATGTGGGATTTACCCGGACCACACACAAACTTGAAAATGTGTAATGTCTGTTTTGGGTTCGTTTCATGTTCTTGTTTTCATGTCTTTTATTTTGTAGTTTGATTCATGCTGTTAGTGTCATGCTTCCCTTGCCCTCATGTATCTCTGCCTTGTGTATGTGTCATGTTCTCATTGGTTATTGTCTTGTCATGTGATTATCAGTTCTGTTTTCTGATTGGTTGTCTTAGTCATGTCTCATTGGTTGCTTTAGTCATGTGCCTTGTTCCCCATTGGTTGGGTTGTGTCATGTGATCCTTTTTGTTTGGTATAAGTAGCCCTCTTGTTGCCAATGTCTCTTGTCGTTTATTAATGTCTGTATCTGCTGTCGGTGAGTCTAGTCGGTTCATGCTATGTCAAGTGTGTTCAAGTCAAGTGTGTTCAAGTCAAGTCTGTTCAAGTCAAGTCAAGTCTTTGTTTGGATTTCACTCTGTTAAATAAACTACACATGGGTTCTTCAACTTGCCGTTCAGCGAACTGCTCATTACAGAATACACGACCAAGAACATGAACCCAGCAGTTTCACGTTTCCTCTGACTGCGTCAAGGAAACAGGGCTATAGAGGAATATGTGGAGGACTTTTGCGAACTTTCTCACTGTGTGGACGTGGCACTTAAGGACATTTTTCGTTTTGGTTTAGACTAACCCCTTCGTTCAAGTCTGTCTGGGGGTAAGATTTGTTGGTCACTAGAACAATATATTGACTATGCTTTGTTGCTGGCTGGTTCACCTCTTACTGTTGGGATGGCTTATGAGGAGCCCTGCAATTTTGCACTACCATCCGCACCAGACCACTTTCACGTTCCAACTGTTATGTCTGGAATTATTCATGTCACGTCAGAGTCTACGGAGCCTGCTCACGTCATGTCTGCCAAGCCACAGTCTGCTCACGTCATGTCTGCTACTCCACCGTCTGCTCACGTTATGTCTGCTACGACAGAGCCTGCTCACGTAATGCCTGCTACTCCAGGGCCTGCTCACGTCATGTCTGCTACAGTACCCAAGCTCCTGCAGATGCGGAGCTAGGGCCAGGACTAACAAGACTTATTGCCAGTGTAATAGACCCACCACTGATGTCAGTGAGAGTGGTTGGCATCCCAGTGGTCGCAACACTCTCAAGCCCGACAGGCCTCCCTCTGTCTACTGTGCTGCCCGTAATGGCGATCGCCATTTTGAGCATGTGGGCTGCACACTGTGCTCTAGAGGCCTCTTCTGTCCATGAGTCTGCTCCAGAGGCCTCTTTTGTCCATGAATCTGCCCCAGAGGCCTCTCCTGTCCATGAGTCTGCCCCAGAGGCCTCTCATTTTCACGAATCCGCTCCAGTGCCTCCAGAGGCAGCGGCGTCCGCTGCAGAACCTGCAGAGGCGGCGGGGTCCGCTGCAGAACCTCCAGAGGCGGCGGCATCCACTGCAGAACCTCCCGAGGGTGCAGCGTCCGCAGAGGGCCTGCCACCCTCTGCTGCCCTTCCTGTAATGGCGGTCGCCATTTTGAGCATGTGGGCTGCACACTGCACTCCAGAGACCTCTCCTGTCCACGAGTCTGCCCTAGAGACCTCTCCTGTCCATGATTCTGTCTCAGAGGCCTCTTCTGTCCATGAGTCTGCTCCAGAGGCCTCTTCTGTCCATGAGTCTGCTCCAGAGGCCTCTTTTGTCCATGAATCTGCCCCAGAGGCCTCTCCTGTCCATGAGTCTGCCCCAGAGGCCTCTCATTTTCACGAATCCGCTCCAGTGCCTCCAGAGGCAGCGGCGTCCGCTGCAGAACCTGCAGAGGCGGCGGGGTCCGCTGCAGAACCTCCAGAGGCGGCGGCAACCAC
>NW_015539802.1:981717-990320 GCF_001515605.1 Sinocyclocheilus anshuiensis | reverse complement strand
AGAGGCCTCTTCTGTCCATGAGTCTGCTCCAGAGGCCTCTTTTGTCCATGAATCTGCCCCAGAGGCCTCTCCTGTCCATGAGTCTGCCCCAGAGGCCTCTCATTTTCACGAATCCGCTCCAGTGCCTCCAGAGGCAGCGGCGTCCGCTGCAGAACCTGCAGAGGCGGCGGGGTCCGCTGCAGAACCTCCAGAGGCGGCGGCATCCACTGCAGAACCTCCCGAGGGTGCAGCGTCCGCTTCTGAACTCATAGTCTGCCCTGTTACGGCCAAGAAGGCCATTCATGAACTCACAGTCTGTCCTGTCACGGCCAAGGAGGCCGTTTATGAACATTCTGCCTGTCATGTTGCAGCTATGGTGGCTGCTCACAAACTCTCTAACTGGTCTGTCACGGTGAAGTGGTCTGTCCATGTCTCTGCTCCGCTATTGCTTCCTGCTCTGTCGGCACCACTCGTCCGTCCTGCTCTGCCGGCACCGCCATGGCTCCCTGCTCTGCCGGCACCGCCATGGATCCCTGCTCTGCCTGCACGTCATGGCCCCCTGCTCTGCCTGCACCGCCATGGCTCCCTGTTCTGCCTGCTCCGCCATGGCTCCCCGCTCTGCCTGCTCCGCCATGGCTCCCCGCTCTGCCTGCACCGCCATGGATCCCTGCTCTGCCTGCACCGCCATGGATCCCTGCTCTGCCGCCTCCACCATGGCTCCATGCTCCTATGGATCTGATCCATGGCCCAGGTCCTCCGTTGATCCACAGTCTGCCTCTATTCCATGTCTGCCACTGCTCCACGGCCCAGGTCCTCCAGTGTATCACTGTCTGCCACTGCACCATGGCCCATGGTCTTGCCCTATGCTCCACAGCCTAGGCCATGATTCTGAACCTGTTCCCCTGCATGGGCCTGGCCCTCCATTCCTCCCCCTATTCCGCCTCTGCACTTCCACCCTCCTGGACTTTTTGAGTTTTGTTTCTGTTTTGATGTGGGTTTTTCACTAGGGCGTCAGGTGCCGCCCTTAGAGGGGGGGATATGTAATGTCTGTTTTGGGTTTGTTTCATGTTCTTGCTTTCATGTCTTTTATTTTGTAGTTTGATTCAAACTGTTTGTGTCATGCTTCCCTTGCCCTCATGTATCTCTGCCTTGTGTATGTGTCATGTTCTCATTGGTTATTGTCTTGTCATGTGATTATCAGTTCTGTTTGCTCATTGGTTGCTTTAGTCATGTGCCTTGTTCCCCATTGGTTGGTTTGTGTCATGTGACCCTTTTTGTTTGGTATAAGTAGCC
This sequence comes from Sinocyclocheilus anshuiensis, assembly GCF_001515605.1. Classification (NCBI taxonomy): domain Eukaryota; kingdom Metazoa; phylum Chordata; class Actinopteri; order Cypriniformes; family Cyprinidae; genus Sinocyclocheilus; species Sinocyclocheilus anshuiensis. Next base: position 989,048 of record NW_015539802.1, on the reverse strand, counting down.
CTCTTGTTTCCATTGTCTCTTGTCGTGTATTAATGTATGTACCTGCTGTCGGTGAGTCTAGTCTGTTCATGCTATATCAAGTCTGTTCAAGTCAAGTCTTTGTTTGGATTATGTTTGGATTTTGGATTTCACTCTGTTAAATAAACTGCACATGGGTTGTTCAACTTGCCGTTCAGTGGACTGCTCATTACAAAATGTAAATGCCAAACTATAAATAGAAACCTATAAAATGATAATACACAATGATAGTTTCATTTAGCTGTTTTTCTTGCTGTTTTTATTTTATCCAATAGGAAAAATGTACCCATTTAGAAAAGAGAATAGAATTCTGAATAGAAAAGAGAATGACTTGGAGTAATAATTCAATGAATGTTGAAATCGAAGCTTTCAGCCAGAATAGGTAAGCCGTGTCATTTCACAAGTCTTGTTTTCTCTTCATTGGCATTTAGGTGGTTCGGCCGGGGCGAGCAGTGCCCCCGCCCCCACATCATCCCCCAGCCAATCACGAGATTCAAGCGGAGGAGACGGCAGTGCCTTGGAGAATGGGCTCGGACCCCGTAGAGGAGCACGGGTGACAGGGTCGCAAAACTGGGAGATGATGTACAGTGACTCAGGGAATGCCTATTACAAAGAGTAAGAAGATTAATGATGTCTATATGAATGATTTATACTGTGTTAGTCCCTAGACCACAAGTTTTAGATTACTGAAAACACAGCTGATTTAGCTTCAGGACTCTGATTTTACATTGGAAATCAAGGGATAGTTCATCCAAAAATGCTGAAGATATATTGAAGAATGTTTGTGTTGTTTTTAAAGTGACTTAAAGTGACATGACATGTGGCCAAGTATGGTGACCCATACTAGGAATTAGTGCTCTGCATTTATCCCATCCAAAGTGCACACACACAGCAGTGAACACACACACACCGTGAACACACACCCGGAGCAGTGGGCAGCCATTTTTTGCTGCGGCGCCCGGGGAGCAGTTGGGGGTTCGGTGCCTTGCTCAAGGGCACCTCAGTCGTGGTATTGAAGGTGGGAGAGAGCACTGTACATTCACTGCCCCCACCTACAATCCCTGCCTGTACGAGACTCGAACCCGCAACCTTTGGGTTACGAGTCCGACTCTCTAACCATTAGGCCACGACTTCCCCAAGTTTTATCCATACATTGAAAGTCAATGGGGTTCAAAAATATTTTTGCTTTCAAGTGGCACCCAACATATACCACAATTTCAATACATTTGTTTTAATGCAGTCTGGGCCCTATTTTATTGACCTTGCATAGTTTTGATCTTAGTTTTTTTTGCGGATAAGAGAATGTCACTCAACCTATACTTGTTGACATCTATATAATTTGGCTTCAGTCAAGACAGATAAATTTGTGGCACAGTATGGTAGAGTATGATTGGACACGATATCTTTGACGTTTAGAGATATGGAAATATTTTCTCCTCCTATTTAAAAGTAGATACTTTTGCTATCTTAGTACTTTTGCTATCTTAACTATTCATAATTATATGGTTAACTGCATTTTATTATTTGTCAGGTTTTCCATCAGTACCTGCAACCAATCAGTTATAGAACAATGGAATGTATATAAATAGAACCCTTCATAAAAATGTATTTGCAACACAATTATTTAAGTGTGTACTTGTGTAAAACTCTTTGCCTACAGTCATTTACAGTGGTGAGTTAAATGACTTTCCTATGTGACAACACTGACATCTTGTGTTATGTGTTTGTCCTGCAGCCATCATCTAAAGCCAACCTCTTGGCTTAATCGCCGAGCTCACAGCAGAGACAATGTCTGTATGACTGAATGTAAGATTCTATTCTATTCTATTCTATTCTTATGTTTCCCTTTTCCCTTGTTTCCTTTCAGGTTTAGGTCATGCAGTAGTTTTAGATGTAAATAACCTTAAATATTTAGTATATGCACTGTTTTTATTTTATGCAGCTACATTAGGATATTTGCTTGACAGCGTATTTGATAAGAAAAAAAAGTGTGAGGTTGCTCCCCGACTCCTTTTTTTTCCTGTTTATAAAGTGTATAAGGGCTGTCACAGTGCGATCAGCATGACGCCTTTTTCAGTGATCTGTCAGGTGGAGGGACATTTTATGCATGATATTTATAAAAAAATAAAAATAAATAAATAAATACACCTTTAATTATCATCAAAGCACAACAGGTATGAAATGTCACCAATGAGCAAAACATTTTCCCTTCTAAAATAGCCATGAAAAATGTTTGTAAGGTAGCCCCGTTCTGGTTAATTTTTCAGTTTGTTATATGGATCAATTCGGGTAGTAATATTTGTGTGTAATTTAGTATTATCTGCATATGGAGGTTATGACATGTTCTTAAGTTTCTGCTTACTTGTGCTTGCATAACATGTTGTGTGCAACTACAATGTTATTTTGAAGAATGTACTGGTCATTCTTTCCATGAAATTACACAGAATGAAGACTGAATATTAAAAGATCATTTTCAGATAATTACACTAAAAATTTAACATTGTTAACTTTTATGATACAGTATTAATGTTTCTTTAATATTATTCTTATGTCATGATAAGATAAATAATTCCAGACATTTGTTTTGTAAACCGTATTGTTTCTTTATAAATATATCAATAGAATATATACTTTACACATTTATACTTAAATTATTGCCAGTTTATTATTTTTTTATCTTACCTAAATTGAGAGGTAAATATTATACTAATTTAGTATTATTTAAAATGGTATAATGGTATCATTTAGTACTCTTTAATAAGAAAAGAGTACAGATGTTTGAAAAATGTAATAGTATGTTTCTCCTTTGAATTATTTATAAGATGCAGTACATCATTGCTAACTGTAGAGGGTGGTATAAATGTACATATTTTAGGTTTTAAGAACATCTCGGTTACGTATGTAACCTTGGTTCCCTGAATAGGGAACGATATGCTATGATGACGTCATCGCTTTGGGAACACCTTCGGTGTGAAGAATGTCTGAAGCCCTTATACCATCACGCCAATTCATTGGCCAAATAGCGCTTAGCACCGCCCCCGACGCGCACGTAGGTGAGCTATATCAGTGTGAACGAAGTTTACGAAGGAAGCACTATCAAAGGTACGGAACGGCCCGCATTGCAGCATCTCGTTCCCTGTTCAGGGAACCAAGGTTACATACGTAACCGAGATGTTCCCTCTCATAGGCTCACTTCGATGCTGCGATGACGTCATCGCTTTGGGAATGCTATACCATAACGCCTGACGTACCTTTAGATAGCTGGAAGACCAAGGAAAGCATCTGTTTAAGCGGATAAGACCCGGGAGCCAAGAGCCAACCTCACGTCCAGACTGTAAATTTGATGAAGGTGCTAGGAGAGGACCATCCTGCCGCAGCACAAACATCTTCCATCAAGGACCCTTTGAAGAAGGCCTGAGAAGAAACCACTGCTCTTGTAGAATGAGCACGCACCCCTAAAGGCGAAGTCAAGCCACGCGCCTCATAGGCCAAAGAGATAGCCTCCACTATCCAGTGTGACATCCGCTGTTTAGTGACAGCAGAACCTCTGCTCTTACCACCAAAACACACAAACAACTGGTGCCCTTACTGGGCAGAGACTCAGGCTAACCTGAGATCAGCTGGGGAAAAAGCCTCTAAGACCACTTGCTGAAAGCGAAACGGAGTCGAAGCGACCTTAGGAACATAATCAGGCCTAGGTCGCAAAAAGACATTAACCAGCCCTGGGGCAAAGTCCATACATGAAGGGCTGATGGAGAGAGCCTGCAGATCCCCTACCCTCTTAAGGGAGGATAAAGCCACCAAAAGAACTGTCTTGAGGGTCAAGAGCTTCTCTGACACAGACTCCCAACTGCTCAAAAGGATGGCCTGTTAGGCCCTCCAAAACCATAGATAAGTCCCAAGAAGGAACTCGTGCTGGGCGGAAAGGCCTACGTCATCTCGAACCCTGCATAAAACTGGAGACCAGGGGGTGGCGACCAACTGAAACCCCCCCCACGAGTGCATGCCCCGCCGATATGGCCGCCACGTACACCTTAAGAGTGGCGGGGGTAACTCCCTCAGAAAAACAACTTTGAAGAAACTCCAGTACTGAACCAATGGGGCAATGGACTGGATCTAGAGTGCGCTGTCTACACCAAGAGGCAAAAAGTCTCCACTTGAAAGCATATAAGCGTCTTGTGGAGGGAGCCCTAGAATTTATAATAGTGTCGGTAATCTCGGCCGAGAGATCGGAACACATTAGCGTACTCCGCTCAGGGGCCACACCCATAACCTCCATAATTCCGGTCGAGGATGCCAAATCATGCCCCGAGCTTGTGTCAACAGATCGTGTCTGAGGGGAACCTCCCATGGAGGGCCCGCTAGCAGACTGACCAGGTCTGAGAACCACGACTGAGTGGGCCACCGCGGGGCCACCAGCAACAGGTGCTCCACTCTTTCTGATCGTATTCTGAATAGGACTGCTGGGAGCAACCGGATTGGGGGAAAAGCATAAAGACTGGTCCTGGGCCATTCGTGGGCCAGAGCATCCAGACCTAGAGGCGACGGGGGAGACAGGGAAAACCAAAGCGGGCAGTGCGTAGTCATGCTCGAAGCGAACAAGTCCACTTTCGCTCGGCCGAACCTCTGCCATATAAGATCCACCACCTGGGGGTGAAATCTCCACTCCCCATCCTCCAGACTCTGTCTCGAGAGCAGGTCCGCTCCTGAGTTCAGGTGACCTGGGATATGGACTGCTCTGATCGACAGGAACTTTGTCTGAGCCCAGAGAAGAATACGCCTTGCCAGCCTGCACAGGGGGCGAGAACGTAATCCCCCTTGACGATTGAGGTACGACACAACTGCCATGTTGTCTGTCCTGACCAACACATGATAACCCCTCAGCTGGGGTAAGAACTGTTCGAGAGCCAGGAGAACCGCAAGCATCTCCAAACAGTTTATGTGCCAGTCTCGATGTACCTCTGTCCAGACTCCACAGACTTGACATCCTTGATGGATGAAAATAGCGCGCAGCACGCTATATAGCTCACCTACGTGCGCTTTGGGGGCGGTGCTAAGCGCTATTTGGCCAATGAATTGGCGTGATGGTATAAGGGCTTCAGACATTCGTCACACCGAAGGTGTTCCCAAAGCGATGACGTCATCGCAGCATCTCGTTCCCCTACTCAGGGAACCAAGGTTACATACGTAACCGAGATGTTCCCTCTCATAGGCTCACTTCGATGCTGCGATGACGTCATCGCTTTGGGAACGCTATACCATAACGCCCGACGTACCGTAGATAGCTAGAAGACCAAGGAAAGCATCTGCTCAAGCGGATAAGACCCGGGAGCCAGGAGCCATCCCTACGTCCAGACTATAAAACTTGATGAATGTGCTAGGAGAGGACCATCCTGCCGCAGCACAAACATCTTCCGTCGAGGACCCTTTGAAGAAGGCCTGAGAAGAAGCCACTGCTCTTGTAGAATGAGCACGCACCCCTAAAGGCGAAGTCAAGCCACGCACCTCATAGGCCAGAGAGATAGCCTCCACTATCCAGTGTGACATCCGCTGTTTAGTGACAGCAGAACCTCTGTTCTTACCACCAAAACACACGAACAACTGATCAGATCTACGCCACTGAGCCGTGCGGTCAACGTAGATCCTAAGTGCCCTAACCGGACAGAGATTCAGGGCAACTGACCCCTCCTCGGCTGGGGAAAAAGCCTCCAGGACCACTTGTTGAAAGCGAAACGGAGTCGAAGCGACCTTCGGAACATAATCAGGCCTAGGTCGCAAAAAGACTTTTACCAGTCCTGGTGCAAAGTCCATACACAAAGGACTAATGGAGAGAGCCTGCAAGTCCCCTATCCTCTTAAGGGAGGATAAAGCCACCAAAAGAACCGTCTTAAGGGTCAAGAGCTTCTCTGACACAGACTCCAACGGTTCAAAAGGATGGCCTGTCAAAACCATAGAAACCATAGATAAGTCCCAAGAAGGAACTCGTGCTGGGCGGAAAGGCCTACGTCATCTCGTAAAACTGGAGTCCTGCCGATATGGCCGCCACGTACACTTTAAGAGTGGCGGGGGTAACCCCTTCAGAAAAACGACTCTGAAGAAACTCCAGTACTGAACCTATAGGGCAGTGAACTGGATCCAAAGTGCGTTGTCTACACCAAGAGGCAAAAAGTCTCCACTTGAAAGCATATAAGCGTCTCGTGGAGGGAGCCCTAGAATTCATAATAGTGTCGGTAATCTCAGCCGAGAGACCAGAACACATTAGCGTACTCCGCTCAAGGGCCACGCCCATAACCTCCATAATTCCGGTCGAGGATGCCAAATCATGCCCCGAGCTTGTGTCAACAGATCGTGTCTGAGGGGAACCTCCCATGGAGGGCCCGCTAGCAGACTGACCAGGTCTGAGAACCACGACTGAGTGGGCCACCGCGGGGCCACCAGCAACAGGTGCTCCACTCTTTCTGATCGTATTCTGAATAGGACTGCTGGGAGCAACCGGATTGGGGGAAAAGCATAAAGATTGGTCCTGGGCCATTTGTGGGCCAGAGCATCCAGACCTAGAGGCGACGGTGGAGACCGGGAAAACCAGAGCGGGCAGTGCGTAGTCCTGCTCGAAGCAAACAAGTCCACTTCCGCTCCGCCGAACCTCTGCCATATGAGATCCACCACCTGGGGGTGCAATCTCCATTCCCCATTCTGTAGACTCTGTCTCGAGAGCAAATCCGCTCCTGAGTTCAGGCGACCTGGGATATGGACTGCTCTGATCGACAGGAACTTTGTCTGAGCCCAGAGAAGAATACGCCTCGCCAGCCTGCAAAGGGGGCGAGAACGTAATCCCCCTTGACGATTGAGGTACGACACAACTGCCATGTTGTCTGTCCTGACCAACACATGATAACCCCTCAGCTGGGGTAAGAACTGTTCGAGAGCCAGGAGAACCGCAAGCATCTCCAAACGGTTTATGTGCCAGTCTCGATGTACCTCTGTCCAGACTCCACCGACTGGATGTCCTTGATGGACCGCTCCCCAGCCCATAAGGGACGCGTCCGTCGTGACCGTTTTGCGGCAACACAACGTCCCCATCTGGACTCCTTCCATAAAGAACTGGGGTCTCATCCAGGGGCTTAGAGTACGAGAGCCTTTGCGTGTCACCGTAATTCTGCGAAGCGGATGACAGTGATGTGAAATGTTCTGGCTCTTGGTCCACCACTGAAATGGTCGCATGTGAAGCAGGCCCAACTGAACTACAGGGGGACGCTGCCGCCATCAGACCGAACAGCCTGAGACACAGGCCTACATGTACTCGGCGCCCTGTC
>NW_015539802.1:975768-981667 GCF_001515605.1 Sinocyclocheilus anshuiensis | reverse complement strand
CCTGACGTACCTTTAGATAGCTGGAAGACCAAGGAAAGCGTCTGCTCAAGCGGATAAGACCCGGGAGCCAGGAGCCATCCTTACGTCCAGACTATAAAACTTGATGAATGTGCTAGGAGAGGACCATCCTGCCGCAGCACAAACATCTTCCGTCGAGGACCCTTTAAAGAAGGCCTGAGAAGAAGCCACTGCTCTTGTAGAATGAGCACGCACCCCTAAAGGCGAAGTCAAGCCACGCACCTCATAGGCCAGAGAGATAGCCTCCACTATCCAGTGTGACATCCGCTGTTTAGTGACAGCAGAACCTCGCTCTTACCACCAAAACACACAAACAACTGGTCAGATCCACGCCACTGAGCCGTGCAGTCGACATAGATCCTAAGTGCCCTTACTGGGCAGAGACTCAGGCTAACTGGCCCCGCATCAGCTGGGAAAAAAGCCTCTAAGACCACTTGCTGAAAGCGAAACGGAGTCGAAGCGACCTTCGGAACATAATCAGGCCTAGGTCGCAAAAAGACTTTAACCAGTCCTGGGGCATAGTCCATACACGAAGGACTGATGGAGAGAGCCTGCAGATCCCCTACCCTCTTAAGGGAGGATAAAGCCACCAAAAGAACCGTCTTGAGGGTCAAGAGCTTCTCTGACACAGACTCCAACGGTTCAAAAGGATGGCCTGTCAGGCCCTCCAAAACAATCGATAAGTCCCAAGAAGGAACTCGTGCTGGGCAGAAAAGCCTAAGCCATCTCGAACCCTGCATAAAACGGGAGACCAGGGGGTGGCGACCAACCGAAACCCCTCCCACGAGTGCATGCCCCGCCGATATGGCCGCCACGTACACCTTAAGAGTGGCGGGGGTAACTCCCTCAGAATGAAGAAACTGAAGAAACTCCAGTACTGAACCAATGGGGCAATGGACTGGATCTAGAGTGCGCTGTCTACCAAAAAGTCTCCCTAGAATTTATAGTAGTGTCGGTAATCTCGGCCGAGACACCGGAACACATTAGCGTACTCCGCTCAGGGGCCACACCCATAACCTCCATAATTCCGGTCGAGGATGCCAAATCATGCTTGTGTCAACGGATCGTGTCTGAGGGGTACCTCCCAAGGAGGGCCGGCTAGCAGACTGACTAAGTCCGAGAACCACGACTGGACCAGCAGCCAGCAGCAAGTGCTCCACTCTGTCTGATCGTACTCTGAACAGAACTACTGGGAGCAACCGGGAAAAGCAATTTGTGGGCCAGAGCATCCAGACCTAGAGGCGACGGGGGAGACAGGGAAAACCAAAGCGGGCAGTGCGTAGTCATGTTTGAAGCGAACAAGTCTACTTCCGCTCGGCCGAACCTCTGCCATATAAGATCCACCACTTGGGGGTGTAATCTCCATTCCCCATCCTGCAGACTCTGTCTCGAGAGCAGGTCCGCTCCTGAGTTCAAGCGACCTGGGATATGGACTGCTCTGATCGACAGGAGCTTTGTCTGAGCCCAAAGAAGAACACGCCTCGCCAGCCTGCACAGGGGGCGGGAACGTAATCCTCCTTGACAATTGAGGTACGAAACAACTGTCATGTTGTCCGTCCTGACTAACACGTGACAATCCCTCAACTGGGGTAAAAACTGTTTGAGAGCCAGGAAGACTGCTAGCATCTCCAAACGATTTATGTGCCAGCCACGATGCACCTCTGTCCAGACTCCACAGACTGGACGTCCTTGATGGACCGCTCCCCGGCCTGTAAGGGAGCTTAGAGCACGAAAGCCCTTGTGTGTCACCGTAATTCTGCGAAGTGGATGACAATGAGGTGAAATGTTCTGTCTCTTGGGATGTGTCAGTGCCTGATCCTGAGATTGAGCTAATATTAGCCAATTGTCCAGGTAGTTCAAAATTCTGACGCCCTGGAGCCGCAACGGGGCCAGAACTGCGTCCATACATTTTGTAAACGTTCGAGGAGACAAAGTTAGTCCGAAAGGAAGAGCACAATATTGGTAAGCCTTGCCCTCTAAAGCAAACCTGAGGAACTTCCTGTGTCTCTTGACGATCTGGATGTGAAAGTATGCATCCTTTAGATCGATGGTTACAAACCAATCTTTGGATTGGATCTGAGACAGAATGGACTTTACTGTTAGCATCTTGAACTTGCTCACTCTGAGCACAAGATTTAGACGACGCAAGTCCAAAATCGGACGTAAACCACCATCTTTTTTGGGCACAACAAAATACCGGCTGTAGAAGCCTGACTCCTTCTGAGTGGGGGGGTATCTCCTCTATAGTCCCTTTCTCTAGGAGTGACATGATCTCCTGACTTAAAATCGAGGCCTCCCCAGGACGTACCGTCGTAGGAAGAACCCCGCTGAAAGGAGGTGGCCCTTTCCGAAATTGGATGGTGTAACCATGTCGAACGGTGCGTAGTACCTACCCATTGTGAGACGTGGGGCAGGCGTCTCCACGCAGCCCAATAGTCTGCTAGGGGCTTTAGTCGTTCTACGTTTGAAATATTCACCTGATTTTCCTGTATAGGGCCCCGAAGCACCTGAGTGGCGGGAAATTCTATAACAGGAAGATGTCCAAATGTCCTGTCGGGCCTGCTCACCACCCCAAGAGTGGGAGCTTTGAAGGCCGTCATAAACGGGTCATGCTCGCATGACCCTTGGGCTTTCTCCCGAGAGAAACGAGAGAGGCGAATACGCTTGTGCGGTTCGTCCACACTCTCTAAAGGAGGGCCTGGCCTCCGAAGACGAGCAAAGGAATCAAGAACTGCTATTAGGAGCCTGAGAACGAGAGGCCTTGGCCGTCAAACTCAGGTCTATCCGCTTGCGTTGCCGTGGGTGAGCAGGTGGGCGAGACCTAGGACACCAGTCCTTACGAGGGGGTAACATAGGCAATGGCTCATGCCGCTGGACCTCGCGAGGGCGCTGCAAAGAGGACGAGTGTGAACGAGCCGAAGGTGGTTGACGCTCTACTTCCCTAGCCCTGCACGGGATGAGCTGACTAAACTGTTCCACGACAGACCGAATTCCCGAACGGACCGTCATTAGAAATGGGGGTGTCCAAAAGAAAGGTTTTGTCCTTTTCCTTAATGTCAGTGAGAGTGAGCCAAAGGTGGCGCTCAACTGACACCAAACCTGCCATGGACCTGCCCACTGCCCGAGCCGTGTGCTTGGTAGCCCTAAGCGCCAAGTCAGTAGCTCGCCTGAGCTCTTTAACAGCCTCTGGGGTCAGGCCCTCTCCCTCATCCAGCTCCTTAAGCACATCTGCTTGATAAGCCTGGAGTACACCCATAGAATGGAGTGTAGCCGCGGCCTGTCCAGCAGCCATGTAAGATTTCCTGACTAAAGCGGATGTAACCCTACACTGCTTGGACGGCAACAGGGGGCGTGACTTCCAAGACGGAGCAGAGTTCAGTGCGAGATGTGCCGCAGGAGTCTCTTCTATGGCCGGCATAGCCGTGTTCCGCCATTTTAGAAACCGTGGTGAAATCAGCGGCAGCGGGATTAGTAATACGCGCCGAAAAAGGTTGTTTCCAAGACCTCGGAACCTCGTGCTGGAGGTCTTGGAAGAAAGGGAGAGACCTACAGGGCTGAGACGGAGTGCGGCTAGACAAAAATCAGTCGTCCATTTTCAACTGGGCCTGATTTTTCGCCAGCTCGCTATCCCACTCTAAGCCCAGCTTATCCACAGCGCGCGTTACAACATCTAACAGTTCACTGTAAGACGGGGAGGTGCGTTTCTCCTGTCCGCTCGGAGGGAGAGAACTGAACACTTCACCCAATAAATCCTCTGACTCGGAGGCCGCTGTGGACAGCATGTCTTCGTCATACGGTATACAACCGAAAGACATCGCATCACGAGCTTCCGGGGTAGGCTGCAAATCATCGTTGACAAAGACAACGGGATCCCTGTAGCGCTCTTCGAGCGCTTGCACATGGCCTGGAGAGAGCGAGAGAAAAGGAGAAAACTCCGTTGACTCACCCTCTATGAGCCTCGGCTCACATGCGTCACCCCAAGAGACGCCGCGGCAACCGCAGAAACGGGATAGCGGGGTTTAGACGCGAGGCCTACTTTATTCAAGAAGGCCTCGAGCCTCGAGCGCAATACTTTTAGCCGCAGGCTATCACAGTGTCGACAGTCAGAAAGGCCGCTAAGCGCCACTTGAGCGTGTTGTAGGCCCAAACATCATGAGTGTCTCCTCCTGCGATAAACCTGTCATACGGCTCGATGCATTTCCTGTAGCTCATCGTGTCCGCTGAAGAGGAGTAAACTGCTCTTTTGAAGGAAAATAGCTAAGAACACTACGAAAAACGCTTTCCTACGGGCGACAGATGATTCGCTTCATGAAGGAAATTAAATCTGATGAAATCGCTCACCTACGCTGATATAGCTCACCTACGTGCGTGTCGGGGGCGGTGCTAAGCGCTATTTGGCCAATAAATTGGCGTGATGGTATAAGGGCTTCAGACATTCGTCACACCGAAGATGTTCCCAAAGCGATGATGTCATCGCAGCATCGAATTGAGCCTATGAGAGGGAACAAGATGGTCATTACAGCTTCAAAATTCCATGCCTGCTTTAGGTGGTAGTTGTTCTTATTTGTGCTTCCTAACTTTTATAATGTTGCATGCGATTCTGCTGTTTAACATGCTACGCTTGAACAGTTTGTGCTCAAACATACATATGCTTACCTTTCTCTGTATGTCTACCTCTCTTTTCCTTCAGACATTTCACATTCATGCATTTGGCAGACACTTAAAGACTTACAAAGCAACTTACTAGTTCTATGCATAAGTTGTAAGTTTCATTCATAACAAATTATGCTTTTATGCATTCAAATGCATTCAAATTATCAAAAGTGACATTAAAGACAGTTTAACATGCTACGCTTGAACAGTTTGTGCTCAAACATACATATGCTTACCTTTCTCTGTATGTCTACCTCTCTTTTCCTTCAGACATTTCACATTCATGCATTTGGCAGACACTTAAAGACTTACAAAGCAACTTACAGTGCATTGAAGGTATATATTTTTGTCAGTTTGTGTGTTCCCTGGGATTTGGTCCCATGATATTAGCAGTGCTAGCATCATGTGATGTGCTACCAGTTGAGCTACCGGGACAGAATTTAGATTCACTCCTCTCTGGAAAAATGCAATATTTTTCTTCACCTTTTACCATCCATCTTATGTAATGTCAGTCATTTCTTCTTTTCTTTACTCTTGGTTGGTTCATTTTTCCTAATAACCTGTCATGCTTAAACTGGTCACCATCTTTTTGTTCTTGCTTTGCAGTGGCAGAGTTTACAGACCAGCCGAGTGAACTGAAAGGCTTCTCCGTTCACACTCGTCTGGTTAAGGGGTCACGGGGGTTCGGCTTCAATATAGTGGGAGGCAGCAGGTGGAGGGAGTTCCTGCAGATCTACAGCATCACTCCCGGAGGACCTTCCACCCTTCACATAGGTAACAGCCCACCCCACATCTCTCTGCAGCCACCCACTGCAGTACAGCACTGTGCTTACAAATAAGGGGATATTTCTTTGTTCTTTATAGGCTACTGCTGCTCTCTCTCTTTATACATATTGCTCTTTGTGTCCCACCGTGGATTAGTGTTGTGATTGTGTGATTCTGTTGAATGAGTGTCTCGAGCTCCCTCTAATCCTAATGGCCTGCATGGAGTAATCCAGCTATCACTGTGTGCCGACACACATTTATAAGAAAAATGTGACATTATGAACACGCTCTTTCTCACTTTATTGTGACATGCATACTAACATACAACTGCATGCATCTATGAATTATTTTTGCTCATTTATGAATACACACCTCTGAGTTTCACAGTACATTTTTAGATCAGTGCATTTTGCATGTGATGGATTAATACTGTATATAGAAATACTATATATATATATATATA
>NW_015539802.1:974606-975676 GCF_001515605.1 Sinocyclocheilus anshuiensis | reverse complement strand
TAATAATAAGAAATGTTTCTTGAGCACCAAATCAGCATATTAGAATGATTTCTGAAGGATCATGTGACACTGAAAACAGGAATAAATTATATTTCTACACATTTAAAATATTAATATTAAACATTTTTCAATTGTAATTTTAATATTAAAATTACTTTAAATTGTAATAATATTAAAAATATATATTATTTTCAAAACCATTAAAAATTGACTCCAAACCTTTAAAAAGTAGTGTGTATAAAATCTGTTTATTGAAGGTAAGATTTATTTAGTTGAATAGTTTCGGTTAAACCTTCATAATGAATGCAATTTAACACTTTTCATCTCTTGCCTCTTCCAGCGGATATTCTGGTGTACATCAATGATACCTGTGTGCTTGGCTTTTCTCACAAAGAGGTAGTGGAAATGTTGAAAGCCATTCCGGTGGGTCACACTGTGGACGTTGTTGTCCGAAGAGGCTACCCCATGCTCTATAACTCTGATGGCTGTCCGAAGATGCCTAATCCTAATCTAACGGCATCCCTAGACCAGTCACTACATCTACCTCCACCAACCACCACCCAACCCCAGGCCCAGGCTCCTCTCCCATACGCTCAGCTACACCTCAACCACAACGGGCCCATGTGGTCTGATTTTGAGAGGGGATCCTCAAGGAATCTCAGAGGTCGGGCATCGAGGTTCAGTTTGGATGCTAATGGTAATTCATCTCCATTTGCTTCTCCTTCAAGACAGCCATCATCATACCAGTACTCTAATGGGTATGGGAGTGGGTTCCTGAGACCACCACGCTCTGCCCGAAGTATCAGGAGGTTACAGAGTACAGAACTGGCCAGCCAGAGTGACAGCGAGGTGGTGTCTGCGATTGGATCCCATAGGTGAGAGCATTTTATATATGATTGTCACTGCTATGATTAGGATTGGGAGAGTTACGTTAAAAATGTACAGTATTTCACTACAGTTTACACAGAATACTTTGCTGTAAAATATTTCATTAGATTACTTCTTCGTACAAGTGGAAAAATCTGCCCGTGTTGTTTAAAAGTGAAAATATTTGCTTTCTTCATTACAAA
>NW_015539802.1:947912-974356 GCF_001515605.1 Sinocyclocheilus anshuiensis | reverse complement strand
TGGGGGGGGGGGGGATTATTACCCTTCATCATACACTACTGTTCAAGTTTGGGGTCAGCAAGATTTTTTTTTAATGTTTTTACTCACCAAGGCTGTTTTTATTTAATAAAAATACAGTAATAACAGTCAAATTGTGAAATATTATTGCAATGTTAAATCATTATTTACTATTTGATTATATTTTAAAGTGTAATGTACTCTTGTGATGCATCTACATTTTCAGCATCATTACTCCAGTCTTCAGTGCCACATGATCCTTCAGAAATCATTCTAATCTGCTGATTTGGTGCTCAGTAAATATGTATTATTACTGTGATGAAAACAGTTGTTCTGCTAATATTTGTGTGAACATCTTTACATACAGTTTTTCATGGTTCATTGATGAATAGAAAGTTCAAAAGAACAGCATTTATTGAAATATTTTGTCTTTACTGTCACTTTTGATCAATTTAATAAGCCTTTCATAATAAAAGTATTTTACTGACCCACAAATATTTGAACGGTAGTGGATATAATCTGAAATGGAATTCCTTGATAGACTTCATCTTAAAATGTAATAGTGCCTGCTAACAGGTGCTAACATTTTAGCTTAGCCTAAAGCTAAATGTTGACATGACAATTTACTCTAGTTAAAACTATTTCTGCCGCTCAAAATTTACTACAAGACCCTGCTAAGTGTATAAAAAGACTTTTTACTAATCATAGGTGATTTTTTTTTCATGGAATGAGGCAGAAAATACATTATTTGTAGCTGTCTTTGCAATGCTAAAGGCTAAAGCATCTTTTTTTTTCTTGAAAAGTACCACATGAAGAGCTTCCCTTACAAAAAGTACAATGTTTTTATTGTAGTAAAAGTGTAGTAACCATGGTTTCTGGCATATTGATTACAATTTGTGTAACCACAATTTTACAATTTTTTACTAAATTCCATGGTTAAACTATGGTTAGTGTAGCAAAACCATGGTTAATTTTAACTGTAGTAACCATGGCTTTTTGGTTTTATTTGTAGCAAAAATATGGTTAATTTTTGTAAGAAATAGACTAACCAAATATTGTCATCATTTTGTTTTTTATTGGATTCATGATTCATTACTTCTGTATGTTATCAGTCTTCAATGACTTTTATTGTTAACAGCGCCCTCTGTCTGCTTCATAAGAGTGTTTCTATGCTGTTCAATCAAAATTCTTTTTGAATTAAACTGTATCTGATTACCAATGTTTAAGTTGTAAACATAACTGACTACAGTTACTTATATTTTCTATTTTTAAATGCATTACGTTATATTCCATCCCTCCTCAACCCTGATTATGATACATCAAGGTCTCTCTCTTTTCATCTTCACAGGGCCTCGTTTATCCGTAACCACAACAACAACTCTCTGTCCACTCCACCACCTCTCCGCCTGCACTCCTTCAAATCTTCTGAGAGTGACCTTTCCTCGAGTACTCCACCACCCATATCTCGATTGCCCCTGCCCCACACTGATGTAAGTCCAGGCCCTATCTCGTTCTCTCCTGGAGGAGGAAGGCGCTACTCTCATCTCCGTAAACCCCAGCATTCACTGCTAACCCCACCTAGCAACGCCCATTCTGACGGGCCTTACTTCACCTTCAACGGCACAGCCAGTGCCAGCAGCGGCAGCCCGAACAGCAGCATTCCTTCACCTGGAGCCATGAGCGCTGTGATCGGGAGTGGAGTTGGAGGAATGGCGGGTAATGGGGAATTAGTCCCCGTTGCTTTGGCTAAATGTGAGAGGGGCAGCAATATGGGGTTCAGTGTCACGGCAGGAGGTCATGGAGGAAGACAGACCCTCGTGAAGAAAGTCTGGGACCACAGACAGTGTATCGGACTGCAGCCTGGAGATGCCATTGTGAAGATCAATGGAGCAGATGTACAGAGTCTCAGCTTTGCACAGGTAGGGATGAAGAGAATGGTATTCAACTTAAGATTTTTGTTATGGTGTACTTTTATTATTATTGTATATTTATTTGGTGTACTTTGATTCAAGGTCCAAAGGATTTTGCAAGAACACACTAAAAAGGGGGAGGTTATTCTGCTGGTTTACAGAGGGGGTACGTTATATGTTCACCCATTTCATAATACACAGTGTCCACATTTAAAAAATTGGATTTTCTGCATTTATACCTGTAAATAAACTTAAAGCTAGAATTTTGAAGGAATGTATAAGATTGTGAAATGTACAAGAAATATTTCAGATTCTGCCCTATTTAATCAATTAAGCAGATTTGTTACATTGACCATGTGATCATTTTGAAATATTCTCAATTCATGCTCCATAACACGCTCATCATATGCACAGATATTGAAATGTTTTATTTATAACCAATTTATTTATATTTTGAATAGATATGGGCTAATATTAGATACCAATAAACATTTTGTGAGATTGATTAGAACAGTGGTTCTCAAACTTTTTACACCAAGTACCACCTCAGAAAATATTTGGCTCTGCATGTACCACCATAATGACCAACATTAAAATACAGTAGCATAGTAGGCCTAATTATTCAGCTACAGCTATGCACAGTAAAAAAATGAGGCAGTTTTATTCCTAATAAGAATATTTGTTGTTGTCGGCCACTTTAAACATTGTAAATACAGTTTTTTACGTACAGGTAAAAAAAAACTTAAATGATTAAATTAAAATGTACTGTACCTAAAAGTTAAATAAAAACGGTACTGTATTTAAATATAAAGTAAAAAAATGCACAGTACTTGATCAAAAAAATTAACACCGGCATCATTTAGCCAGCTTGCAAACTTTTTAAAAGTGTTTTAAAGTGTCCCTATTATGGATTTTTGAAAATTACCTTTCATGCAGTGTGTAACACAGCTCTAAGTGAATGAAAACATCCTGCCAAGTTTTAAATCTGAAAGTGCACCGTGTATAAAGTTATCGTCTCTCAAAAGAAAGAGTCGAAGTCATTGAAACGAGTCGTATTCAAAACGAATCCCAAGCCGTTTCATGTTGACCTCAACATTAACATTAGCATATTGCCCGCCCACTTCTTGGTCTTTTCGTGTTGGTCTGAATGAAAATGCAAATTCATTCTTTGCCACTAGGTGTGGCTTTTGGAGTGGTAAAAATAGCTGTTTCCCCAGTAACGCCGTACATAGACTTGTGCCGGTATTCGGTAATGCGATATATCACGGTAATTTTTGTTATAAGAAAAAAGTTATTAAACCTGTTATACTGTATTATGACAGCACTTTTTTTTAACAAAATTTCAATATTGTGATAATACCGTATACCGTGATAAAAGCATTAGCAATTAATCGCAACATGAAAATTTGATACCGGCATATCCCTAGCCATACACAAAGCAGCACTGCGCTTACAAACGCTGCTTTATCAGGCATTACAGGCCAATCGGACCAATCACCGCAGATTAGCGTCACGCAAAGGAGGGGTTTGGAAATATTAATCGTTGAGCGAATCGTTTGAGAGTCGTTGAGCAAGTAAAGTAAAAATAAATGCATATTATAAGACAATGAAAGTGTTTTTTGACCTTGCATGCATGTCAACCTGTTGTAGGGGACTCCCAAAACCAAAATATGAACCTTTCATTACCCATAATAGGGGCACTTTAACATTAATTTATATTTAATTCAGTGATTCCTCTGCATACCACTAGTGGTCGCGATTAATCGCATCCAAAATGCGATTAATCGCATCCAAAATAAACGTTTTTGTTCATATAATATATGTGTGTGTACTGTGCATATTTATTATGTATATATAAATACAAACATATGCATGTATATATTTAAGAAAAATATGTAATGTAATGTTTATATATAATATAAATTATATGAATATAAATATATACATGTAAATACATGTAAATATTTTTAAAATATATACTGTATGTGTGTGTCTTTATATATACATAATAAATATACACAGTACACACACATATATTGAGTAAACAAAAACTTTTATTTTGGATGCGATTAATCGTTTGACAGCACTAGTGAAAATATATGATGTTTGATGATATATGATATATGATGCCTGATGTTTGGCTCTAAGCAATTTATTTTATTTTATTTTTGTATTTTATTTTATTTTATTTTAGAAATAAAATACTTGTCTGCAATAGATAAAATAAATACTAATATATCTTGTGTCACTAATCATAAGGTTTTGCTCAATCTTGTCATGCAACTCAAGTGCTGCTGTCAAAATTTTTTTTATTGTGTAAATTCTTCATCCCTGCTCATCAAATATTAATCTTTCTTTGTAGGCCCCTCACATTTCTCCAATTCGCCTAATTCTGTGCGACGACTGACTCCTCCCCCTCCTCGCTCCACCTCCGACTCTGAAGTCCCTCTCACTGACTCCATGCCATTATCGCGCAGCTCTTTAACCCCGCCCTCTCCAGCGCTAGTGCGCTCCTCATTGGTCCAGAGCACCAGCTTCCTGGATTCTGTTCCTGTCACTCTCACGCTAGAGCCACGCGATTGGATGAGTTCAGAGGAAGGAGGGACGGTACTCAGTCCCAGAGTAAAATCAGAGGAGAAAGAACAGCCCCCTGCGCTGAGGGGGTATGAAGTGGAGCTGAAGAGGAAGCCAGGTGAAGGCTTTGGATTTGTTATCGCTTCTCAGGATGTGGAGAATGTCAAAGGTGAGTTTTTGTAATGCATCAACACCATGCAGTAACCTGTTGCTAAATATGCTACATATTCCCTGAGTTTTGTATTAAACATGTAAGGTAGAATTAACTTTTTAAGTTATTAATTTGTTTAAGTCCAGCCTGCAACGACCCCTTGATCTTTCTGAATAATTTCATGTGTCCTCTGTATATTAATAAAAATCTATGTCCATTTGTAATATTTGTCCAATACAGGAAAAAGAGCAAAACTGACATGAAACCAGATTTCATTCACCCCAATGGAAAGCATGTTTAAAAAGTCTGAATCACTCCCCCATCCCCTATATAGTGCACTGTGCTATTTGCCATATATAACAATAAATGTGTGAACAAGCAACAGATTTAAAGGGATAGTTCACCCAATAATGAAAAGTCTGTCATTAATTAACGACCCTCATGTCGTTCCAAACCTGCAAGATCTTCGTTCATCTTCGCAACACAAACTAAGATATTTTTGATGAATTCCGAGAGCTTTCTGACCCTCTCATAGACAGCAAGGTTTATGTACTTGTGTACGCGGATACATTGTTTACGTTCAGATCAAAGCGTAAACAATGTAAACAATGTATCTGCGTACATATGTTGCATACATTGTTTACGCATGTGATACTGTCCAAAATGGCGCTATAGGGTGACGCGGAGGAGACGAATTGTTGAATAAAGTCGTTATTTTTGTTTTCTTTGAGCACAAATATTCTCATAGCTTCGTAAAATTACGGTTGAACCACTAATGTCACATGGATTATTTTAATGATGTCCTTGCTACGTTTCTGAGCCTTGATCATGTAAGGATCCTTGCTGTCTATGGGAGGGTCAGAGAGCCCTCAGATTTCATCAAAAATAAATGTTACTTAATTTGTGTTCCGAAGATAAACGAAGGTCTTACAGGTTTGGAACGACATGAGGGCGAGTAATTAATGACAGAATTTTCATTTTTGGTTGAACTATCCCTTTAAGCAATGGTTTTAGTGTCTTTTATAGTGTAAGAGGTTGGAGGCTTCAGATCCTAGAAAGCTTTTGATTGGTCAGAAAATCTGGCGAGAAGCTGAAGTGCAGAATGCTGTCATAAAAACTGTTGATCTGTATCGTCAGAAGTGAGCGACTGTAAGTTTTCAATGCTTAATGTTTTGGAGCACACTAGCTTACAGATATCTCATGACATTTTTTTACTAAAAGCAAAAAAAAAAAAGAAAGTTTGATTTCATGGGGTCTTTAAAGTGGCTGTAGACTGTTATATGCATAATTGGGCTTATTCAGTGGCAGCTGTATTAGGTTGACTGACTGACAGTGAGACAGAGGCCTGCCAACAGTCAGGCCCGGATACATGCAGCCCTCCTTCCCCTCCCACTCTACCCTACCTAAGCCCACAATGACCTCATTTTGCTCAGTGTTCCTTTGGTTTTTATTGAGGCCATGGCATCACTAAGAGCTTGAGCATCTAAAAAAGTGCCTGTCCCCAATGTCACAGCTGTTTCCATGCATATCAATATCTCAGATGCTTCGATTCTGTATGACTTGATTTCATAATCTTTTTGGGAGCGTGTGCTGTCTTGATGTTTTACACACCCTCGGAGTCTAAGTTACAATGAGAGTTAACATGAGATTATATATATGGAATAAATAAAAATTAATCTGGTATTATATTATAGTGCCATTAACATAGAAAGCCTATATTGTTTTGGCCTGAGCTGTGGCCTATTGGTTGTGCGTACACATGTACTGTACATACATGGCTGGATGTTATAGGCTCAATCTGTCCATCTTGAGACTGTGATGTCTGATGAAACACTGGGTGTGTGTGTGTTTGTATGTACGGCTGTGCAGAGGAGCATGAAATACCATCAAAACATGCTGTATGATGACTGTAGAGTGATGTAAAAATCAGAAATGGTGTCGGTTTAAAAATGTCAAGGGAGACACTGGGAGACTGATAAAAAGAGAGAGAATTATGTCAGCAAGCAAAACATGAGTTACAAGATCAATGAATCAAAAAGAGTAATTATACTAGTTGTGTCACTGCCAGTCAATCCCTTAAAGGGACAGTTCACCTAAAATAGAAATTCAGTATTATTTACTCTTATATTTTTCCAAATGTAAGTTACTTTGTTTCTCATGTTTAGTCCTGGCTACTCATTTTCATACAATGCACGTGAATGGGGACTGGGACAGTCAAGCTCCAGTATGACAAAAACAGCACCAAAAGGTTTCATAAAGGTAGTCCATGCTGCTCTGGCCCTTAAGTTCAAGTGTTGTGAAGCCATATAATAACTTTGTTACGAACAGACAGAAAATCTATTTATTCATTGTTTCCCTTTGCTTAATCTGTCTTTATCAGTGGATAACTTTTGGTGTATTTATCACACAAAGTAATAACATGGCTTCATAACATTTGGAATATTGCGCATTGTATGGACTGCTTTGTACCTCATAATGATGACCACCAATAATATAGGTGTACAGGGTCATACATACAAAGACAAAGGACCAGGGCATATGATGCTAAAATAATGCAGTAAACATTCCCTAAATAACAGAAAATGTAACACAAAACACTAATGTAGATTACTGATTACAAAAATAAGAAAAAACAAAATTATTTATGTAAAATAAAATCATATGTGATTTTTCACACAGGGATGTCCTTTTGGAATGTCCTTTTACTGTTTTACACTGTAAATTATATATTAATCAAAGGGTTAGTTCACCCAAAAATGAAAATTCTCTCATTAATTACTCACCCTCATGTCGTTCCAAACCCATAAGACCTTCGTTCATCTTCGGAACACAAATTAAGATATTTTTGATGAAATCCGAGAGCTTTCTGAGCCTCCATAGACAGCAATGGTCCTTACACGATCAAGGCACAGAAACGTATTATGGTCCATGGTTAAAATTATTATGTATTATGGTTAAAATGGTCCATGTGACATCAATGGTTCAACTGTTATTTTACAAAGCTACAAGAATACTTTTTGTACACAAAGAAAACAAAAATAATGACTTTATTAAACGATTTCTTCTCTTCTGGGACAGTCCTCCACCATTATCGATGTATATCAAAACTCATATATTTTATAGTATTTTACAGCAGATTTAAATATTATGTGATGTAGTAAAATCATTTACAGTTTTTCATTATATGTGGTGAGGTGACTTACATTTAACTAATTAAGAGGTTTGTACTGTAGCATTTTTTTCTGTTTTTATTTTTATTTTTGTGTATGTGTGTGTGCATTTTAATGCTTTTTATGTCATTTTGGAGTTAGACCCAGTCCATATTCACTTACATGGGAAAGTATGTGCAGTATTTTCCTTAAAAATTCACCTTTTGTGTTCCACAGAAGAAAAAAAGTCATGAAGGTTTGAAATGACATAAGGATAAGGATAAATACTAACATAATTTTAAGGTTAATTTTTTCAATACCCTTATTATTACATGAACTATTCTCACGGTGCACCAGTGCTGTCGTATACACTGCGCTGATACAGCATTCATTTCAATCACTCAAATGCTTTTTTATTGGCATGACCAGCATGCATCAGCAATGCAAAAGTCAGATTACACACATATGTGCATGTAGGTCTCTCTCTCTCTCTCTCTCTCTCTCTCTCTCTCTCTCTCTCTCTCTCTCTCTCTCTCTCGCTGTCTTTCCCTGATCGGCACACTCCCCGCTCTGCAGTGGTCCATGGATTAAATCGTTCGTCTCGTTCGCTCTCTTATCGCCCCTCCTCTTATCTCCATCTCTCTGTCTTTATTCCCTCCTTTTCTCTGCTTGTCCACCCCCTCCCTCCCTCCCTCTCATTCACCGACTCCAGATGCCAAAGGAAAATGAACCCGTTGCAGTAAGCTAGTCGCTCGCACGGCGAGACAGAGGCTCGTTCTGTTTTGTTTTCATTTGCTTGTTTGTTTGTTTATGCCCTCCATTCGTTTTCTCATTATGACCCTTTCGCGTGATCGCTCTCACATGTGTTGGGATTTAAGCGGAGTGTGATCCGGGATCGGGACCCTGCCTCCACACACACACACATCAAGCCATGCTGGAGAGACTGCAGTCTGCCTTGAAAAGTGTGAAGGACTCTAAACGTAAATATGTATTTATTTTTTCTTGAGTTTTCATCCCTTATTTCTTAAACTGATATCCAGCTTGCTGTCATATTTCTGTTAGGAGAATGTTAGTAGTGATGCAGATGTTTTTAATGGCAGAGATATTTCGTGCTTTACAGTATGTGATTATTGTGAGATTTAATAGGCTCTATGGCCTGTTCATTTTAACTGTCATGGCATGATATCTGCAGTGTGTTTATGTATGTTTGGGTATAGATATGTGTTCATTTGTTAAGGAATAATTTATACAGTTTATTAGGGGATAGAAAGATCATTCGCTCAGTATAAAAACAAGTAAAGTTATTGGAAAGACCCCCACCATGACAGAAAAACAAAGTTTTGTGTATGTAAAAATCTGATCCTTATGTATAGAAACTAATTACTCAACAGCAATATATTTGTATGATTTTATAGTTGTTTTGTGACGTTTTTCTGTGTTTTTGACTTGTCAAAATTAGTTTGGTTGGCTTTTGCTGTCAGAAATCTGTTCTTGAGGCCCAAGGTGTGATTGAAACAGACAGCACTAGACCACAAAATACACACTTATGCACATATTATTGTGATAAGTTTAGATATTATTATTATTTAGATTATTAGGAAGCCCCATGCGTTTTCTGCTCTCAGCTTCAGGTACTGCATTGTAGCTAAATCAATAGCACATCTGCAGAACATCTCCTGTTCATTAACTAGCAAGATAAGTGAGATCCTTGTCTCATTCATGCCAGTTCTTATTCATACATCTACTTCAGTTGTGACAAAGTAATATGTTTTAGACAATCATTGCAGTAACTGAATTCTGAGGCTTGTAATCTTTAATTATGTTTTGCTATTATTGCCTCATAAGCATTTGATGAGTAATGTATTTCTTCAACAGACTGCTTTTTTCCAATCGGTTACAGTTCCAAGTTTGCTGACTCTGTCAGAAATGTTTTGTGTATGTTTATTACAGGTTATGCACATGTTCCTCATGTCATGAGTGATTAGATTTTTAGTGCTTTAGTGGTTGTTAAATGTGTATTGAATATCTTATTTCACTGAAATACATCAAACTATGTAGGTAATATGAATTGCAAACAACATTTTATGTTGACTAAAGTAGCAGTTATGCCAACATAAACCTGTAGTTATCTACAACAGCATTGTTAGTCAGTTATTAACAGTTGTCAGTATTTCTACAGCCATAGCTTTTACATATATATTGTTAGATCCAGTCTGTTGGTGGTACTGGGAAAAATTGCTGCTGCAGTGCAACATGGGTTCATAATGAGCATCAGACACACTCTCTATGTCTTTCTCTTGTCCCTCTCAGTCTCTCTCTTGTATTTTAGTATGCAGCGCTGGTCTTCTGAGGTGAACGGTGTTACAGTGCCAGCCAGTGCATTTCAGCAGCTGTGGAGCACTTTTATTATTGAGATGAAGATGTACAAAGACTGCTACTATATTAGAAACTTCCATCGGTGTCACTTAAAGGCCACCCTGTTTGTATCACTGCACTCGTCTGTGTTTCAGACAGACTTGTCAGTCTGTGTAGTGGTTATTTTTCAGCGACACTTTCTGCAGGTCATATAGTTAGACAGTAGGTGGCGACAAGTGACTGTGTTTATGAGTGAATGAGTCACTTATTCATTCAACTGATTTAAAAAAAAAAAAAAACACTGGTTTATTCAGGAACTAAATAAGTCACTATTTTATGAGTCATTGAATCATTCACACAGTTGATTTTTTCAAAAAGACTAGTTCACTCCAGAAGGAAACGCCACTACTGTGTCTTGCTTGGCAACTCAAGAGTTCATTTACTTTTGAATTGGTTTGGAACTGTTTAGGTTGGTGGAGCAAATCAAAATAACTGCTAATATTGCATCTGCATTGGGTTCAAAACATGGTGTCTACAGTTGCTCATTGTTAACTTTTTTGAAAATTGGTCTGAATATCAGCAAAGCTGTGATTACCTCATGTCTCATGCCTACAGCCAAATCAAGCATTTGATTGACAGAAATCTGTATTGAGCAGAAAGATTCATCAATATTTTTGCTCCATTTTCCTGGAACAATCTAAATTGTGCATATGTATATCTGCTAAAAGTTAATTTTATCAGTGGTTTGGAGTGTTTTAACATAAAGATGGCCTAACATGCATGGACTAAAAGTCAGGTCTCTTATGTGAATAAGGAGTATCTTGTGCTGTTCACATGGTTCAGCTTAACTCCATTACTTGCATGCCTGTATAAAGGTGGTCCAGTGTTTTCCAGGATATCAAGACTAATTGTATGTGCCTGTGACTTAAATTGTGACCCATTTGTCGGCATTAGTGTAGGAAAGCATATGCCGACAATACTTCAAACCTAATCTATGAGGATATATGATGTTTTGCTTTATTTGTGTGCAAAACATTTGTTTACATTATAATTTTCATCAAAGCAGATCTCAACAGCGCATCATTCTTAAAGGGATAGTACACCCAAAATGAAAATTCTGTCACCATCATATTCTTTCAAACCTGTGTGTGTTTCTTTCTTGTGTTGAGCGCAAAAGAGAAGATATTCTAAAGAATGTTGGTAACCAAATAGTTGTCTGTAGCCATTGACTTCCATAGTATGGAAAAAAAAAATACTATGGTCAGTGGTTACCAACATTATTGTCTGATGAAAAGTCACATGGCTCGAAATATTACTTTTGGTGAGAACATTCTAATACTTCCTACTGGAGCTATAGAGTGTCTCCTTTTGCTTCCTTTTTGTTATCAATATTCTTCAAAATATCTTGTGTGTTTAAAAGAAGAAAGAAAATCATACAGGTTTGGAACAACTTGAGGGTGAGTAAATATGGAATACAAAATACAGTTTATTGTCTGGTAATAAGTATTTATAGTTGGTACATTTTCCCATTTCACTCGCCATTGGGATTAACATCAAAAGTACATTTTGAACTCTGACTGTAATGCAAGTTTGTTTATAGCTGAATGATTCTGTGCTTTGCATGCAGGTTGGGTTTTCTGGGTCTGATGGCCTATATAATGACTGACTCAATAGAACAGCTGCTTCAACTGAAAGAGTAGCAAAAGATGGGGGATGGAGGGATTGAAGGGAGAGGAAATGTAAAGAAATGAGAGAAAAAAGACAGGTGGCATGAGATGAAAGGAAGGAAAGTGAAGGGCAAGAGTGTGGGCAATAAGAAGGAGAGGCTAAACAGTTGAAAGATAAAAGTTTTAAGAGGTTAAAGAAGGTTGTTAATAATTCATGTACATTGTCTTAGCAACAGTGATTCAGAACAAATGTAAATGTGGTCTGCTCTTTATACACACTCACACACATACATCAGCTGTCTCATTCAGCACTCAAGTGTTTCCGGAGGCTGAATATGTATGAGTCACGCTGGATGCGGCATTGTGTGAAACTAATGATTTTCAGTGACAGCCGTGATTACGATTGTCCTCCGCTCATTTTGTAACTCCACTCGTCTGTTTTTCTCAGCTTCACACCTTCTCATATTGAAAGGACTTTTATTTTTTGCTCTTTATTAATTTAGTGGTTTGTCACATAACAGATCCAACAATAAACATGTTTTCTTCTGACTGGTCAGACCACTTCAGATTTTTATCTTCTCTACCACAAAAATACATTTTAATTTAGAAATATATATTTTATGTGTCATAAAGTATATTTAATAAGCAGTTTACAACAACTAAGGTAGTATTAGAATTTATAATTAAAATTATAATTATTATAATTTTCAACCCATTGAACTGAAAATTCCATTCTTTGACCATAAAATAACACAATTCATGATCTAAACAGATTTGAAAGAATAATTATTTAATAAAAAGTGACATGAGTAAATCAAGTTCATTTAAAATTTTCAATCATTGCCTTTTTCTTCCTGAACACATATATTGAATATTCTTAAAATGATGCATGGGAAATACACACACACACACACACACAAATAATAATAATATTAATCATAATCATAATAATAATATAAACCTATTAATTTATTTGTGAAAACGATATATACTGTTCAAAATTTGGGGTGGTAAGATTTTTTTTAAATATTAAAAAGTTCTCTTATGTTCACCAAGACTGCATTTATTTGATAAAAATACAGTAAAAACAGTAATATTGTGAAATATTATTAAAATTTCAAATAACGGTTTTCTATTTTAATACGTTTTAAAATTATGTTTATTTCTGTGATGACAAAGCTGAATTTTCAGCAGTCATTACTCCAGTCTTCAGTGTCACATAGAAATAATTTTAATAAGCTGATTTGGTGGTCAAGAAACATTTCTTATTATCACTGTTAATAAGAGTTGTAATATTTTTTATGGAAACCATGATTTATTTGAAATCGAAATCTTTTGTAATGCCTTTACTGTCACTTTTGATCAATTTAATATCTCTTGATGAAAAAAAAGTAATATTTTTTATGAAAAATCTTCTGACCCCAAAATTTCAAAGAGTAGTGTACATATATTAGTAAATGAAAATAATTTCTAAAAAAAAAAAACCCCAACCTGTTTTATTGCCAGTTAGAAGTATTTTGGTCTGGTAAATTTTCTTAGTTTAACGTGGCACACACATGTTGTAGAAGATTATGTATTTAACTATGGTTACACCTTAAACAGGTTTTAATTCATTACAGCACATGGAATTAGGTGCTTACCATGTTTTTGTGCATTTTAGAAAAGTATTGTAATTTATTATAACTGTGGTTATATCCAAACATCTGATTGTAAGCTGTAATATGAATGCATTATACTGTATATAGGCTCTACATAAAGAGCTACTGCATCATTCTGATCCAGAGTGACTTATTTTTATTAGAGGAACAGTCCCTCCAGAGGAATCAGGAGTAAGTGCTTTACTCACGGGCAGATTTGTGATGGGAACTCCAAGCTCTTTTCTCTTCTTATATTGCCCATTATGGGATTTGAGCCTTTGGGTTTACCAGCCTGGACTTTTAACCTCTAAAATGCCTCCCTATCCCCAAAAAGCCAGATTTCATAAACATGAGCAACCATGATCACAATTAATCTATATATGATAACCCATATAATTAACGTATAAGTCTTAAAGGTACAGTCTTAAAGTTACACATTATAATGTGTAGAACGTGGACACTTAACATGAAATCCAGACTGTTAATCAGGCAACATTAAAAGTCAAATGGTACTTGGATTGTCATTAACATTATGGTCTCAGTCAAATCGTGTTTTGAGTAAGAGCAGGATCTGTAATGCATAACACCTCCTAGACAGATCTTACACTGGCATCAGCCCAGCCGAGTAATTGAATGTCATGTTAAACCAAGACGCTAATGCTAGCTCTTACAGAATGATATCCCCTCAGGCCGGGAGTATGGAGGGAAATCAAAAGGTTTAGCATGAATTTTTCCCTTTGAGCTAAACCGAGTCAGCATTAAACATCAGTGAAGATTTCTGTTTCTCCACACACTGCTTACAGAGGTTCGTCCACAAGAAAAGAAAGAGAGATGTATGTGGGCATGTGAACATTTGTGTCTCCAACAGAGTGTGCGTGAGTTTGTTTCTAAGTAGGTCGGCACTGTTCTCGTTAATGGCGCACACTAATGGAGACAGGCAGATTGACTTCAGGGACAAAAATGTGGACTCACAAGGTCATTTCTCTATAGTGTCTCCACGTGACTTTTGGATTATTATTGCTCTATGTGTTCACAGAACATTACCCCTTACTAACTGATTAAAGAAACTTCAAGTTTAAACTCAACAGCTGGTTCAGTTTTAATGGAGACCACATTTTGCAAACTACAACGGTAACAAATGTAGATACATCTGTTCAGATACATACAGTACTAGTCACAGAAGGTTGGAAACAATTTTTAATTGGATTATTCAAAACTGTTAAGCATCCCAGGATGCAGCTCATAAGGGTTGGTTGTTTGTATGTCCAGAGCTAGACAAAAAACAACTACTTAGAGAAAACTCAAATTTAAGACAGATAAAGACTCTATGTTTGTTCCTTTGTTGCTACATACCCATAGGCCTATTGGCATTTGTGTTGTTTCATTGTTGAAATTACTATTATAAATATATTTTTGATTTTATTTTGTCTGCTTTTTTGCTTGTGTTGGATTGATTTTGTTTTTTTTTGTTGTTTTTTTTTGTCCCATATGCATTTGTGTGGTTTCATTGTTAAAATTACTATTACAAAGAAGTAGAAATAGACAAAAAATAATAAGTTGATGTTTCTGTATTTTGTTTTGTCTGGTTTTTATTTTGTTTGTGTTGGTTTTCTTTTGTTTTGTTGTTTTGTTTTTTGTAAGCAGATAAAATCAAGGATCATTTTTCCAAACATCCTCCTCTTTTTCATGCCGAACTGAAATCATCAGTATTTTCTAATGTACATCATAATGTACATAAACCACGTAAAATTCTTTAAGATTTCACTTGAAGCATGTCAGAGATTTAGAGCTTTGAAAACAGTATAATAACAGCCAACATACTTTTTAACAGCTTAAAAGATAAAAACAGTTCATAGTTATCAGTATTGGTCAAATATTCATAGTATTTTTTTCAGTTCATGTGAATTGGAAACTAGTCAGATTTCTGGGAACCTTAATGAAGACATTTCAAGTAAACGGTTACAATGACATTTTAAAGTCTTTTTTTTCTGCAGAATGTCTCATTTCTGTATTTCAGCTCCAGTTCAGATGTCTGTAATCTCTTATCTGTCTGTAATCCCTGACATCATATCAGCACCTTTAATGGACTGATAACTGTGATCTTAATGACTGTAAGAATTTGTGTTAAATCTGCATTGATATTCTGCCTGCGAGCTGCGTCACAGGTTTCTGTAGGTCACATTCAGTGAGATGATCTGCAGCAGCTACCGAATCTCTGATTCAGCCATATATTAATGATAGATGCCTTTAAAAGCCACCCTGGAAAGTGTTTGACATTGAGCGAGAGAGAGAGAGAGAAACTTTTTTCCAGCCACTCTGATGAATAATTTCCCTCTATCTTTCTCTCGCAATTTTTCTCTCTGTCCCATTTGAATCCCTCCCACTTTACTCTTTCCACCCTCCATTCATCCATCATCTCTCCCGTTGCTCTCCAGAGGGAGAAATCTCCAAAGAGGTTTCTTTATCTACTTTGCCTTAGATAATCCATCTTTATTCCTAACTGTGTGTGTTTTTGTGCAAGTATTTGGTAACTGTTCGCTGTGCGCTTAGGGGTTGTTTATTTAAAGGATTCAATGTGATTTTTCTGCGCTTTCTTTTTTCTTTTAGTCTGTCTCATATATACTCAGTGAAAGGACAGTGTACCTGAGATATAATTATTGACTGATAACAACTACCAAGCAGTACCCTAGCAACACATAACAACACATTGCCAACCGCTCTTGCATTGCAACATAGTATTGCTGTGGCAAGTTTTGTACAATCAACACTCAGAATGTTAAATGAATGGCATTTATCTCTCTTTGTTCTGCAGCAGCGTCTCTGCTGCCTCACAGGTTTGTGACGGTACGCAGAGGCAGCCCGGCGGCATGCAGCGGTCAGATTAGGCCTGGAGATCGTCTGGAGGCCGTGGATGGGAGATCAGTGGTGAATTTACCTCACAGAGACCTGGCACAGATACTGAGGAGAGCTGGAAACACACTCCGCTTGACCATCGTGCCTCGCACCAGTGCTCGTAAGTAGATTATTACATACACCTGAGCTGATCAGTTGTACTTTTTTTTTTTAAGAAATAGTATTATTTGTTTAAAAAATATATTAAATTCTATAAAAAGGAGCAATATAAAGCATTATAACAAAAACAACATTATAACTTAACTCAGGAACTCAGACTCAGGCAATCTTTTCTAATAGACAGCATATTTTGTTTAGAAGAAGGTTGAAGGTTGGAAATACTTGACTTTTTTTATTGGATGAGTTGGACCAGATGATGGAGGGAAAAAAAGGCAACAAGTATTTAGCATAAATGTGAATTCTTTCAATCCTGTCTATCTATCTATCTATCTATCTGTCTGTCTGTCTGTCTGTCTGTCTGTCATAATCCCCATACTTGCATTTGTGTAGTTTCATTGTTTATATAATGACTATTATAATAAAAAAATAGTAATAGAAAAAAATAAGCTAGTGTTATTTTTTTTGTTTTGTTTGTCTCATTAGGCCAGTGTTGAATACAATATCATTTCCCCAACATTCTCCTCTTTTGATAACTAAAGTTATCAATTTTTATCTATTTTTAATGTACATCATAATATTTCACTGGAAGCTTGTAAGCGATTTTAAGATTTTTAATAACAGTCAGCATGCTGTTTAGTGGCATTAAATATAAAAAAAGATACATCAGTATATGGGCTGATCCTTTTTACTTGTTTAAAGAAATATTTTTTTTTTACTTACATTTTTTAAATGAGCCATAGACAACATTATAGCAAAAAGCATCCTAATATGCTTCTCTCATCAGATTCCTCAGAGCGAGCAGAAAATGACACTGATCATAAGAACAGGAAAGCTCACAGGTCAAAACCAAAGGTGAGCAATTCCTTCACCCTACAATATACGTAAGCTTTGTGGCAAAATAATGATAAAGAATAACTCTTTTCCTCTTTTCTTTTCTTTTTTCCCCTCTATGAAACACAAAGCAGGACGCCACGCGGTACTACAGTGTGGAACTGGAGAGGGGGCCCACTGGATTCGGCTTCAGTCTGAGAGGAGGGAGTGAATATAACATGGGTCTCTATGTACTGGGACTGATGGAGGGAGGACCGGCCTCACGCAGCCACAAAATACAGGTGTACATGTGTGGCTTTGATCTAGATATACTTTTGGTGATAAACGTATACAAAAATGCCTGAAATAACACTTTTAGACAAGTGTAAAGGGACTAAATAATAAAAATGGAGGGTTTTTAGGTTAGGGTTTGTCTGTAGTAATTATAGTTAGCTCAAGAACAATAGAAGTCAAGAGGACGTCCTCTTATAGATATTAGCAGGTGTGTTAGAGGCTAAAAATGTTGCTTTTTTGGGACCTCAAGTACTATACAGTCAGGGGCGCATTAATGCACGGGCTTCAAGGGGCTGAAGCCCAGGGGCCTACACTGGAAAGGGGCCCACTCGCTGCAGGGAAATTATATTTTTTGAATAATTATTTATATGGGAGTTTGCAGCAGTGACAACAGCGTTCTGTAAACAAACTCACAAACTCATTTTCAGCGACGCACTGGTTGTAGTAGCCTATATAGTGAATGGCTTAGTTTAGGGTCCCCCCACACAGTTTGTATAGTTGGTATGTTCCAACGTGTTCCATCGATATACTGTAAGCGGAATGTACAATGCGTTCGCTAGTAAATAACCGCAGCACGAGAGTATCTTTATGTTAACACGCAGATTAACAGAAACACAACACTGCTGTGTGAATAGAAAACTGGACCAGACAACGTTCTGTAATGTCATACAGTTCAGTAACTTGCTTGGATGTAATCTGTGTGTAATCTGTGTTCCATAAATTGTGCTGCTTCAAAGTCTCAATTTTAAATCTGGGGATGGAAAAATAGGAATTGTCCTATTGCTTAAATGTGATCATTAAACTTTATACGGCTGTGATTTAACTAATTAAATGTGAGCACGTCATGTTTCAAAATAAAAACGCAGTTAGCAATCACCAAATAATCCACATTTATGCCAACATGTGTGTAGTTTTTGATCTACTGATGATGAATAATTAATATTTATTCACATTTTACGCAGAACAGTGTTGTGAATGTTAACTGGCATATTAACAAGACAAAAAATGAAATTTGACAAATTATTGTTAGGAAGCTTAAAAAAAGAAAAACAAAAGAGGTTTTCTGGGGTCGGGGGGCCAACTGTAATGTTGTAGCCCAGGGGCCTTTGGTTATCTTAAGGCGCCCCTGTATACAGTATAAATATTTTACCAGATTTGTATATTCTCTTCAGAAATAGTGAGTGATTCAAGCCTCACCTTCACATCTTTGAGATTTCTAAGCTATATTATCATAAACTACTGTTCAAAAGTTTGGGGTCTATAAGATTTTTTTAATGTTTGAAAGTGTTCTCACCAAGGCTGCATATTTGATTTAAAAAATACAGTAAAACAGTAATGTTGTTATAAATTTCAGCATCATTACTTCAGTGTCACATGATCCTTCAGAAATCATTCAAATATGCTGATTTGATCCTCAAGAAACATTTTTTATTGATATCAATGTTTAAAACAGTTGTGCTGCTATTGATATAATATGATGTTTTTTCCCTGTAAAAATCATGTCAGTAAGACAGCTGTGGCTGATTTCTGTGGTAATTGTGTATGTTGCAGGTGAGTGATCAGTTGGTGGAGATCAATGGAGACAGTACAGCAGGAATGAGTCACAGTCAGGCTGTGGAGCGGATCAAGACCGGAGGAAGCAGGATACACCTTGTGTTCAAAAGAGGAAATGGATACGTCCCTGACTACGGTAAGACAACAGGTCAGAGATCAGCTGAACATCACTTTATCATACATCATCTAAAACATGAGATGGTCATAATCACATTGCTTTTAGGATCAGTTTGCTATAATGAATGCTATTATGGCTTATCAGATATCAAATAGCATAATATGTTTATGTACAAGGCAATAAGCCATGTAAAGTTTTATGGAATAGTGGTTTAACCATGCGTCGTTATGTGGCTTCTTTATTGCTTTTTCTTTGTAGATGTAGACTTGCATATAGAATGTGAACGAATTGAATGAATGGTGTGATTAAAAGTGATTATATATTTATGGCTTCATATGTGGCTCATCCAGTTGAGTCAGCTTTTAATATTTATAATGGTTGTTTTATCACTGCCGCTGTACAGATATTGAATATGTCATCAGTCTTTGGCTACTTATGAAAATGTATTTCTCTTGATCTATTAGCTTTCTAACAGCTGTTCTCTGCTTTCTTATTTGGACTTTTTCCTTTGATTTCATATTTTTGATATTCCTTATCCACTTTCATTAACATACTATTTTATGTTCACTTCTACTAATTTGTTTTTGATTTTGGGTCATCTCATTTGGTTTGTCTTTCATCCTTATTTTTATCTCGTTGTTTTCTTTTGATTTCCGTCTTCTTTGGTCTTCCATTGTCTTTATTTCCTATGAACCATTTTTTATCCTACCTTCCATGAGGGAAACTTTTTTACCTCTTCACCTCTCGTAACGCTTTATTTTCATTCTTTCGGCCTTCCCTCTTTCTCTTCCTCCTCCTTCTCCTCCTTTAGTGGAGCTCTCCAGTCTCTCTCTCTGTATGACCAACTCCAAGCTGGGCGAACCGTGTTTCTATGTGATTGGAAGGACAGAAAATACGCGGTTGGTAGCTGTTCCTGTTAGTTCTTCATTTTACTGTTTCTCTACATCTCTCTCATATTTCTCTGTCGTCTAAATGTCTTTGACTGTGCTTGCTGGTCTCCCCTGTCGTATGTTGGTAATACACCAAGAGTCACTGTGATGTTAACCTGTTTGTGATGCAGTAGAACAGGAGAGGTAATGGGTTAAAAACAGCTGGTAATGTTTGTTGGTAATTCCAGATGTTGATAGATCAAAATAATTGTCGATTAAATGATTTGTTTAGAAAAAAATGAGTGTATATACTGTATATGGGACTGTCAGTTGATTTAAAAATTTAATCAAATGAATATGATTATAAACCAACCAAATGAACATAATTAAGAGACATTATGTTATTTTGACAGACAATTAAATCATGCCAAACATGCTTTGCATTTTGAGGGGATGTCAGGCTTCAGTTGCTCCGATATGAGAGGAGAATTCCTTACAGAACAGAATGATGATAAGGGGACATGATTAAATGTGTTCATTTTATGATTACATTATCTTATTTCTTTCAAAATGTCCATTCATTTTCAGTGCAGCTAGCTCCTTGATTAATGTGAGAAAACAAAATATGATGCAGAGATGTCCTTTGACACTGCAGCAGCCCTTAGTTGGCCCTCTCATTAGCATTTTTAATTGGTGCTTTCTATTTCATACCAGTTTATCTTAAATAATATCTTGGTAGTTTATCTTGGTAATTCAGTTCTGCCACAACTGAGACTGCAAATGGCTTCTCTATTGTTAATCATCTAATTTGGAACAATTAAAAATGAGTTAATTCTTAATTATATTAATCAATTATATTAGTCATTTGCCTATTAAATTGTCCTGCTAAGATTCTGACTATTCCAAGGGTTTAGGAAGTGTTTAACTATATAAATATCAACAGTGTTAAACATACTTAAAATATGTTAACCTTGGTAGCCCTAATTATTTTATTTGCTTTTACTGTAATTGTAAACAGATTGAATTTTTTGTATGTTTGTATGTTTTTTTTATTGTAGAGTATGAAATACTTTATTTCATATAATTAAGTGGTTCATTATTAGCATATCAAACAGACACTTTTGCATTACAAAGCTTCTTAGCTTTTAGTTTTAATGAGTTGGCCACAGCTTTAAATGTGAAGCACACAGCACATTCAGAATAACCTCAAAGTCCTCACTAAAGAGGGTGACAAAAGACCCGAGTGAAACACTTGAAGTACTATGGAACATTGGTTGTGATTGGTTTTCAAAACTCTCTAAACCATAATTGACTTTCCATTTCACTTGAACTAGAGTTGCTGAAATATTTTCCCATATAAATCCTGTCTTGTTTTCTAAAATCTGTAACAAAAGCAGTGAGCTATTTGTAACAATGTTTGTGAATGTTTAAGAAATGTCATATGTATACATCGTTAAAAAAATGTATACAATAAAATACAGCGAGTTACCAAGACAACACATTTTTTCATTATTTCATTTTCATGAAGTTTAACTTGATATACTAAAATAACTAAAACTAATACTGAAACAAAAATTTATAAAAACGGTATAGACATATTTTAAACAACAAAAACTATTAAAAATGACAAAAACACAACAAAATTAATAAAACGTACAAATTCTAATAAAACGAAAAATGTATAACATTAGTAACTCTACTAGTATCTCCGTGATACTAAGGGGGCATTTACACAAGACTGTTTTCAACTTTTTATGTGTTTTGGCTTTTAATTTACATGACAATGACAGGATCTGAAAAAACAAACTTTTGAAAACAGGGTTCAAAGTGCAAGTTTGACATCATATGTATTATGTGTTCAATCTATAGGTACAGAATGTGCGTAGTGTTTCTTTACAAAATTGACATCACCAACTACTGGCCTGGCATGAATAATACAGTGTTTTTAATCATATTTGGGAATCCATGTGAACAGAGATTGTTTTGACTATGTTGTCCTCTGTACTCTAAACTTTTCAAAAATGCAAAGCGAAAATGTTTCCATTTTTAGAACATTGTTGTTGTTTAAAAGTACCCTGAAATAACAATGGCCGCTATGAACTGTCATTGTATGAAAAATATCTATATGAAGATTCCTTAAAAATTCAGTTGTTTTCTATGGAAAAGCAAGTTTAGAATGTAATAATGTTGCATAATCGGGTGAGTAAGTGATGGCTGTTCATTTTTGGATGAACTATCCCTTTAATATTCTCTCTTGTCTCTAACGTTTCACTCTCAGACCGTGATCACGTCACAGCCGTCTCCTCCTCACCCCAGGCCCTGCAGTCGGGTTTGGCTACAGTGAGCCGTCGCCGAGCTCAACAGGATGCCACATCCAACATTCAAAAACCAGGGAAGACCAACCGAGAGCGGAGAGAACAGAGGGAGAAGGGAAGTGACGGAGGAGACCGCGAGAGCCCTGACAGTCTCGAGGGCGGCAGTCAGGGCAGGGGGCGGAGGTCGAGAGACGAAAGGAGGAGACGAAGGACACAGAGCTTGTCTAGAAACACAGGACATAGTGAGGAAAACGTGGAGGGAAGGGTTGAAAGAGTAGGGAAAGAGAAGGACAAAGGCAATGAGAGAAGAGAAGACAGGTCAAGACGGAGCAAGAGCGAGGAGAGGGTGAGACGGGTGGAGAGAAAGAGGGAAAAAGACGAAAGCAAGAACACGCAAACTATCAATAGCCAGAGGCTTCCTGAGCCTAAACTGCAGTGGGAGGAAGACAACGAGGAGGACGAGTGGGAAAGAGAGACAGAACAAGAGTGGATGAGAGAGAGAGAAAGGCTGAAAGACAAAGAATGGGAGAGGGAGGAGAGAAAATCGCTTACTTCAGAGAGCGACAAGGAATGGGAAAGAGAAAAGGAGGCGAATAAGGAAGTGCTTGAGTGGGAGCTGAACAAAAAAACTGAACGAGGGATTCCAGACGAATTGAATGTAGAGCGACAAAGTGAAAACAGGGCAGAAATGAGTTTCCATAATCGTCTGCCTTATTTGGGCGTCCGTGTGCTGCCTTCGGAAATTCAGCCCCACCCACTTCAACCCTTATCTGGCCTTTCATTGGAGCAGCTAGTAGTAGGCTCTGAATTCAATCAAACCCCATTTGCTTTTCTTACATCTGCGCCGTCCGAATACGCAGAGTCCGAATCAGGAGCTAGTGTGTCTGAGTGTAGCATTTCTGCAGCCAGTATCTCTGGTCTCTCAATGTATCTGAATGAAAACCTTACCTTGAAAACCACACAAAGGGCCCCAGGGCCTCAACTTCCAGGCCCCTGGCTCAAACCCAGCCAACAGAGGCTCATTAGAGAGGTTGAGAAAGGTGGAGGAACAGAAACATGATTTATGTTGTAAAGGCAACAATCACTATTGCTTATACTTAGGTTTAAAGTCGTGGAAGTAACGACAAACTTTCGTATAGTGGCATATATCTGATTAAAATGGATTTTCGAAAAGGAAGAAATGTAGGACAGGGACTTGGTAAAATATGTTGGTAGTTGATTGGATGGAGGCAGATCTGAATATGAGTTTGCAGCTGATTGTAAGAAAGGGGCGGAGCTTAAGTGGACGAAATCTAGTATACGTTACCAGTAGCAGCAATATTGACAATGAACCATTTTTTACCCGCAAAATTCCACTGAAATTTTGCTAATATGACTGTACCTAAAGAGTATGTTTTGTTTTTTTTGACTTGGTCAGTAAGCAATTTACATAAATTTACATTTAGCAGGAACTTTTATCCAAGGTGACCTAAAAATGCCAAACAATATTCATAGTACACAGTGCCAAGTATGACGTAGTTTAATGCAGAACCATCCAGAACATGCTTGGAAACACCATTGCAACCATCCACAGCAATGGAGCATCATGGTGGTGAGTTTTACACAGGGAAACATCACTTAGAGGACATTATTATATTTTTGTTTTTTCCTGCACATTTAAGCAGTTTTTGAACACTCCCACTCCAGCTTGCTCTCTCAAGTCTTTCTCTCTTCTTCTCTTCCACTTTGTCCTCCATAATGAAAGTCTGCAGTTATCAACACAACATCTTTTACTTTTGTGCCAGACTGTTTGTATAGTATGTCGACTTTGTATGCAACAAAACTATCATGTGAAGGGCCAAATATTCTCTTTATCTTTATAGCTTGAGTCCAGTTTTAACCTTAAGCACAGCCATTTTTCTCTTCGGTTCTGCTGTTTGAACTCTCTTTAATCTTATACAATGCTCCATATAAACCAGTGAAAGACTATATGGTGTACATTTCATTAGCCATTAAATTATATATTCAAATAGAAAGGTTTGGGGGCAGTACTTTTTTATTTTTGATATTTCTATTCATTATATTTCTATTCATCAAAGCATCCCGAAAAAATGGTATTACAGTTTCCACAAAAATATTACGCAGCACAAGTGTTTTTAGCATTATTAATAATTAGAAATGTTACTTGAGCATCAAATCAGCAGATTAGAATGATTTCTGTAGGATCATGTTACACTGAAGACTGGAGTAATGATGCTGAAAATATAGCTTTGCATCACAGGAATAAATTACATTTTGAAAATATACTCAAATAAAAGTAGGTTATTTTAAATTGCAATAATATTTCACAATACTGCTGTTTTTACTGTATTTTTGATTAACCATGCAAAGTATGAGACTTCACTAAAAAAAAAAAAAAAACATTTTAAAAATCTTATACCGACCTCAAAATTTTGAATGATAGTTTAGCCCAAGATTTAATGTTTGAAACATTAACTTTGAATAATTTGTGCAACATTATGAAATAAGCATTATCCAGATCTCTGCTAAACAGTTTTTGAAGGATGATTGCGTAAATTAGCATTCTTGTGAATGATGTGTGTACAGTTTGTAAACACTGTTAAGAGGAGATATATTTGTCTCGCTCCCAAGAGTCCCCTGAAACCATTATGCTTTATTTTTATGCATTTGTTCATAAATTATTATATTCATTTTGTGCCCTCTGGGTCTCTGACATCTCAGGGAGCAGATATATAAACTCTTTTAAGTTTTTGTTTTTTAGTACGCCCCCTATACACCCTCAAAGTGACTCTTACTGCTGCCTTGGTAGCGAAAGACTCCTCCTGTCTGCTGACCTTGGCCTCTGTGACCTCAGAAATCTCAATTAAGTTCAAATTAAATGTCACATGATTCATATTTTTAAAGGTTTTGCTTCTGACATGGTTGTATGCCATTTAAAGGGAATATAATATATTGACCCATAACACATTTCTTGCAGCAATCAAAGTATGATTAACACAAATACAAAGATTAACTCTCACTCCAACTTCTGCAAAGAGAAATTACAGTATATATTAATTTCAGATGAAGTATCTGTGAAAACTTTAAATGAGATTTAACTATGAAACATGAAGTGTAATTTATAGAAAGAACAAAGTAATACTTCATGAAATGGTTCTCGTACTGCTCTTGGCAGGTTTGACCTCGTCAACCAAAAAGGACTGAATGTTTGTACTGAAAATATAAACTGGAGTTTGCATTATTGAGTGGCGTTGTGCCAAGCCTGCAAAACCTCTTTAGTTTAATGCACCCAGGGTCTTTATCTTTATTGATGAAAGCTTGTTAGTAAACATGAGAGAGAGGTTGACTGTATTATGCTCTTGTTAACTAGCTTGTTAACTGTAGATATACTGATGATATTTTAGCATTTAACCTAAAAACTGTGCCTAATACTTATTTTCCTTGATTAATTTTTGGCTGATCATTAAGTTCCTAATCTGTCATCAAACCAAAACACCACCCAAAATGGTTCGTTCTGTGTGTCATACTCTACCAGAATATACGCACTTTTAAACTATGCATAAGATGTTGCCATTTTAACCCACAGCAGATAATTGGGACAGCAGTGTAATCTGTGCAGCCCCAGCAGGTCTGGGATCAGTTTGTTGAAGTCAGTCTGGTGTTGGTGGTCCACACATCTTTGAACATATCATAATATTCTTGAGCCAATGCCACACTAACAAGTTCAACACCTCTATATTTATTACATGTTCAATCTGAAAGGTCCATTTTTGAGTCTCACATTGTCTTTATGTCCATACTAATGTCTATGGCCATATGTACCAATTGTAAATAGAAATAAATAGAAATATATTATAATTATATATACATATAATATGTTTATATTATGATTATATTGTTATAATCCATTGTAACCCAAATGCAGGTAACAAATTATATAAGAGTTATAATAAAGATTCATGTATCTA
Organism: Sinocyclocheilus anshuiensis; assembly: GCF_001515605.1. Classification (NCBI taxonomy): domain Eukaryota; kingdom Metazoa; phylum Chordata; class Actinopteri; order Cypriniformes; family Cyprinidae; genus Sinocyclocheilus; species Sinocyclocheilus anshuiensis. Next base: position 947,976 of record NW_015539802.1, on the reverse strand, counting down.
CCTGAGATCAGTTGTGGCCTGGAGTGCTTTTTCTTGCTTCCTTGCTTGTGTGTGTGTGTGTGTG
>NW_015539802.1:941555-947713 GCF_001515605.1 Sinocyclocheilus anshuiensis | reverse complement strand
GTGTGTGTGTGTGTGTGTGTGTGTGTGTGTGTGTGTGTGTGTGTGTGTGTGTGTGTGTGCCAGTGCTACTACATGCGGATGTAATTTCTGCCCTGAGCAGTAGATGACAGCAAAGCCTATTGAAAAGTACTTAATATCAAGAATATAGAAATAACAGAATCGTATTAACTCGACTTTAGTATTTGAGATTTTGTATTTGAGAACCAAAAACAACAACTGCTACTATTAATGCTGATAATGATAATAATAATTATTTTATTATGTATATTATGAATAAATAATAAAATATTAGATACTTATAGTTAATGTTTTAGTGTCAGTTTTGAAATCAAAATCATTTTTCAGTTAATACTGTAATAATACTCTAATACTGTACAATACTGATAATATGATTATGCTAATATGAATGTACATGTACAATATAATTATTACAGTTCTGTTCATTATCAACTAAATTTGTTTTATGATTAGATTCTAAATGGTCTGTGAAAAGTGCAATTAACTAATTGCTGCATGTTGGCATCACTTTGTACTTAAACTGAAGGCAACAGAAAATTAGTTTTTAATTTTAGAGGTTTATAATCTTTTACATTCCACATATCCCAGAACACCATTACAATTATTTATTTATTTTTTATTATTAATTCCTGCTGGAAAATCCAGTTTAAGATGGTAGCTTTGTTTTAGCTGGTCTAAGCTGGTAGACCATGTGGAGAAACAGTTTCTCCTGAGAAGCTGTTAGCTGGACCAACTAATGACTATCTTAGACCAGCTAGAAACCAGCTAGAAAAAAACAGCTGCCAGTTTTCCAACAATTGATTTTGTGAAATTGAAAATAACGTAAAATCACTTTCTTAATATTAATTTGACAATAACCGTTGTAACTGTGGTGTTTTGGCAGAGATATTGTAACCATGGTCATTTTTGTAAGGCTACTGAATTCATTTGCATATGTAATATGTTTGTGTGATTCGAGCTTCATTTGTTGAAATCTCTCTCTCGCTCTCGTGTACTGATCTTGCGTGGGTTGACTGAGTGGCGAGCGCAGCGCAGGAAAGACTAGTTTACGCTTCTCTGGCCGCCACTGAGTGTCTGTCTATCGGATCTGTCAGGTGAAAACCGCGCTCACGAACCTGAGCCGCCGCGAGATCCTCTCCAAACCTTCAGCACGCCTCCAGCGACCAGCCGCCGGCCGCTCACTTCGGGAAATACAGAAGAGCGCCAACTTTACAGCAGGTGCTCCAGCTCTTAGATTTACGCCTGGGAAAAGTCTGTTGTATGCGAGAAAAGACAAATGCCGTTTTAAGCGACGTTATTATTCAAACTCGACTGACGTCGAGATTAAAACAAACAGACGAGCAAATTGTACGAAGAAATCGGAGAGCTCGAGATGAACTGAAAGCTACCCATGAAAATGGGTTGAAGAAAAGAAAACGCCGATGAAGAGAGGTGTAAGTAGGATTTTTTAATCATGTGGAGCCATATTTGTACATTTTATTTTGAATATATAAATTACTGACACTATATTGGAGAAAAGAAGAGGAGCAAATGTGTCATAGACTTTTAATGTTTCAATCGCAAATTGCTCTGCTGCCCGTATGAAGGCAGTTTGGACATTACATTTGTGGTTCAGTTTTACGAAATGTAACTTTTCTGTTGATGAAGAAAGCTCTTTCTTCACGTTATTTTTACAGTATGTTGTCTATCTCAAGCTATACAGATCTTAGTGGATTTCAGGGATTAGATTGATATCTTTTTGCTGCTCTTCCCCATTTTCCACTGTGCTACCTCAGCATGTAATCAGCGTGCAATCCATGACTGGTTTGTGGAAGCAGTGATCTGTAGATGTTATTTCTGACTGTAATATAGGCATTTATTTACTTATTCACTTATGGTTTCATGTCGTCACATGGAAAAGCTATAAGCCGATGCCCAGAACTCTCCATGTCTCTTTTTCTTTATACATCATCTTTCTTCGCTAACTTGTTGAAGTACAATCACTGCAGCTGGGAGGATGCAAAATATTGACCTTTAAACTCCTTTACTGAGAGCTGCAGTTACCACCTATACTTTTTTTACAACTGAAGGATTCATGGATGAACATTAAGATGCAGTAGATGCATATAATATTGGTGCTTTAAATGTTCTTCGCTGGTGTTTTTCAGTTGTTGAGACTCAAGTTGCAATATATAGGATAAAAGACATTTCCATCAAGTTTCTACCTTCAGGCTCTTTTGTTTTATCTCCCCCCCACTGAACTTATCAGGTGGGGGGGGGAGGGGTAAGGCCCAAACCATGGAGTCCAACCCAGACAGCCCGAGTCGGGCTGTGGAGTATCTTCTGGAGCTCAATAACATCATCGAGAACCAGGCCAAACTTCTAGACACGCAGCGTAAACGCATCGAGGAGCTCGAAACGCAGCTGAACCGGGTCAACCAGGAGAACCAGGACCTGCGGCAGGAACGAAACCCGGGGACCGAGAACTCGACGCAGAACCACAACTACAACCAGAGCTCTAAGCCCAGCCAGCCATCATCACTACCAAACCACAATGCTGGAGGTGTCCATCAGAACAGCAGCAGTAATACACCCTCATCTACGGTGCCTGGTCCAGCTCGACGGACTCACACCAGACTGACCCGAGGCCTGTCATGTGGGTCAGCCCCTGTCGAGAAAGAGAGAGGCCGACTGGAGCGAAATGACAGCTCTGGGACCAACAACACCTCGACTCTACGGAAACAGTAAGTGCCTCATTCCCTTAGTTAAACCTCATCAGCGTGGATCCAGGTTATTGGATGTTCGGGGCGGGCCTTTTGTGCAATATATGGCATTTGTGCTGTATTTGTTGTGTGAGGAGAGGTTTAGGTTGAATGTTGATATAAATTACCAAGCCTGGTCAACAAAAAAGTGTGTGACAGAGATGACAGCTGAAGACTCGGCTTAGATTGAGTGCTGATATGAATTACCAAGCCTTGTCAACAAAAGAGTGTGTGGCAGAGATGACAACTGAAGTCATAGACTCGCATTTAAGTTGATTTGAAGATTGTAGACCTAACTTGAATCTTGACTTGGATTCCAGCAATTTCAATATATATAATATAATATACTGAAACCTAAAATACTGTTTTTTAGGTGTATTATATTATATCATAAGGTTACCTCAGTTGCCTATTTATTTACTATGGGGGACCTTTTAGAGACATTTTATATTAAACAGACACTTACAAAAAGAAAAACATGCCTAAAATTGTTCAGTGTTTTTATTGCTTGTAAATAATAATAAAAAATAAATTGTATTAATAATAATAAATTAATATAAATAGTAATAATAAAGTAGTAGGCTAGTAGTAGTATTATCATTATTGTTAATATTGTTGTTGTTGTTATTATTATTATAATGCATAATATTAAAGTGCACCGTAATTGAAAAGGATTTAAAAACGTATCCTGAAACAGAAAAATAATTAGACTTAGGGCCAGATTTACTAACAGCTTTTGCCAGCGCAAACCATCTTTTGCAGTTAAAATAGTACTGTCAGGATTTACTAAAGATGCACATTGAAGAATTAGTGCTGAAAAGATGTGGACAGTTATTTTTGCGCCTGAACTTATTGAATATGCATTTGTAGAAGTTTCCCTTTCAGACGCAAAATTTATGGGAGGAGAGTATTAAAATGAATCACGCAACACGATTTACTAACGTTTGCGCTTGTCAAATTACTGGTATGTATGGTCAGTATGGAAATGATCTGGCTGCATCTGTGTTCTTTAATGTGTGCATTGTTAGTAAATCACCCGCAGAATTTTCCCCTCCCATCGGTGCTTTTATGGAATTGTGTTCTAACACTAATTTGCCCTGTTTAGTAAATCTGGCCCTAGTGATAAACTTGACACTTGTTAATTTGAGACTTGGATTCTATGTCAGAAGAACGCATTTCTTATATTATGTTTGCGGTTTATTTTGGCTGTATGTGCAGTTTGAATAGCATATTGTAAAACACTTCTTATAGAGATGAGACCTACATTTTTGTGTGAAGGAAGATGCTCTGTGTATGCTATGTGTTTGGGTCTTTGGAATTCAATCGAAATACCCACTTCTCTCATTATTTTGTTTGCCTGTTTTCCTCGAGCTTTATGTTTCCTTGTTTTTTCGTTTCTAAATAAGCAAACACACGGAGTTTGTTGTTGGTGGGTGAAAGGTTAACTATTCTGCAGATGTTTTTGCTGCATCCTTGGGTGATCCAGGCGTCAACAAAAGCAGCAGCTACAGAGCGTCAGACTCAGCGTGTTTCTTCCTCTCTGCCTCATTGAGCTCAACCCGCTACCCAACTCATATAATTATGTTTGCTTGCTCATCGCTGGCAGCTGCACAACCCCTGTATTCTGTACTCAAGTGTCTCAGATCTGTTCATCTTCTGCCTCGTTCATCCTTGCTTGTCTGAAATTATTGACTAGAACAATCCATCACTCTCCTTTCACAATGTTGAATCATCGTGTTCAGAAAAGCCAAAATAAAACTAAAATAAACCAGGCTGATTGGGGGAACACAGGTTTAGTGTTTCTCACAAGCATTCAGTGTGATGTTTAAAGTTCAGATTTGGCACTTTAATTCACATCAAATGCAGTTTCTAAGCATTTCTACAGGGTTGCAGATGCCCTTGAACACGGAAAAGAACGTTTTTTTTTCCCCAGCAAGAATTTCACAGCTCACTCATATCTACCTTTTGGCATAGGGGAATACATGGCATAAGATGAAACACCAGAATTGATTGACGGTCTAACTCATTTTGCTGAAAATGAAATTTTGAACAGTTTGTGCCCGTTTACAAAAAACAGTTCACTGATTCATTTGTTTCATAACTCAAAATCATTCCCAGAAGTCCCTAAGTGGCTTTACACTTTTCTTTTCATTTTTTATAGAAAAACACATTTAAAGTTATAAAACTGGTGTTTTTCCCTGATGTTTTTTTGTGTTTTTATGGCTCCACCCCATTAAACAAAGTAATCCCCTACAAATTGTTCATACCCTTTCAATTCAGTAAAAAAAAAAAACAGTTTTTACTCAGAAATGATTAGTAAATTTCACAATGAATTGCAAAGAAACAGCTAGTATCATTGAATTAAACATAACTTTTTAAAGTACAAACACTAAAATAGTAATAATCTTTACCTTAATCAATCTTAATCAGTAATCTTTGAAACAAATATTATTGTATTTTGTAGGATTTACATTCAAACTATTTTTACTCAGAAATTACCTAGTACATTTCACAAATAATTATATTCCTAAGAAACGACAAGTAACACATTAAATAAAATGTGAAATATTTAAGAAGAAAGACTAAATTAGTATTTTCTTGTAATGTAATATCTGTTACTGAAGTTGTTATTACAACTTGGCACTGATCTTTTTACAGTGCAAAGGAATAATTTCACAAACCAGAAGTGAATGCTAATGCTTGATGGGTTGTAATAAATGCAACCCAGTCTCATAAAAATACGTACCTCTAGGTGCTTTTCTGCAACACCGTTTTTACGAACCTTACTGCACGTTTCGCCGCAGTTTCAAAGAGAAATGTCCACTGAGTGGCGCTAAAACAAGGGTTCAATACGTGAACCCTGGCACGTTTTTATTACGTTGATATAGGTACGTATTGCTGTGTTTTTATTACGTTGCTTCAGGTACGTATTGCGGCAGTTCAGAATTCAAATATCCGGGGACTGTCGCTAAAAGTTAATGCTCTATCGTGTTGGAAATATGCCCTACACCAAACCCAACCCTAAACCTACCCGATAGTGTTAACAAATGCAAAACTGATATAAAAACGCATTTGTTGATGCAACCGTGTCATTTGAATTTACTTAAATGCAGATTTGAACCGTTTTGTCGAACCGTAGTTACACGGGATTCAAACCGGAGCTCCTTGCCTCTCAAGTACGTCTCCGTACTCCGTACTCCGTGAGCTACCGAACAAACCTACCGTCGATGAAAACCCATTGATATGAAGCTGGATATGTGCGGTGCTAACGTTCAAAAGCATCAGTTTTCAAATCTCCCAGCATATTAAAATTGTTTTGAAGTCATAACATGATATTCTTCAAGTAATTGTGCGAAAATTACGCTTTATTAATCGAAACTCTGTAAATCATACTCTGTG